>NW_024081012.1:1040502-1215502 GCF_003009895.1 Hyaena hyaena
AATTTTGTTTAC
The DNA here is from genome assembly GCF_003009895.1 of Hyaena hyaena. Lineage (NCBI taxonomy): Eukaryota > Metazoa > Chordata > Mammalia > Carnivora > Hyaenidae > Hyaena > Hyaena hyaena. The sequence goes on from NW_024081012.1 coordinate 1,040,515, forward strand.
TTTTTCAAAAAACCAACTCTTGGTTTCATGGATCTGTTCAATTGTTTCTTTGGTCTCTATGTTGTTTATTTCTGCTCTAATTTTTACTATTTCTCTTCTTCTACTGGGTTTAGGGCGTTCTTGTTGCTCTGCCTCTAGTTCCTTTAGGTGAGCTGTTAGATTTTGGACTTGCGCTTTTTCTAATCTCTTGAAATAGGCCTGGAGAGCAATGTACTTTCCTCTTAGGACTGCCTTGGCCGCATCCCATAGATTTTGAATTGTTGTGTTTTCATTTTCATTTGGGAAACAACCTTTTTAAAGATTAAATAGTATGCCTCCAGGACTGGTGATGAAAAGCAGTGCTCCTCAGTCTCATCTCGGTTTTGCTCCTTATGGGGCACTACCTGGCCCTGTTGCTATTAGCTGTTTTCCTGATGTTTGACTCCACAGCTTATGTTATTGTTATTTGGAGTACAGGTTACTTAGTTTCTATCAATATCTTCCTTGTTTAATGTCATAATATCTTGGCTTGTCAAGCTTAGATGTCATCTCAGATCTCTCTTACAATAGGTTTGAATTCAACTCAATGAAACCAGACCTCATCTACCTATGCCTTTTCCTCCCCAGTAGACTCATGGTCAAATACAACAGGTCTGCATCTTTCCAATAGTTTTCTCTGTAACATCCAATATACTTAAGCCTCTACTTAGTGTTCTAGTAACCACAGAAAACAGATACTAGTTGCTGCTATTGACAAGAAGTTTAGTGCCTTTCCTCCCCCTCATATCCTCTGTCTTTGCTATTGTAATTCTTACTTCTACATCATAAAAACTCATTATTGCACTGCTTTCTATAATTATGATCATTTATAGATTGATTCTAAAAATTTAAAACCAAAAACAGCATTCATACAATTATGATTATATAAGGTTGTTTACTGTAGCTCCAAGGAATAGACTTCATTCTCTGTACTGACAATCTCATGACCTCTGTGATCCTCAAAGAATCATCCCCCTTGATCATGGTGAAAAAGATTCTCTTTTCTTTTACATTTGAAGGTTGCATTAGTACATTTATACTGTTTCACAATCACAGTCAAGTGCTCCATGTTTTTCCCCATAGTTTGATTTAAATATGAGGAAACTCAGGCACCTGCATTTATTTTATATTGATCATATAAATATTATGGAATTGCTGACCAAGTCATGTGCCAGATAAGATTAACATGTCCTTGAGTTCAATGTTATGACTTAATGGACCACAAAAATTATAATGTTCTTATTTTTTTAAGTTTTTATTTTATTTTTGGTTAGTTAACATGCAGTGTTATATTAGTTTCAGGTGTACAATATGATGATACATACATCACCCTGTCCTTACCCTCATCATAAGTGCACTCCTTAATCCCCATCACTAATTTAACCCATTCCCCCATCCACGTCCCTTCTGGTAACTACTAGTCTGTTCTCTATAGCTAAAGGCCTATTTCTTGGTTTGTCTCTCTTTCTCTCTCTTTTTTATAATTTTCTTATTTTTAAAGCTTATGCTTCATAATTTGCTTATAATTATGCTATCTTTTAGTCTGATATATTTTTTAAATGTTTATTTACTTTACAGAGAGAGACAGACAGAGTGCAAGTGGAGAATGGGGCAAAGAGACAGGGAGACACAGAATCCAAAGCAGCTCCAGGCTCTGAGCTCTCAGCACAGAGCCCGGTGTGGTATTCAAACTCATGAACCACAAGATCATGACCTGAGCTGAAGTCGGACGCTAAACTGACTGAGCCACCAGGCACCCCTAGTTTGTACATTTTTAATAATGTTTATTTATTTTGAAAGAGAGAAAGAGAGCATAAGCAGTGGAGGGGGAGTGAGAGAATCTCAAGTAGGCTTCACACTGTCAGCACAGAGCCCCATGTATGGCTCAATCTCACAGACAATGAGATCATGATCTGAGCCGAAATCAAGGGTCAGATGCTTAACTGACAGAGCCATCCAGACTGCTCTAGATTGATAGCATTTTTGGTTGTGCATTTTTTGTGCAGCTTCCCCACTCCCCAGAGATGTTTTCTTGCCTCTGAGCCTTTGTATCATCAAGGGCTTTAATCTTCTCAGTTAAATAGTCTGTGTGTTCTAGAATGCGACTCCCTGCTTCTTTTTTTTTTTTTTACCCCAGAATATCTCCTCAACTCCTATCACTCACCACACTTGGATTGATTATTTTCTAGGCTTTACCTGGAATCAGCCTGTGATTCTCTTTTACTGAACTTCTTAATTGTATTCACTGTCTTCTGAATCTATACCTTCTCTTTCTTCCTTTAATTCCTTCCATTACTATGTAACAGCCTCCAATAACTCATTTAGAAAACATGAGACCTTGATTGTCTAAATATGTCTTCAGTATGCCCACACTTGATCAATAGTGTAGTTGGGCATAAAATCCCATTGCTTCTAGAATACAGAGTTATAGTTTCCATTCTTACTCCTGTTACTTTGAATATTTTTCTTTCAGAATCATTGGGATTTTTGTCTTTATTTGGAGATTCTGTAATCAAGATAATGTATATAGTTGGCAGAATTTAAAACACATTTATTCTGCCTAGCACTTAACTCAAAGAATTAAGATTCTCTTCAACTCTGAATTTTTTTTTCTATTACTATGTTGATAAGTCCCTCCCATCAGTTTTCTCTGATTCTTCTTTTGGGATGCTTATGATGTGAATATTAGATCATCAGGATTTATTTTTGTCATATTCTGAAAGAATTCTCAGTTTTATCCCCTTGTCTTTATTAATTTATTTTAACTTTAGCAATTACATTTTCAATTTGCTAGAGTCTTTTTTATTCTCCATTCTTTTTGTTTTTGCACATCCCACCTTTACTCTCATACCTAATATTGAGGATGGCATGTGGTGCTTAGCACTCAATAAATATTAATTAATTGACTAAGTGAGAAAAGAGAAAATGGGTTATATCTCTTCTAACTTATCCAAGGATATAAATTAAGATGTGTTATTGTCATTTGGACTTTCTTTTTAGTTTTTATTTTAAAATGTTCTCTCGTGTTCTTTAAATGATCAGTTTTACCTGGGTATATTTCTCTTATTCTACTTCCATCACTTTAGTGGCTTAGCTCAAGTGTATGATGAACAAAGATTGTTCAATCTTATTACTAAATGAGGTTCAACAGGTGAGCTAAAACTCTATGCACATGGTTAGAGCTTAGACCCCTATAAGGTAATGTGTAGGGACTCCCACATCTGTTTCAAGCATCAAATATTTCCAAAGGATACAGAATGCCTTATATACTCTTGATAAACTTAATCAATCTTTACAGATTTTTTTGTGATTATAGAAAAATTTCCACTCCATTTTACAATTCAGAAAATTGAGTTTATTTGAAAGTACAACTGCTTTAGAATTTGACTAACCTAGGTTTACAGTTGGATTCTGCTTTTTACCAGCTTGATAACTTAATATCTAGTTATTGATGTTTTCATCTATGAATTTTACATCATAAAATTTAAATGAAATGAAATATGGAAAAGAACTTCACACAGTGCCCACCTTACCTTCATTATTTAGCAACTTTCTTCCTTTCATCTTCTATCCTTTTTTTAATCTTCCTTTCCTTTCCTTTTTGCCCTCTTCTTCTTTTCTTACTGAAGCTTATGGAGTAAATTATGGTCAAGATGGCCCTGGGACACGATTTTTCTCAGGTATCCCTTTAAAATTTGGGAAGGCAGTCCTGGCAAGTGTTAAGGAAAGGAAGTAGTAACTTGCTTACTTCAAGACAAGTGCATGGATAATTTATGGTTGGCTCATATTTATCTTTTTAGTAATTTTCATCATGATACTCTTTATACATAAATGGGCATGAGCTCATTTTCTTTTCTAGCTACACCCACTTATACAGTGTCATCTAATTGCTGGAACATTTAAGTAATTACCCACGCAGGCACAACTAATTGTTTAAGGTTTCTGTCACATGAGAAAATAATGTCTTTGAAATTATAGTACTTTAATAAAATATGTCAATTACATTGAGAGGTAAAGAAAGATTTGCCATTCACATTGTGGATTCAAGTTAAGAGCGTTAAACTTTTCAACAGTAATCTTCATGAATAGCCAAGTCATTGAGTTAAAAGGAAAGTATTTTAAAAATAATTTGTTAGAGCTGATGTATGACAGAGTAAACTACCTGTCACATTGTTAATTTAAGCAAAACATTTATGAGCAACACCACAGTATACCTTTGGTTAGAGACATGCTCCAATTCTGCCACCTTATCAGTGTTAGTCTGAGAATAATTGTATTTGAATTTATATACCAGGGCATGGTCTATCATTGCTTGGGCCTGAAATACTCTCACTTCCACCATATGCACTAATGTGCTTAAAAACATCTTGTAAATCTTCTTTTCTTTAAACTTCTTTGTGGTTCATAATTGAACTGTGATCCTTACATGTAAGCTATGTCATGATTTAATATTAACCAAAATTAATAGCCAACCTTAAGCTTCTTTATCTTGGCCTACAAGCTTCATGGTTCCTTTGCATTTATAGTTCCCAGGCAGTTTCTGTTATTTAAAGGCTCTTGGGATCAAATGTGTTCATAATAGAGTAGCACATAGCTAGCTTTTGTTCAATAATAAAATACAGATCACTGTGAGAGATGGCAAATGTTGAGAAAAAAGTATACCTGGGTAACAGGTTAAGCCTATGTCTTTTAAAAGCCTGTTATTCAGGAAGGAAATGATCCAGGTCTTAGGAGATATTAAAAGCAGAATAACTTTGGAGCAACAAGAGAAAAATGAGGTCCATAAATTGGAGCGAATTAGGCAAGGGGAAAAAGAATGAGCCAGAATAATAAGTTGGTTAGTCTGTGGTTCAAGAACTTCCTTTCTCATGGAGAGAGACCTTTTATACAGGCATTAGAGTATATAATATTTGAGATGGTGACTTATATATACCTGATTTTTAATATCCACAAAGTGGTTTTACCAAAAATTTCCTGGTTTAACCTACTATATTTTATGTATTTGTCTATAATAATAATTATAATAATTCTCCTTTTCCTTTTCTTTAAGTTACATTTCTTTCCCTTTGAGTCAAGTCCTCATAATCTTCCCCATTTAAGTAAAAGAAAATGCCACATAGTATGAGGCTTCAGCTCTAAAATGGACTGGATGTCTAATAATGGCCATGCTAAGTGCTGGGAATATAGATAAATTTGATCCATTTTATTCAAAATCAACATTTTGGCATTTATTTTTTAGCCAATGGTCTCTAAACCCATATTAATTCTTGCCATGTCAGTAGATGCTGGCTTTATTTATTCCAGGGACTAACTATCCTTAAAAGATGGCCCAGAGTTTTGTCATACCCTATGGGGTTAGTCTAATCCTAGTGCCAGGATGAAATATTGTCTTTAAGCCTCCCATTTTGAGAACTGACAAGTTGCCATAAAATAAGAATAAATAGAGCATGGGCACCAAGAAGGTACAGACAAGTTTCCTTTCATAAGGTGGATCTATTCCATGCTGTACACATACTCTAACTCAAATTGTGTGTGTGTGTGTGTGTGTGTGTGTGTTTGTCTGTGTATGTGTGTGTGTTTGTAGATTGTTAAAAAGATACAAAATCTCTGCTTCCCACCTCTGACATTGCACCAGCCAAAATTTCTATGCTCTTGGAAGCATATCCTCAACTAGTTGCTCCCGGCCAAAGTCAAGCTAACGTGATATTTCCTTCTTTATGTCAGGAGGCTGCTGCCTTCTGGAGACATGGTGCACGACCATGACCATTTGGTCCTCTGACCATATCCTAAAACTTCCCTCCATGAAACCATGAAACTTCTCTCTCTGAAGAGAAGAAAAAGATGCAGGGCATCTGTGTTCACAAGAATTCCCCTTTCTTAAAGGTTAGCATTTATTATTGATACCCTGCTGTTCTCCAGCAGGTGTTCTTATACCACAAGTTCCCGCCTGACTACTAAACGCGGCTTCCCAGGCAAGGGAAGATTCTTCAGCTTCGTTCCTGTTAGCTTTGTGGGGCCTCCATAGACCCTACAAACTGTATCCAAAGCCAGTGCTTGCTAGTCACTTTCCCCTTTGTAGTTTTTATAATTCTCCTGCTCACACAAAGTACTAGTTGGTGATTTCATTTTGTGGTGAGGCAGATAATTGAGGGAGAGGAAAACAGAATTTCTTTCTGACCTACAGATTGATCATTTGAACAAACATGTGAATAAATGCTTCCTAGGCAGGGAGATGAATTGAATTTTCCATAGTGTTTGAGAAAGGAGGTCCCACTCCTTCTCACTCATGGTACAATTGGGATTTGAGTCTACATTATGTGAGCATTGAGTGTGTCTTTAAGGATAGTATCTATCAGAGCTCTCACAACCAGTACCTCCTTATCGGGGTCCACATTCAGCAGATGTGTGGACTGTTACAAGCACAGGAAATATTCATATCAACAATTCATTCTGACATATCCTAAGATGAAGATAGTGCCCTTTTATTTCCTTTAGTGTCACTAACAGTTCAGCCTGCAAATCTTACCTCTCAAATTCATGTCTATTATAAATCAACAATATTCTACAAATTCCCAAGAGAAAGAAAAAATAATGGTATCGTGTTATTGTGGGGACAGCAAATTTTGTTCAATATAGAACTCTCACTGTTGACTTGTTACCCTGCCTGATTAGCAATATTAAAATATAACCATCTTCTGTAAAGTGTAGGCATCAGAAAAATAACCTGGTGTTGCAAAAGTGCTATTCCAGCATTTTCTATGTTTCTTTGTGAGAAGGAGACAAGAGACCATATCGGAATTTGGATAATTGTAATCGTTGGTCTGTCAGTGTTAGTCAAATTACAATATGGAGAGGTATGTCTCCCAACTTTGCTTTGAAATTGACTATATTGCTGTAAGTGTGTTTTATCAAAGCATTTTCTGGGGCAACAGATCTGAAAACATAAACTTTATGTAGCATTGTTCCTCCTTAGATATTTTCCTTTAATATGTCCTTTCTTTTTGAAGATAAAATAAAAGTACATAAAAGAGTTCTGGGAATAGGCAGCTATATGTCATAAACACCCTTTACTCCCCCTCGCCCAAGGCCCCCAGCCCCAGAAATTTGGAAATGATTTGATTGAAGTGATGACTGCCTTGATCTTGTTTGAATACTCCTCCTTCTTCATTGTCTTCTCCTCTCTATGGGAGGCAACAATCCTGTCTTGGAGTCACTCCTGGGAGAGAAAGAGGTATTTCAAGCAACCAAATATTCCAAACACAAAATTGAGACACATTGCCTGACAATGACATAACTTTTGCAATAGGGACTGTGTGCAAAGATCCAGAACATATGGTTGAGAGAGTTTTCTTATAAAAAGCAACTCTTAAGGCACTCTCTCGATTCTTATTCACAAAAGGCACACTCTTCCATCCTTTTTATTCTCATTTAGAAATACTACCCACAAATCAGAAGACTGACCAGTTTTCCTTCAAACATGCTGCTTTGCCAATATGAGGAACTCCCTGTTGACTGGAAAGTTAAACGCATGGCCATCAAGGAAGCAATGCAAACCAGACTGCCAAACATATTATGAATATGTTGCTCTTCTTTAAAATGCTAGTTGGTTTTTCATACTGGAGTATTGACTAACTGTCTGTGTTTGATGTATGGTTTACCAGCCTGATGTCGACTTATGGTTAGAGCTTAACTTGTTAGTTCTGCTTTTGCAGCCAATTCAGAATAACTACAGATGCCTCGAGATATTAAAATTGACTGCTCAAATGGACTCAGTGTGGGAGTTTCATTGGTTTTAAATTGATAACAGCTGAAAGAGTGAATGATTATAGTGTACATGGGCATAGGGCATGGCTCTTTCATAGGAGCTCTTGTGAACACTCTCCCCTAGTGTGGGAACTTTTCCTTTCTTTTTATATCATAGTTATTTCTGAGCAACCTTGGGTTAAATTTTAAAATTGCACAGGCATATGCAGAAGCCTTCCGAAGAAATGATTCCTGAGAAACAGATAAATTTTGATGACGTGGGTTTCTATTCTGGAGGGAATATTTAAAGTTAAGTAGCATTCCATAAGGTGGTAATTGTGTCTATTTCCTATGCATCTGAGTTAAATAAGCTGTATAGGAAGCATAAACTGTCATAATAGAAGGGTTGGAGTGTTGTGTACATCTCTTTCTTCAACTCACACAAACCGAAGCTCCAAAGTGCCTTATCACGGATAAGTCAAACAAAGCCTCTTCTTTGCTTTCTTATTCTCCTAGGAGCAGTTATTATTGTTTTCATTATTCAAAAAGATGATCTGAACACTTTCGTCTCACACAGGGGGAAAAAAAGAACACAAAAGAGAAATGAGGAAACTTCTCTCCCCTCCTCCAATCAGCAATGCTTATATAAAAAGGTTTTATGAAAATGCACTTTCACAATTTAATAGTAGCTTCGGGGAAAAGCCCAGTAAAGAAAAGAATTCAGAGAAACTTTAAGTAGTTTATAAGAAAGAAATATCTGTTTATACATGCCTTCTTCAACTTATATTTTTCTGAGAGTTCAGTGCCCTTACTATTTAATACTAAGACCTAACTCCATTTTATTTTTAATTATTTTGAACATTTTACCTTTGATATTCCATTAATAATATTAGAAGCATTTCATATAGCTAACTGATAGAAAACATCAATCTATAATAATAAGATTAACGTGGAGCTTGTTGAAGAAATATAAAGCCACATATTATGTGCCTCTTTCACATATTTATTTTTAAAAGGAAGAAAACCTGAAACATTGTGCTCAGTTAGCCTATCCCAAACATGAGATAAATACCTAGTGCTAATAACAATTTGTCGGATAAGAATTTTATTTGACAATAACATCGATGATGTATATATTCAGCCATGTAAGACAATCAAAATACAAAGGATGCTCTGATAGTAAAACAAAATAAACCACATATATATATATATATATATATATATATATGGCTAATTTTTATAAGAGTGTGTGTTATATATTTATTGCTCAAATTGTGCCCCAGATTATAACCTGTGTACCTAGACTAAATCTTAAAATTACCCAATTTGGTGCCTTTCTGAGATGCATATGGCCATTGAATCATGCTTCATGATGTGACTGAGAACTTGTATGGCTAGCCATCTAAGAAACTACTACAAGAATTGACATTTTCATAAGGTCTAGTTCCCTTAGAAATGGAAGAGCAGGAGAGAGAAATTTTCATTCTCTTTCAACAGTTGTTGAGCTCCAATTTTTTAATGATTTTCTTATCTACCCATATTAGAGAGGAGGGAGATTTTAGAAGGGATGTCATCCAAGCTAAACACATGTGAGGGTCATTAACTTGAATATATCACTCCTAACTTGTCCCTTTGAACTTGGAACTCAAACTCATAGGACGAAAGGGAAAGATGGAGGCGGAAAAGGGCTGGCCTCAGTTAACCTCACAATGAAGGAATCTATCATGCAACGAGAGGCTGAGAAATAAGAAAGCAGAAGGGCTGAAAATGATATCTTGAGGATATCTTTATATCTTGAGATTCCAAATAATCTAGATTTCAGAAAAGTAATCCTTCCTCTGGACTTTATCATCATTTGTACTACCTCATACGTTTCATTTCCTGAACAGTAAAATACTGTGTTTACATCCTTTGTGATTCCACATTTCAAATGCAGTGGGGCCTTGAGCATGTGACAATTTTCCATCTTAAAAAAATTAATTAGCTTAAGAGAACATTCAATATTATGTAAAGAATTTGACAGGACCTCACTTAATGTTTTTAGAAACAATTAATATGTCAAAAGAGGAAGTGAGAGCTTGTTTGGGCTATAAATACGTTAACATAATTACCAGTTGAAGAAGTCAAACATTTTAGGGAGAAAAAAAGCAAGGTTAGGCCCTCTTTTCAGCAAAAACAGAATTCCCAATGATGTCAGATATCTCAAATCCTCTCATAAGTTTCCTTTATTCATGTACACACTTGGCGTGCATGACCTTTAACCAGAAAGATCACATATTTATAGTATGAATGAATAATCTTGAAGGAAAGTAATATTGGTTAGAAATACACTGTTAACCACACACAAGGAGAGACAATCACATCTCTGTGTGAAGTTATGTTCAACTCAAGATGCCACAGGAATATGGAAAAAGTATTCCAGTAGTGGCTATGCAGTGTAAGAATATAAGTATTCCAAATGTGACAGTTCAGGGCCACATACAGGGCACAACGTTAATAGACATGCCTGTCTCATACTATGGTATGGAGCACAGAATGAGAAGCAGAAGTCCTGGCCAGGGAGCTGTGGCCTCAGAAGTGATTGATGAGTAGGAGATGGATAGTAGGGAAAACAGAGACCTCAATCTTTGTCCAGTACCAAAAGGTGGGGAATAAATATTCTATCCAAAGAAAATTGGGGATATGGGACACTCATTGTATCTGAGGGGTTTTGGAGATGGCACTGAGTACTTTTGAGGGAAGTTTTAGTGGGAATCACTTCCCTGTGATAACCCAAAGCCATCTGTTCCTACAATTAGTTATTATAGTATGAACACTACCAAAAGCCCAGAGGAAGCTTCTGTCTCCCAGATGCAATTCTCTCAGTCAAGAGTCTGAGAGGCTGGCATGGATGTGCGTACTGAGCGTCAATTTCACATACTGAGCTGGATCATAGACACTTGTCTGAGATCCGCTAGAAGGAGTCTGTACTAATCGATTTGGAATACCATCTGGAGCCTAGAAGTGGTCTAAGCAACCTCTGCTAGAGAAGGTTCCCAGCGTGCTGCCCTCATTGTCACCAGCCTAGAATCCTAGACTCCAAGAATATCTAATAAGAAATGCAGCTCATTCTTCAGAAAAAGAGATACTTGAACACAAAACTATATATCATCTATATCTATATTTACATATGTAAATATGTAAAGAATGCTTGAAATAATGAAATATATGAAAGATCATTTTCTTCATTGGGTGTGGATACATATGCTGTGAAGTGATAAGGTAGTGCTGACAAGCTCTCCCTCACTACTTGAAAGAGCTGTATGTATTCTGTTTTACTCAGGGCAACAATATATTGCAGTCATTAAACCATAAAGATTGGTGAATTTTGAAGCAGATTTGAAGTCTAGTCTTGGCTCTGCTATTGCTTGCTTTGAGGGTTTGGACAGTGTAATGAAATTTTCTGTCCTAATACTTTCCAGATAATATCTCCTATGATTATTGATGCTACACAAAGACCGATTCGCATGGCAAATAATAACCTGTTAACTCTTGTACCCTACCTCTATTTCTAGTGGTATGGCATATTGGGAGTACTTCTCCTGACTGAAGAGTAGGTATTCTGAAAATTGCAAAGCAGACAAATTAGGGTGAGCTTTTTGTGGCCTTACATTAATAAAGACAATCTTTTGAGCATTCTCTGTGCCTTGTATTGTGCTTGTAGCTTGATATCCAGTAACAAGGATGAAGAACAACGATGCTGATATTTCTTTACACTTTGATTGTTATTTATATCACCTACTAATATATATTCTTTAAATCACAATCACAATGTTCTAAGAGGATACAAAGATATATAACACAGAGCATCCCATGAAATGAGTTAGGGTGATAAAGGTTCAACAAATGTGGCATAATATAACAAAAATCAAATGTTTTAGGGACAGTCAGGTCATGGATTTGGAGAAATTACAAGTGGGAAAAGTGTGAGAAAGATTAATGTTTCCTTTATTCTGTGATATTTACGCTGAGTCTTAGAGTATTTGGACATGTGGAGAGCTGGGTAAGACATTCAAGCACACAGCAGGATAGTATGGGAATGGTGGCTTGTATGAAATGTACCAAGTTGGAGGAGAAGCATCTGTGGCAGGTATTTTGTGCAGTGGTGGAGTCATGGGTCTATATTTTATAGGCAACTTTATTATTCATTTAGAACTCATTATTCATTTTTATTTATTTGGCATACATTTATTGACGACGCATCATGTTGAAAACAGTGGACTGATACTGGGCCCAGAAAAATGTATAAGATATGATTCTTCCCTTCAAAGTTAGACACTCTAGGAGCACCTGGATGGCTCAGTCAGTTAAGCGACCACCTCTTGATTTGGGTGAGATCATGATCTTGAGATTTGTGAGATCGAACCCCGCTGTCCTTGCAGAGCCTGTTTGGGATTCTCTCTCTCCCTCTCGTCCTGCCCCTCCCCCACTCATGCTCTCCTTCTCTCTCTCTCTCTCAAAATAAATAAATAAACATTTTTTTTAAAAAACCACCAAAATTAGACACTCTAGCACTACCAGGAAAGAAATATTATACATCAAAAAAAAAAGTGCTTCTGTATGCTGCAAACTTTTTCCCATTTTAGAAGATCAATAGATAGATATAATATGACATTAATGTTTTTTATCTAATTTTACTTAATTCCTTAACCAACTGAGCCACCCAGGCACCCCTAATTTTACTTAATTCCTATATAACCACATTGGGTCATGCCACAGCAGCCTTGGGTGCAAATGAAATAACACAGATATTAAAGCACAAATATCATAAGTCGTGACCCCACCTGTATAACCATAGGAACTTGGGCTTTATCTCTCTCCATGGTCTCCTTGGGTATTTCTGGAAGAACCTAGAGTGTATTGCATTTGATACCCTATTACGTTACAAACTACCTAAGGAAAACACCTCACCATGGTCATGCAGCCAGTATCTTCTGAGAGATGGCTGCCTCAGTGCCTCGGTATTGTGTAAGAGCTTCCAATTCTACAAAACCTGCTACACGTCAAACAGTAGTCCAACCCTCTGGTTCCCACAGCATTTTTAGATTCACTGTCTCCAGAGGAAATGGGGGACTGTTCTTCTCAGCCACCTGCATGTTTCCTCCTGATGTTTTAGGACCTGAAGCAATAGCTCTTAGGCTAAAATCTTACAAAGTGATAAAATGGCTTCTTTTCATTCCATGTGAGGTCCTCATCTCAGTAGAAGTCACATCTACTCCCCAGGATTTAGCTGGGATACATGCACAACTTTGTCGTCTCTCAGAACTCTCACTGAACCCCACAAGCTCAAAATTTCTCTTAAGTCACTGTCTTTTCATACCTACTAATATCGATACTTTCATTTAGTCATCTGGGTGGTGAACATCATTTGCCAATTCAGTAAGCACACTGAGATACTCCATTCTACCTTTATGTGCACTCCTTCCCTGCAGAGGGAAGTCCAGCTAGCTGGAAAAGTAATATAAGTAAAGAGTGTGCAATAAACCCAGAAAATGTGCAGTATATAAAGTGCATCTCACAATGAGATACCTATTTATTAAAACCTTTGGACAGCTTCAGGATAGAATAAGGTGTTTCAGAAGTGTTATAGCATAGTCATTTTCTAAAGGAAGGGCTGGGAAAAAAAATAGAGCAAGGGCTAAAAAAGAGAAACACTCTGTATTTGACTGGAAGCCCAAAAGAGACAAAATGTTTTTGGAAACATGTGCATCTAGGCCTAGTAATTTAGGCTCATAACTCCTTCTCTCCAATTACATTCCTGGAAATGTTTTTCAATTTCTTTGCGTAGAATAACCAGAGGACCACAGTATTCAGAGCAGTCCGCAGGGAACAGGCAGACTTGCACAGAACTTACACCACACCTTCACAGAGCTAGCCACCACTGCCACAGAACCACATGATTCCCCGGCTCTTAATGTGGCTTATTATAAAATCCTTTACCTGTCTCAAAGCACTTTTCATCAAAGCTGCTTTTAAGCTGAAGCTGAGGACCAAAGAATACCTTTAACAGAATCCTGAAATAGCTTTTAACCCGAGGCTGAGAAGAGGAAGTGCTTTTAACCTAAAGTGCTTTCCTCTTAGGTACTTGAGCGTGTACCTAGCACTCAGCATTAGTAGCTGTGAGAACACCCTTAAGACCCAAATGAAAGAGACTCCATTATAGATATTCAAACCCGTTATATTAATATATTACGAGTAATATTTGAAATCATTAAGCAGTTTTACTCCAACTAAATTTGAATCTTTTCTTATTGAACTATGCATTCATGCAAATAAATTGAAGTCTTACCACCTGGGATTCTAACAAATCTATGCTGATATGAGGAAAAGTACAGTGTTCTTCCTGCATTTGACTTTAATTCAGAGTGAGTCGAAATTGCCACACCTTCTCTACCCTGAAAGAATCTTTCAACTTGTATCAGTCACTGAATGATCTTTCTAGCTTCAGTCCATATTTGCTGGGCTGAAAAGTTAAATTAAATCCTTTAAAATAAATTCACTAAATTTTCTGACTACATTTTAAGTCTCCAGTTTTCTCCTCAGACTTGTCACTCAAGCAGACATAAAAGTACTGGTTTCAGAGTACACATGGTCCCTGACTTACAGGGGTTCACCTTAAGATCTTCAGCTTTATGATGGCACAAAAGTGATATGCGTTCAGTAGAGCGTGTGCTTCAAATTTTGAATTTTGATTTTTTTTTCCTGGGCTAACAGTGTGTGCTACAATATCCTCTTCATACTGGGCAGTGACAGAGAGCCATAGCTCACAGAGAGCCATGGGACTATAAGGGTAAACAGCCCGTGCACTTAACAACCATTCTGTACCCATACAGCCATTCTGCTTTTCACTTTCAGTACCATCTATGATCAATTACATGAGACATTTGAAACGTTATTATAAAACAAGCTTTGTGTTGGGTGATTCTGCCCAACTCTAGGCCAATGTAAGCAATCTGAGCATAGTTAAGGTAGGTTGAGCTAAGCGATGATGTTCATAGATTAGCTGTAGTAAATGCATTTTAAGTGTACGATATTGTCAGCTTACAATGGGTTTATCATGGCATAGCCCCATGGTAAGTTGAAGAAGATACATATAAAGTCCCTATTGAGTCAAGTAAGTAGACAAACTCATTGATAAAAGTCTTAACTTCAGAATAATTACAGTAAGTTTTGTGATTAGGCAATTGAATTTCATGGACAGTTTCCTATTTTAAGAATATAAACTGTACATAAAATGGGGAAAAGTGGCAAAACTTGATGTATTTGAATTTACCCTGCCCCTTTTTTTTGCTAATAATTCCAGTGAAATGAAGATAGGCAAATGAAAATCAGAAAATACCGTCAATTCAAAATGTAAATAATCAGTCATTGGTATACAATATATGAGAATATACTGCTATATAATCATCCAAATTGCACTAAAGCAAAATAAAACAAAATGTATTTCCCTCCAGCTCACCTGACATTGGCACAATCTTTAGATGGAAAATGCATTCTTTTGCATACATTGTTTTCTCTTATCATTCATTCTTTCATTTATGTAGTCATTTGGCAACCAGAAGAGAATGTAGTAGAATGCAATAGAAATACAAAGGGAAGAAAGTATATTTATCTTGTTCTACTGTATATAGTTTCCTTTACCTTGAATATTCTTTTCCAGCTTCCTTTACCTAGTAAACTTGTATTCATTTTTGCTTTTCCAGCTCAAAGTTACCAATTCCATGAAGCCATCCCTGTCTTCCTCATTCTGAATTAATCCTCTCTTCTCTTTTTTCCCCCAAACTGTAATTTCAACATTTGATTATTTTACTGTCTTTCAGCTGGACTGTGAGCTCTATCTGGTAGACTAAAGACCATCTCACTCAATTTTCCTTCCGGGGTAGTTGTAGCCTGATAAAAAGTAGAAATGAAAGGAAGCAGGACATGAAATCTTTCGGTGACTTTACAATTACTGTTTGTTTACAATTTCATGTTCCTTCTGGTGGAAACTTCTGTCCATGGGCGCTCCTTTGATGAGCCAGCTCCTCTCACCAGCCTTTCACAACATCAGGCTATCCTATGTTAGGTTCTTAGACTTCTCTTCTTTTTTGCATCCTTCTTCTCAGAGTACTGGTATTATTAAAATATTCCAGGGCTGAAATATTCCAGTCCTGTGGCTTTCAGATCTATCTATAGGCTTTCTAAACTTAAAACTTCAGCTTCATGCTCCAGACTCTCAAGACTCTACCCTTGCATGTTCAAATATCTATTTGTCATGTCCTGGGATGTTTGGTTGACATCTCACATTTATCTAGAGCAACCCTTGATTCCTTGGTTCTGGCATGTTCTCCATCCCAGGAAATACCACTACCATTTGCCAGCTGGAGTCACCCACATTTCTACTTTCCTGCTCTGATCAGTAAATCCCACCTTAAAATAATGTTCTAAAGTCAACTGCATTTAGTCACTCCCGTTGTTACCAGCCTTCTCTAAGCACCATTATCTCTCCCTGAAATACATCACCAACCCCCTAAGTAGCCTCTGCTTCTTTTCTTGACTCTCTTAAATACAGTATTCATACAGCAAATGAAGGATCATTTAAAAACATAAGTCACATGATGTCACCCCTACGCTCAATAATTGCCAATTACTTAGAATAAAACCGTACTTAAAATATCTGATGACCTTCCTGTGACCTACTGGGTTCTACCTGCTTTGGCCCCCCAGGCTACATTTTCAGTTTCATCTGCGACCATACTTCCTGTTTGTCACCTCACTCCAGGCACACAGGCTTTCTTGCCATTCCCCTACTGCACCCAGCTTACTCCACAGCCTTAGGCATTCGCTGCTCTTCTGAAAGCTCTCCTTGTGAATTGGCGTGATTCACACCTTCACTTCTTTTGATCTTTACTCAGTGAAACGCCTCTCCTGACAATGCCTCCTTGTAGCTCTCTATCTCCGTCTTACTCTATTTTCTCCTAACACCTATCACCATCCAATATTATCATGCATGTATTACATATTAATGTATTTATACATTAATAATATATATTCATGTGCTGCTTAGAGTAGACAAATATTGAAAAATCATTGCTCACTGTTCCATTTGAGTTAATAAACTCCTTGTTGAAGATGCAAATTTCTTCCTGGCTGGCGAACTCACCAAAATGCCCATTGCATTACTTGGCCCAAAACCGAGTTGAGACTTATTTCCATGAGAGTTTAGGAGTCTAAAAGAAGAGACCAAAGAGTACTTCTCAGAAGTATTGTTCAAGGATGAAGACAAAATCATGAAAGATTGGGACTGCTGGAAGGCTGAGAATGAAATAAAGAAAAAAAAAATAGAAGAAGCTGGAGAAGAACTCCACCATTCTATCTGGATAACAGTGGGTCTCTCTTGAACTTCACATTTGAGCTGCTTGTGTCAAAGGATGCTATTCCTGCATTCAACTGTCCAACTTTGATTGGAGACTGCAGACCACGGCTTACCCTTGTTTGGGGATATCTTCCCTATAGTCTGGGTAAATCTCTTGAGGTCCATCTTTCCAGAGCAGATATTGTCATTATTATGTTAGCTTAATGAGCTGCACAAGGATGAATAAACATGTGGGGGGAAACTATATACAAAAGTGTATATATTTAGAATTTCTATTTATTTAGAATTCCAAAGTACTTAAAAGTTTAAAAAGGCTGCTTTTTTCCTGTATTTGCCTCTTATGAGAAAAAAAAATCACAAGTAAACAGGACAATGAGAGAAATTTCCTTCTCTTCCAGAGTATAATAGAGGGAGAACTAGCCCAATTTTCGTTATCTGTGTATCAAAAAACAGGAGCTGATATTTTTAATCAAAACCCCAAGGCACTGTAAAATAACACAGTACTTTCTAAAGCACTTAATATAGATAAAATTTGGTAGTTTTATCACTAAACATATTTTTTGGCACCTTAGTTCAAAGAAATAAGCCATCTGTAAATTATAGTACTTACTCAAACATTCCTCCAAAAATTATCAGTAAAGTTGTGGTAAAATTATATGATGGGGCTCATATGGTGAGTGTTTTAATGGAGAAGAAGGAAAAGTAATAAGGTTGAAAGTGGGGAAAATATACAAGAAAAAGTAGAAGCAGGAGTCTTTGATAAGTAACCTGAAAGTTTTAGTCTAGAAACCTACTCTCAAAAAGAAAACCAAATGTTACTTATAGTTTAAAATCAAAGGATGAATTCAGTTAAATTGCTGAAATTATCCATGTTGAGAATATTACTTTTGCCCTTCAGTGTCCACTGTCTTTCCCTTATGGCAGCCTAGCAGCCTATTGGGAAATGACATGCCCGTGTGTGTAGCATTCAGCGGTAAGGTGAGGAATATTCCAAGTGCATCCTACGTACTATAGAAGCAATTAGAACTATGTTTTCTCTTATCCTAACTCCATTTTGTAACATAATCTCAACCAATTGAGTATCCTCTGTGGGAAACTCCCATCTTGAGCAATTGATGAATATAGACCATTATGACATTGTTGGGGGAGGGGGGGAGTAGGATGGTAATGTAAATAGCATCCTGACCCAGCCCTCAGAGGTAGAAGACAATTGCTGTATTTTCTGTTTCTTATTTCATGAATCTCCTGCGCACCTTAGATTTGACACCTCTCCAACCTCCAGTAATTTCTTTGAGTAATTAATAAGTTACTTTGAGTTCCTACTAAATTCTTTGAGCTCCCTCCTACTCTCATTCCTCAATATCGTTTGAATAAATTCTTTGCTTAAGAGAGCCTCAGTGTTTTTTTTTTTTTTTTTTTTACTGCAGCCAAAACCCTTAACAAATATATCTCACAACCAAAATAGTTGTCTGATGGGGGGGGGGGGGGAGTGGACTGGGGGAGGTCTAAGCCATTCAGTTTGTTATTGTTTTCTGTCCCCCTCTATGTTCTTCATGTATGTGTAGTTTTAGGTGCTTTGTATTTCCTTTTTAAAATTTACTAGACTGGCTGCAACAGCTCTGTGTCCTGAAAGCAGAATAATCATTTTGAAAAGCATGTGGAGACTGTCTCCCTGGGTAAATTATGAGAACACCGTCACATTATTTGAACATTTAACTGCCTCTATTGAGTAGTTTTCCTCATAGTTTTGATTCATTTGGAATCTAACTGACAAAGATCCCATTACTGGGTGTTCTTTCCATAATTTGTCAAAAAAAATGTATCTCAGAGATGAGGCAGAATGAAGCTAATTTGTAATCGGGAAGACTTAACCTAGTTATGCTGACGAACTAACTAAATCGGTCAAAAAGTTTGAGAGCTTAAAGATTGAAACCCACCATTCCCTATTTAAACTCGAATTCATTATGTAAACAACATGATTTATAAGTGCAGTCATGTGGAAGGTCTATTTGTTTTTCTCACCAAAAGATGCTTTCAAAGAAAAATTGCTGAAAATGGATTTTCTCCAATGTGTTGCCTGCCACCCCTGGTAGAAGTGCTGAAGCCGTAGAAGGAAGACATAATAATCACACTAGCCAAGGCCAGAGGCATTTGTGGAGCATTCCAAAAATATTGGCACCCCTGAGCAAGAGGTGTTTTCTAAATACAAAAAGTTGTTAAGAGAGGAAGAAAGGATTACCAGTGAGCCCACAGATGGGAATGTAGGTAGGGAGTCGGGACCTCGGGGTTCTGGACCATTCCCTTTTGGGGAATACCATAAAGAAGAGGAAAGCAGGAAGAAGCTTTACTGTTGTGCCAGGACAACTGGCATGGAAGTTTAGTGGGCAAAGCTAGTTCATTAGTGTTTACCAAGAAAACAGAATACTCTCTCTCTCTCTCCCCTCCCCTTTCCTTTCACCATTTAAAGATAGAAAGTTCTGTGGTTCAAACACATTCCTGTAATTTAATGGTCCTCCTTGGTGTATCAAACTCTGGACTGTATCAAATTTACAGATAGGTGGTGACCCTACAACAGCCCTTAAATTTGACATTGACATTGTAGCTAAATCTTGATGACTTATTTTCCTTAGGTAACACTTTTTACTTTGCAAAGTCATTTTATGTGCATCATCATCTCCTGTAAGTTATATGATCTATCACTTTATGTTGAAGGCTGATGTTGTGGTCAAGATTCTTTTCATTGTAATTGATAGGAACTTGTCCAAACTGCAAAAGTAAGGATGGGATTTATTGAACTACTTAAGTGAAAAATCCAAGGGGTAGCTTCAGGCATGATTGGATCTAGGGGCTATCAAATCTTTATTTCTTCCATCGTTCAACTTGTTTCTACTCTGTTGGCTTAATTCTTTAGTATGTCTTCCCAGAAGATGGCAACAGAACTTCTGGAAGCTCAGACTCATCCTAATACTTTAGCAACTCCTGTAGAAATAAGGCTTCTATTTCCCAGCAGCACTAGAAAAAGCCTTAGGATGTATTTCACTAGATCAACTTGGACCATGTGTTCATGTCTGAACCAATTACTATGGTCAGGGAGAGGAAATGCATGTTCATTCCTGGGGCCAGAGGTGGTGGAGTCAGCACTACTGAAGCCAAATGGTAACTGATATGAGAAAGGTATCATCCCCAAAGAATAATCAGAATGATCTTACCAGAGAATAGGACAGTAGTTCTAGGGCCAATAAAACCAACAGACATCCACCATACTCTTCCTAACCAGTGCCATTTGTTATCAGTGGATCTCATTGAGCTATTTAGCCAAAACTGACCCTTTCTATTGTGAGTGTAAGCCCTCTCCTGAAACCTTCTGGCCAATGCTATGTTCATGTTCTAGTCAAGTTTATTTGGTTTCAATAAGCAGAAGTTCACTCAAAAGTATTTAAATAAAATGGGAATTATTGTCACAATGCAGGATATGACATAGCACCCCATGGAAAGGATATATGATCTCTGGAGTTAGGCAACAGAAAGTGAGAAGCTAAGGTGTGTCTGCTTCATTTGCATCTCTCTGCAAATTAGTTCCTGGCCTAACTCACCCATTGCACATGGCCATCTCCCCAAATGGCTGCCCCTGGCACTCTGTGTCTAAATCTAGGCAGTCTTACTATTCAAATCCCTGGAACTAACTACCTCAGTTTGTAGTAATCTAGTTCTAATTCATTTGAAGGAGAATCTCATTGGCATGGCTTGGATTCTATGACAACCTTTCATTTAAGCAGCTTTACCATAGACACTAAGTTCTTGAATTGCAAAGACATATCTTCTTGGGTGAGCATAACCAGTTTAAAGAGATGCTAGATGTAAGAAGAGATTTTTTGGCTTTTTTGGTAACTAATGAAAGCAAACACCTCCCTTCTGTCTAATGCAGTTCGTCATATCTAGGCTCTTTTGTAGGACACTATTGGCAATCAGGAAGGAGTTTTTTCAGTCAGGGATTGCCTGCACTTGCCCGGACCACCCAGTAAGTGGCAGGGATGCACCTCCCCCACCTCCCACTTTAGACCTCATCCCCTCCAGCACATGGTGGCAACCAAAAACACCCTGGGGTTGAAATTCTCTCTTATCCACCCTACCTCAAAATCCTTCCCAAGTTCCATCTTCTCTAATAATTAATGAATTCCCAGCACTACACTTAAAGCAGGAGTCCATTTGCTGTTTTCACTCTCTCACCTTCTCTTCAGATCTTTTCCGCAATCATCTGCTTTTCAACTCCCTTCTTCTCCTAAAGCCATTTTCTCTCATGGTCACCAGTAGCCTCTGAATTGCCAAAATCCAATGAGAACTTTTTACTCTTGTCTCCCATCATCATTCTTCTGCATCTAAAATGCTTATCCTTATTCCTGAATACCAATTTCTCTATTCTTCTCTAAACCCTCAGTGTTCTGCATGTCAGTCTCCTTTAATCAAGCAAGAAACTTGGAAATCCTCTCTCTCTGGTGGGTTGGCTCGCCTTCTGCATCCAGTTTACAAATCCTACAAAATCACCCCTTGGCTCCATTGTCTTTGGTTAGGTTCTTACCTTCCTTCTTTCCTTAGAGCCTGATGTGCTGTAACTGTGGACGCAAGACTCCATATTTGGGGGCCTCTGTTTCCTCTCCCATAAAATAAGATTAATAGTATCTACCACGAAAGGGTTGACAACTGGTGTAAAGATTTAATAAGGTTAGAATATATAAAGTACTTTGAACCATGCCCGGCTTAGTGTAAGTGCACAACGAAGCTTCACTGTTAATACTACACACACTTGCAATAGCACCAATTACATGATATTGAAAATGTTTGTGAGCACTGTCCACCACCACCACCCCAGACTGTAGGAGATGCTTCAGGCATCACTGCACAGTGATGGAGCTGGAGCACAGTGCCTGGCCTAGAGTGGACATATGATAAAGTCACTGAATGAATGAATCAGAATTTGTATTCTTTACAATATCCAGCAAATGACAGGTGCTCACAAACTAGACGCTAAACTGAATTTGATAGAATAGAATTGATCTTGAGAGAATATAGAGTTAAAAGCGCCATAATATTAGGTAAAGCCTAATGAGTTAATTTTAAGGGGAGGGGCGCCTGGGTGTCTCAATCAGTTGTGTCTGACTTCGGATCAGGTCATGATCTCTGATGTCTGTGAGTTCAAGCCCCACGTCAGGCTCTGTGCTGACAACTCAGAGCCTGGAGCCTGCTTCAGATTCTGTGTCTCTGTCTCTCTCTGCCCCTCCCCTCCTCGCACTCTGTCTCTTTCAATAATAAATAAACATTTAAAAAAATTAAGGGGAGAAAAATTTCCTTTGGGACTCCTTCTTAGGGTGGAATCTAGACTGATGCATAATTCCACATTCCTAACATATTCAGAATTTTTTCCCTATCTATTTGCCCCCCTGCTTCAACTTCTATGTCCTGTCAATTCTCTTTGTTCTCATTCTCATGGCATAGCTTAGGTCACCAACAACCTGGACTCCTGTTACCATCTTTATCAGTAAGCTACTGCTGCATAACAAACAAACATAAAATCTCAGTGACAAACAACAAGAAGCATTTATTTCTGACATGTCTGTGGGTCAAGTGGCCTGGGGCAGGCTTGACTGGATAGCTCTTCTTTAAGCTGCAGATCTGACTAGACTTGTCTCCTGACAGCATTGGCCTCAGATCTGCACCATATGTATTTATTCTGGAGCCCAGACTGAAAGGGCAACAGCTACCCAGGGAAGCTCTTATCTTGGCAATAGCAGAAAAGCAGGCAGGTGAATAGAAATCTGTAATGCCTCTTAAGGCCTCCATCTGGAGCTGACACATTGTCATTTTTACCCACACTGCATTGTCCAAAGCAAGTCTATAGCCAAGTCCAACATCAGTGAAATGGTGCAAATCAGTGTTGCCCACGTTAATGAGTTTTACCACATAGTCACACAGCAAAAGAGATGAATGTATAAATCTAATTCAGAGTAGAGAAAAATTGTGAATGATGATTAAATTTGCCACCCTTCTATCCTCATTCTGGCCTTTATAACACTTTCCTAGGCAATCATATCAGCCTCTTAGCTGATCTCTTTGTGTTCAGTCTTCTTCACAACATGTGCCTCCATTCGATCATGAATGTTTCATCTATAGGGGATAGAATACCCAGTTTAAAATGACTTATATTATGTCACATAATAAGAAATCTAGAAAAAATGTTCTAGATTTAGTTCTTCAATGTCATTGAGGTCTCTTGTTTTTTGTAACCTTTTTAAAAAATCCTACTAGCTTTTGTCTGCAAGCTTGTTGCCTCATGGTGTTAAGATTGCTGCAGTGGCTCCACATATCACATGATTGCACAGTGATGTTCAAAGAAGGAAGAAAAAAGAAAAAATGCCTTAATACACCCCTCTCCTTTGATTTGGTTAAAAAAAAAATCTCTTGTAGTCTCCCAAGTAATCTCCCCTTACATTTTATTGATCAGAGCTCTCTAACCACCCAGAGTTGCAAGGAAGGCAGAAGCCAATAGGGGACATTTTCAGGCTCTGTGTTATGAATAGATCTAAAAACAAGAAGTTGGGGTGGCAATAGTGTATATATTAGAAATCATTGGTACCTGCACAGTTCAAATAATGTAACCTACCTGACTTAATATTTAAGACTTCATAACACCATCTTCATCTTCTTTTAAAGCTTAATACATCAAAATTTCTCTAAGAAAGAGTGAATATTTCCCTCAGCACATATTATTCTTCCTGTCATTGTTCCCATCACTGATATATTTATATGCCTTTCTTCCATTTTCTCTCAATGGCCTTTGATCCCTGCTCTTACCTCTTCAAGTAAGTCTTACTTTTCCTTAAAGATTTATTTCTCCTCTGGTAAGTCTTTCATGGGCAACAAGATGGTTCTGATGCCCCACCAAATGCTCAATGAATATTTGTGAAATAGATTTGAAGCATAACTTCCATTAGAGGGTTGTGTATTTTGTAGCAATTCTTCATAACTATAATCTCTAGCCAATTTAAATGATTCCATTGGAAGTTTTGGGTTATTTTTCTTAAATAGTATTTTATGTCATTTTGTCTTATAGCAGTGGTTTTTTTTGAACAAACCTTTGTTATTGAAGAAGTATTCAAAGCAAATACCCATGATTCTTTCCCACTTGTCTACCCTATGTTGATATTTTTTGAGCTTATAATCTTTGTCTCTTGGATGAAAATGTACATTTTCATATTGAAATATATTATATTGTCACTTTAGCCTTAGTTATTTCCTTCCTTGCTGGGTTGTCCTTAATTTAAGTCATGACCTTTTCTAAGTAGTGGGTGAAAATCATGCCTTCCCTGAAGTCTCACCACATTCGATTTTGACTACCCACTTTGTAATATTTCACTTACCATTCGGTTTTGCTGCATTTTACTTTTCTCCCCACTTCTACTACAAAGATTTTTTTTTAATTTATCAACAACCTCCACTGCTGATTAACGCAGTGTCTTATAGTCAATCATTTAATCAATGTCTGTTGAACTTCTGATATATGCCCAACATTATCCAGTTACTAGCGACCCAGTAAGAAAGTAAATAGGTGTAATCTAGGTGTGCCTGGGTGGCTCAGTTGGTTAAATGTCTGACTTTTAATTTCATAATTTCACAGTTGTAAGTTAGAGCCTGCTTAGGTCTCCATGGGGAGTGAGATTCTCTCTTTCCTTCTCCCTTTGCCCCTCCCCAACTTGTGTATGTACAAATAAAGAAAAAAAGAAGAGGAAGGGAAGGGAAGGGAAGGGAAGGGAAGGGAAGGGAAGGGAAGAGAGGGGAAGGGAAGAGAGGGGAAAGGAAGAGAGGGGAAGGGAAGAGAGGGGAAGGGAAGAGAGGAGAAGGGAAGAGAGGGGAAGGGAAGAGAGGGGAAGAAATAGGTATAGTCTTTACTCTCCTGGGTTTTGCATTCTAATAGTGGAAACAAGTAACCCATAAACACAATCTGATATTCCAAGTGGAGGTAAGTGCTCTAAGGAAAGTAAAACAGGGAAGTATCATGGAGAGTTCCTATTGCAGTGGGGCCATGAAAACAAATGGGTAAGAAAGGCTACAAGACACCTAAGGCAATGGAGTTTCATACAGAGGTCATAATAAGTGCAAAGTCCCTGAGGCAGGACTGTGCTTGGCATAGACAAGCATCAGCAATGTGGATAGGGTGGCTGCAGGCAAGTGATGAGGGGGAGAGAGGAGAAAGGAAGCAAATGAAATCAATTAATGGGTAGAAGGGCAGGTCACATATTGCCTTGGAAGTTTCAGTAGGGAATTGGAGTTCATTTTGAACAATATGGTAAGCCCTTGAACCTTCTAACTATTTGTTTTATCATCAGTAATAACCATTTATGCTGTTTAAAAAAAATCTGGCAATGGGTGGTGGTGATAATTACACAAGAATGTACGTGTAAGAATGCCACCGAACTGTACATGTAAAAATGGTTATGGGGGAATTTTAGGTTATGTATATTTTACCACAATAAAAAATATCTATGGGCGAATTCTGTGGGCCAGAATCTGAGCTAAGCACTAGTGACTATACGAACACATAGGTGATGTAAACACTCAGAATCTTCTTTGAGAAAATACATCCCATATATTATAAGTGTAAATACACAACGCAAAGCAGTATAAATCATTGTACAAATGAGAAGACTAGGGTAGGATTTCAGAGTGTGTTCCCGGAAACATTAGCCTGGAGAGATGCCCTTTGAAATAAAAGGATCTTACTCAAATAAGTTTGGAAATAGTGCATCCTCCAGCCCCTTGTGGAGATTCCCAGTGCATGCTGGCATATCACAGGCTGTAAACTACACAGGAAAGAAACTCATTTAACTTTGTTTAACCCAACATTGCTAAACTGTTTTGATCACCGGCTTTTTTTCCCTCCCAAATTGCCTATTAACATCCCCAGGAAATAGTATTCCAAAGAACTTATGTCAAAAGAGACACAAAGCTGAGATATGAAGAAAAGAATTTGTGGAGAAAATGTGGTTGGAGTGGAGCTAGAAAGGAAAGGAGATACTTAGAGTAGAGAAGAGGAAGGGCATTCAAGGCAAGAGAGATGTTAAGAAATTCACTTCAAAGTAAATCTCCTGGAACCTGCGTCTTCAAATATCATTGACCCATGGAATGAATCTTTCAATATACTGATAAAATTATGATTTTGGTGATTGCTGATAAATTTCTTCTAAAACAGTCAATACACCAATTCATTAAGATTAATTATTTTGTAGAAGTTTTCTTAATCCCTTGTCATCATTTTATAAACAACGAAGTTATGCCCAGAGAGACTATCACTTACTCTGTCATCCCTGCCTAATCGATGGCAGAGTGTTAGTTTTCCTTCTCTGGGGCCAGAGTCTTGTTCCATGAAGGAGGGGGTTATGGTCTTTGTATCTCTGCACTGGACCCTTTGGAATTAAAGCAAAAAATCGTTTCCTATGCAAGACACAGATTTCAGCCTGCAGTGGATATGGAAACAGAATCAAATTAAAGAACAACGCAATCTTGGATTTTAATGAAGCTCATCTTTGTTTCTTTTGCAGATCAAATTTTTGGCTCTCATCTGCACACAGTGTGTGAACGTGAAAATTCCACAGTTCCACGGTTTGTAAAGCAATGCATTGAAGCTGTCGAAAAAAGAGGTGGGTAACTGAATATGTAGCAATTTTCCCCATTAGCGCACCCTCTAAACAACCAATGCTCAAGTTAACAGCGCCACTTGATTTGTCTGGGAAGCCATGCAATTAAAACTTGACTTTTGTTAATCGGTTAAGAGGATCAGGTTTCTTATTAACTTCAGTTTGTTTTTACAATAGGGACATCAGTAATTCCCACTAATGTTCTCTTTTTTTAATATTTTGTCTGTCTGACATGTTGTTGATTCAATCGCAAACTTCTTGTTTTCAAGCCAGTGATAAAACATTCATAAAATATCAGCACTCACAGTGTTAGAACCCTCCTAACATTCATGCTGATAGATGTTGTGCCAGAACAATTTTTGGTAAGCCCCCAACATTACCCAAGTGAAGCAAATAGCATTCCTACTTGCAAACAGTGATATCCCATCTTCTGTGTGTTTCTGTTCAATATAGAATATGGCTAACTGGTTTTCCTAGAACAATTATCAGATGCACCTCCAGTGTTAAGATGACCTTTGGTTCCTATATTTCAACATTCTGTTCTTCATCTTAAATTATTTCATCTTACCAAAGGGAACAGAACAAAACCCAATTGACTCATCATTTCTATGCTGGTCTATCTGTGGGGTGTTTTTCCTTCAGACTATGACTTCATTCATTCAAGGTCATTTTCCCTGAAAGATACATACAGTAGATGCAGAATCTCAAAAAAATGTATTGTATAAAAATGTGAAGCTTCATCACCATCTGTTACAAGTTTACAACATATTCCCAGGATCTAGGGGGATATATATCATGTAAAAGATAGAGGTGTTTTCAGAAAAAGAATTGGTGAATCTATTCCCATTTTCAGCTCCCAGTCTCTTAAAACAATAGAATCAAGGGGGAAAAATATCTTTACCAAGTTATCTACTAGGAAAAAGCCATTTTAATTCTCTCAGTGTTACCTGGCTTTATTATAGAAGCATAATAAAAATGGTCTGCAATTTCCAACTCCTGGAAATTCATACTTTAATTATACTGTAAGGACAGCCTTGGGATCCTATTATTCCCATATCAGTAGGGAATGAGAGAATAACAAGAAGGGGACGAGTGGGTAAGGAAGGTAGATAAAGAAAGTGGCTTTGGGGGAAAGCGTATCAACACATCAGAGAGAAGAGCTGGGGGCTCACAGAGAGTAGAAAACAGTAAAAGCAGAATGAACACAGAAGAGGTATCTGTGAGGAATGGAGTCAATTGGAGTTTAGAGAGAAATGTGTTTTTATTGCATGTTGCAATCGCATTTAATTTCATAAGTTCATAATTTAAGAATAAATATTATTTAATAAGTACTTAAGGCCAAAATGGATCACTGAGAATGTTAAAATGTTATTATGGCCAATAGCTAAATTATCATCATTTTCAGGAGATCTTCATCCACTTATAAATACTCAGCCCTGACGGTGTGAACACTCTTATATTAGAGCTAATATCCAAATAGGACTTTGGGGGGAGCCGTACATAAAAAGACCTGTGCACATATAAAAAACCGGGGAGGGGGGGCTCTGTACCTCTTTGCATATGTACATACCCTAGGCAAAATGAAAACTCTGCTAGGTATAGCCTTGTGGTATGCAGATACCATAATATTGTAGTGTAGAAAATATCTATAAATAGAAACCGTATCTTCTGTTCACAGCATTTGTTGGTGATTTTTAATAAAATAAGGCAATGTTTTTGCTGACAGCAGCAATCATATCTAGCATTATGTTTCATTGTCCCAGTGTTTACTCTTAAAATGAATTTGTCGAACCAGCACTAAACAGGCACTAATCACACATATGATTATTAAAATAAATCCTAAGCATTTTAATGAAACTCAAAGACTTTACAATTCCACAAAGCAACTGATAATTCAAAGCACTTTGGCAGCATCAGCTTAAAGGAACTCTATGGAAATGTTCAATAAAAACTCAGAGGCACAAGATAAACCTCTCACATCATTGCAAGATTTACAAATGTGTACTTTTGATTATATTTTTCTATGATCATTTTGTTGGATTAATATTCTTACATTTATACGCCAATTCTATTTACTCAAAGTGTTGTTTTTACTAAATTCTGGCAGAGAGCACCTTAGGACCGAAATAATTTATGTGAATCTAAGTCCAATGTTTATGCAGGCTTCTGATGACATTTTATGCTGGGGTTGGTATTAGGAAGTAGCATATAAAGGTGCCAAGTTTCTCGGCACGGCTGGGACTCAGAGTATCTAGAGCCCTCCTTCTAATGGCCAGATCCTCTTCCAGCCAAGATCCTCAACTGTGGAGTCATGGGAAATGCTCATGGACCAGTTATGGGAAAAGCACATTTAATGAGAATTGTGTGTCTACTTTCACACTCTTAGGGAAGTGTCCTAAAACAAAACAAAACAAAAACAAAACAAAACAAACAAACAAAAAACCTCACTATAGTGTACACAAACTACTCTAAAATGATTTGTTTCCTTTCTCTCTTTTTCTTTTAAGATTATTGTCCCTACCTTTACAAAAAATTCATCCTTAAATTGTAGCTGTATTTTTTAATGTTTATTTATTTTGAGAGAGACAGAGAGAGAGAGAGAGAGAGAGCGAGAATTCCAAGCAGGCTCCATACTCAGCACAGAGCCAGACGTGTGGCTCGATTCCATGACCACGAGATCATAACCTGAGCCAAAACCAAGAGTTGGATGCTTAATTGACTGTGCCACTCAGGCGCCCAAATAGCTATTTTTTTAAATGCGTCTTACATGCTTGATTTTGAATAAAACAGTAGCAGGGAAGCAGTTCTCACCATTGATTGACTGACTCATTCATTCATTAATTCATTCATTTGTTCATTCATTCATTCAGTTATTTGTCTTACTTGTTTACAATTGACAGAACCAAATTGCTCATGCTCCCATTGTCTCCACAGGGAAACTCTACCCAGTGCTTGGCATTCTTTACTCAACCCTGGTAAAGTGATATTAGTCACATTTTAAATTTTGCATGCCTAGAATAAAATTTATTAGTGAGCCAAATGTAAACCAATTTAGCGAATAACTTGTTTAGTGTGCTTCCTTATCTTGATTTGGTTTCCTTTACTCCTCTTAACCACCAGGGCATTCTCCCCCTCACCAACTATTATAACCAGATAAAAGTTATTTCTGTGGTTTCTGACATTGTCTGCTCAGCCTAAAGAACATATACAAAACTTGGAAGGAACTTGTAAGGGAGCGTGTTACCCTTTAAAGCTCCTCCAAGTGGTTTATTCACATTTGTGTCGCCTTTACAGTTGTAGACCATATACTATAAAACCTTAGTTTGTGAGCATAATTTGTTCCAGAAACATGCTTGTAATCCAAAGCACTCATATATCGAAGTGAATTTCAAGAACCATTGGCTCAGTGGTGACCATGTGACATTCAGCATCACGCACTACTCATATTGTAAGACATCTCTCATTTATCAAGTTCAAATGTATTAGAAATGTTTGCTCCTCTTGCAGAACACTCACAGAACAAGTTACTCACAATCCAAGGATTTACTGTATATGAGAATCGTGAGTAGCCAAAGAAAAACTCAGTTTATATTTCTTCTTCTAAAGCAGTTTCTGTGAAAATATTGAATCATTGTTCAGCTAATGCTCAATACATATGATAAGGTGACCCAAAGCATGAGATCATCTGAAGCTTTTCTTTGAGGTCTGGGGGAATAAGCATGCAGAGGGAGGCATTGGACATACCAGTGGTATGTAGATCTAACCAGTGAGAAGTCTGTTTTTTCACTACTTTATGGAAGACTTTGTGTTGTCTAGCATGACCCTAAAGCGGGCAGAGATTGCTTACTTACAAATAGGATTATACCTGTATCTGCCAGAAGACAAGGTCTTAGGAGATGTGACAAAGTATGTAGTCTAAACTCGTGTAACTCGTTTTAAGACCGTAACCTATCATTCTTGTTATGTAACTAGCTGACAACTAGTGCATTACTGAGAAAGAGCCATACACAATACCATTGTAAGCATTCAGTAAATGTTGTTTGAATGATATAACCAACATCAAGTGTTTATTGTATTTCCACAACAAGCAGCTATTTACTGCCGACCCCTGTGTCATCTTCCATACTACAGCTGAGAATTTACAGGAAATATACATTAAACAAAAAGATCTGAGTACCAAACTATGGTGAGTGTTATGAAAGAAAAGGATAGATACTAGAGGAGAAAAATAAGCATTACAATATTCTGGTTTAAGGTAAGGGGAGTTTGTCTGCTTAAAAATCACGTAACAGGGAGTAGGGAGAAAGAGGAGATATTAGTGAAAGGGCACAAAATTGCAGTTATATGGGACAATGAATCTAGATATCTAATGGACAGGCATGATGACTATAGTTAACAATATTGGGTTAGATACTGGAAATACGCTAAGACAGAAGATTGCAGGCATTTGATCACACACACAGATTAGCAAATATGGGAGGAGATGATATGTTACTTAGCTTGACTGTAGTAATCGTATCAAATCATCAGGTACACCTTAAATATATCCAATATGTTATTAAATACTAATTAATATTAAATATGTTTAATATTAATATACAATTAAATATATGTTTAAATGACACAATAAACCCTGAAAAATAAGCACATATTTGTCTCGCATTAGCCTTCCACTAAGAGTAGAAGTTTAATTTAACCTTATTTGCCAGGTTATTTTCTTGACGTATTAATGCAATGCAATACAATGCAAGGAGTCAGTTCATGTGACCTGCCCAAAACGCATGCCTTAATGCTAAGCCAGTGCTTTTTCCACCCAATAATACCAAACTTTCCCAAAGACTTCTTTTTATATAGTAATGGATAACGAAAAAACATATTTCCCTTCTAAATATATTTTATATGTCCAATATATTTTTGTTTGTAAGGGAATAAGACTGTTGGACTAATTATCCAAATTAATTCCATTTGGATTAGGCATTCATCCTTTGGAATATGGTTTAACAACACGTTCTCCCTCCATAAGTCTCACTTCTAATCACTATGCCCCCAAACTATGTAACAACATTGAAATGACACAGATCTGTTGCGAACAATGTGAATGTACTTAACACGACTGAACTGTACATTTAAAAATGGCTAAGATGGTAAACTTTATATTATGTGGGTTTTTTTAACCACTCTTAAAAATAAATGATACCAGGTCTTTCAAATTGGGTGATTCCAGCTCTAAGCTACTTTGCAGAATGTCTCAGCAGAAGCTAATCAACAAGTTTGTCCTCTTTCTTTTTGCTGGAACACAAAATACTATGACAAGAATGATACACAAAGTTACATTTTTGACTTGGTGCCTAAAAGCCACCCTGGGATCCATAACCTTGCTTTAAAGATTTAAGAAAGACCTTTAGTCTACTTCTGAGAAGGTCCTTAGCCTCAAAAACTTTATCTCTCAACTTGACTTCTTAGCAGCTGTTATATTTTTTTTGCTGTCGTTTGTTTGACAGGATCCAGTTATAGGTTCCGATGTCTGTTTAAAGAAACAAGGAGGCTGTTGGCTTTAAAATTCCCTCATTGCTTGTGTGATCAGCATTTTCCCAGGCTTTTCTACATAGTTTGCCAAGCAAAGGGACTGACCTTTTGTAGCAAACACTTTTTCATTTCAAAATGCTCACTTTGATTTTTGTCCCATTTTATGCTCATTCCAAACTGTTTACAACCCACTAAAAATGACTGTGAATTATATGTTTGTGTAATGGATTCCTTTTGTGGTCGGAGTGGAATGTTTACTTTGAACAATTAGTTATCTTTGGGTAGATTATAGCAACTTGGAAAAAAGAATGGCTAAAATTATTATTATACCTTAACTATTTCTTTTTGGTAATTCCTCTGCTATTACACGAAGTTTGAGAGAAGGTCACATGAACAGGCCATTGGCATTCCAATGGGGGAATATTTGGACATATTTGTTAATATTATAAGAAGGCATAGTTATATACCTACATCAGGGATATCCTTATCTGATTCATTAAAATTTAGAACATGGAATACACATAAATACACGGGTATTCACTATATATATATGTTATATTTGCATATTAGGTAAGGCATGCATCTAATGTATTTATTATACAAATAATATACATGATTATAGTATCACTATTATGCTAAGATATACCAAGCATTATAATTGTTAATATAATTTCCTGATACTCAAGTCAGTGCACCAGTCTGCCTCTCAAGGTCCTAGCAAGTGTTCACTTGCAAAAATAAAACTTTGCATCGTCTTTTCCCAATGCCTGAGAATCCAGGCCCCTAAAGTACAGATCAAATTGCCTTCACTAGACAAGCTTTGCTCCCAGTTCTGCTAATTTTGTACTGTTCATTCTTTCCCACTTTGGGATAATCTATTATAGCTGGATCCAGGCACGCACGAAAGGCGGATACTTCCACGAGGAATGTGCAA
This sequence comes from Hyaena hyaena, assembly GCF_003009895.1. Taxonomy (NCBI): domain Eukaryota; kingdom Metazoa; phylum Chordata; class Mammalia; order Carnivora; family Hyaenidae; genus Hyaena; species Hyaena hyaena. The sequence goes on from NW_024081012.1 coordinate 1,073,816, forward strand.
TTTGTACTGTTTAGCTTGTGACGAGATTCTTGAAAACTTTTATGATTCTATCTTGCTCCAGAGAGACTTCTGCTTGCTCGTTTTATAAGCAGTGAGTGAAAAAAAAAAAAAGAATAACAAAAACAAAACAAACTGATAAAAATTACATGCTCAAAAAAAAAAAAATCAAGAGTTCAAGATAAGCACTTTTTCTTTTTCCCCAGAGAATATTTGTGGACTGAACAAAAATGTTTCTGAGGGCACTGACCTATGTGTTGGTCGGTTTTTGTTTTTGTTTTTTTTTTTCCATGCCTAAAGTTAGGCATTCGCATGCAATTCCAAAAGAGCCGATCCCCAAAAACTCCATGAAAGTTTGCAGCAAAATTTCCTTAGGTTTTACTTCTGAGTTGAAATTAAGTCCAGTTTCGTGCTTTTGTGTTTTGTGCTTTGTTTTGTTTTGTTTTGTTTTAGTGCAACCCAATGACAACCACCTTCCTGACAGCTATAGTGTTGTGCTAGGTCCAAATTGAAATTGGCTCTTTAGGGTAGTCACGCTGGGGCCTCTGTGTCTGTAAGAAAGCCACATTCAGGGCTAGAGGGGAAGACAAAATCAAAAAAGAGTAAACAGGAAACAGCCAGCAAGAGTATAAAAGAGAAACTGGAAAAGACAACCGAAAGAAATCAGAGATGACAAGGTGGAAAGAAAAAACACTGCGTTTTGCAATTAAGAAAACAAATGTGGATAAAACGGCAATCTTGTGAGGTCTAGTAATGAAGAGAAGACAGTGATTGAACCAGTTACCAAGTCGACCATAGTTACCTGATACCTGCTTTTCTGTTCCAGAGAAATTTATCCCTGCTGAAGAAAATGCTCTTTAAGCTAAATCTTTCCATGAATAGCAAGCTTACTCGGAATGTTCACAAATTCTGTGTGTTCATGTGGTTAGGAATTAACTCACTGTACTCATTAATGACATTTAATGGCATTTATCTACATCTAGCAATACACAACAGTCTTATTATCAAAAAGAGAGCTTAAACATAACAGAAGTTAATGGAGGAGTAAGTGTGCAGTTCAATAACCAGAGAGGCTATCTAACATATCCAGCAATGTGGCTCTGGTCACATCAGTCAGTGGATATTCCCACACTTTTGCATCCAGAATGCATGAGAATAAATAAAGTCTCTTCCCAGATAAAGCCTGAGTCTAATTTCCAACCTCCACCCCCACATCCACCCCCATGCTGAAGTTTGGGTTCTTACCATACTTTTCCCTTTGAGTCAGTGGGAAGGAAATAGAGCCAAACGTAATACCCTTGGAAATTAGTCTCTTTTTTGTGTGAATGAAGGATTTAAATAATGCAACACCTCCTCATGTTGAGACGTAATACTCTAAAATATCCTATAGTGGTATCATTTATATGATGAGAGTTCTGGGTCTGGGAGTTTTTCTATTATAAGCCCCCATATTCAGAAGTTAATAGTTCAACCATAAAAATAATCTTGGCTGAAAGTTGGCAGGATGTTTTAGCCTAGAAGGAAATGTTTACAAAATTTGAAAAAAAAATCACATGCATTTGGAAAGCTTTCAGGTTTTCAATAAAAAGGCACAAAAAAAAAAATAAGGCAGACAGAGATTTTCAAATATTTGTTGCCCTGGAATTCAAAAATGGATTTGTAGTTTTTAAATAGAATTTTTAAAAGTTCTTGTTGCATGATGTGAAACAACTGATTAAAAAAATAAATTATCAAAACTCTCACAGAGTGAGAGTGTCACTTCATTTTGTGAGACGATCTGTTGTTTATTGAACAAGATCTATACATTCTATTTTTTACAAACATATCCCTAGAGCTTAAAAATTTGTGATAATTAAGAAACCTTATATTAATTCCAGAAGCTATGAATGAGACCAAAATACTGTGCTATACTCTTTTGCGGGTTTCCTAATAAACAATGTTTCCTTTTAAAATATCTAGAAAAGAATTTCCTTTTCCAAGGAATTTTCACACTTTCAGATACGTCGTGTCCAACTTAAGCATTAATCATTGATCTGCATATTTAGTAAAAAAAAAAAAAAGGCATATAGATTTCAGAAGTAGTTGCATGGGTCTGTATAATTGAACATGGCATATTTCCTCTTTGAGTATTTTGGAGTAATTTAGCCATCCCCTGAAAAGATTCATGTCTTAGAGATTCTTCTAAATTCTGTGAAAAGTTATCTAAAAGTCTGATAGACTGTGGAATTAGAAGTATTTTTCTTGGGTTCAAATAATCTTTTCCTTACTAGTTTTATACCTTTTTGCAGAATTTTATACTTTTCAAGCCACCTCCTATTTTCAGTTCAGAAAAAAAGGGGGACAGGACACTTTGAGAGGAAAACTGTGCAAAACCAAAATAACTCTAAAATACTACTGGAAGAGTACTTGAGCCTATAGTAGACTATAGATCCAAGATGTAAAATCACAGTGTTTTCAAGGAAATAAGAATGTTCTGAGATTTAGAGTGAAAACATAGCTTATAGAAGAAAAATATTTAAAATATTACCTTCAGTGCATGGTCTGGTACTTGATATAAAGAGTATGAATATATTTTTAACTCTTCACAGTGCCAGACACATAATGGGTTATCAATAAATGATGAATGAATGGATTAATTATCTTCAACATTGCTTGAATCTTTGTGGAAAGTTGTACAGCATTGCTTCACTTGCCTATGGTTGAAACCTAGATGGTCAATGACCAACAGTGGTTGATTGAATGCAGCTGTATGATTTGCATGGATTCCAAATCTGCTTCTTAAACATGTAAACAATTCTGATAATAGTATATTATGTTGTTCTAAATGATATTCTTCTCCATCTGTACCCAACTATGCTAAACATTTGAAGGTATGTTTTCTTAAAGATTTTATGCTCCTCAGTTTTGGGATACTACATTTAAGTGCACCATGAAGCAGCTAATGGGATACGTGTTCTCTACTCATTTTTATCAGAGGAAGTCATATCCCATTAGTCATTGTTTCAACAGCAATAACCTGCTGTTTTTAATCAAGTAATTGAACGGCAACTATGATTTATAAGTGACATGCCTAAGTACAGTCAAGAGCAAGTTTGGATCTCATGACCCACATAGAGAGTGGAGAACCACTTCTTCTCCTATGTTTATTTTTTTCTTTTCGTTTAAGTCAGACTTTGAATAACCTGCTGGTGCTGTTTTGTGTTAGTTTACTGTCCTGTGAACATCTCATCTTCTTGATTCAGCATTTATTTTCTATGTAAATCTCAAGAAATTTTTATTCTGATGATAATATTTTGAGTTGAAAGAGTCTGTCAAAGAATTTGAAATAAGATATATATGGTCAACTACAAAGAATTATCAATTTGAGGCTAATGAAGATGATTTTGCATGATTTTGCTATTGGATATTGATTTTATTTTCCCCAAATTTACTTCACAGCAGGAAAGTTAAACTCTGCTGATACTGTTGAGAGCTGTCTAAAGACTTTGAATATACCAGTGCCATTAAAATATGACTATTATCTTTCTCGTTTTAAAAAATGGTGCTCTTCTTGTTATGTTTTACAGTTTTGGCCATTTGGGCTAACTTAACTCTTTAGGCTTCCTACTGGGCAGTGGACTACCTAGCACACAGTACTGTAATCACTGTAGTAAGGTTTCTTTCCTTTTGTCTTAAAGGTAGGCAGTTGGCATGTATTTGAAATTGCATGGCATAATATTGGAGTCCATGTCGTTAACCTAGAGTTTGATAGATTAAGAAATGTGCATTTTCCTCTGGATTTAATTCTTGAGTCTGGTATTTCTTTTCCCATTCTTTCTGTGTGATCTCAATGATACCAAAACCTTCAAAGGTTTCTTCAATGACTTCAAAATTCTATTTGAGAATGACTTCTCAAGCAACGTTTTACTCTCAGATCTGAGGTCTAAGAGCAACCCTTCTTGAATTTTCCTCTGGCATCTGGAATTCAACTTTTGCAATCAACATTTATTGCTTTACCTAACAAACCTATTCCTCCTTTATTCCTTAAGCCAGTCAATAGCATCATGGCCTATTTCCCTAAAAAGAAACATGTTTGACATTTTAGATTGTTCTCTCTACTTTCATGGAGCATCACCAGGTCTAATAATCTCTCATTTTTTACTATCTCTTGAATGTGATTCTTCCTTTTACCTGTCATGGCCTTGATTAGAACCCATAATTTCCTTTGAAATCTCCTAATTAATATCATTGCCTTTGTTCTATTTTCTTTCCAGGCCATCCTTCTCAATGATGACAACATTATTCCCCTTAAACACAAGTAGAATTGTATTATGCCTTCTTAGAATGCCTCTTTAATGGTTTATTTTCCTCATCTGGATAAACAAAATTTCATATTAATTGTTCCAAAAGCATATTTCCTCAGTCCACTGTCCAGCATCATATTCTTATAAGCTGTTTCCTTTGCTCCAGGAATATCAACTACATCAAGTTTTCCAAAGATGGAGATTTTGTCCATGTGCTATTCCTTCTCTCTAAGGACCTTCTCCTTACCTATCCAACTGCCACATTCACATTCATCCTCTTGTGCATAGGCACAAAAGTCCCCTTCAAGGAATAGTCTGATTTATATCTTCAACCACCCCTCCATGGTTTCTCGAACATTATTAGGATTTCTTTCCACAGTGTTCTAGTGACAGCTTTGCTCTCCATAACATAGCCCTTATTTGGGGCTGTAATGGCTGCTTTCATTACCTGTATCTCCATCTAGAATATAAGTCCATGAGTCTATGCATTGTGGCTGGTTCATCTCTGTCTCCTCAGTGCTTAACATACAGAAGCTGGCTTATGGTAGGGGCTCAATTCATGATGTAAGATTAAATAGATGAACAGATGGATATTATCCAAAATTCCTTTTTCATCTCATCCATCCTTAGAGAATTAAATCTCATGTACTGAAGATGCATTTAACTGATAGAAAAGATAGTGATTAAATGTCTCTTGAAACATAATGTCAAGTCATATTATCCAGAAAGTAGAGAAACCACCTTAAACGTGAAAGTAAGAGGAGTTCTTTGATTGCTTGCACCATGGGCAATATGTATCTATACCAACAGCAATATCTATATCCATATCTTTGTGTATACCAGATTAGTAATAGTCTATAATAGGGTAAGACAGAAATAGAGCAATGACTCTGGTATTCACAACAGGTTTCAAAAAAAAAAAAAAAAAAAAACCAGACTTTCTCATCCTTCATAGGGCAAAATCAGTCTCTCAACAAATAATGTTAAATTATTTCATGAACTTGAGGGATTCAGCTAACTACAGCCAAATTGGATGCTTTTGAGATCTATCAGTATCATAAGAATAGGACATCTTTCTGGTTCTTTTATATATAACCCTCTGGGCATTGTGCCTACTTCCCTGTAAGTTTGTGTATAATTTTTCCCATTATCATCCCCTAGGTCTCTTTCACCATTACCACTTTCCAGGCAATCACCATCCACTGAAAAGACATGTTTCTGATGATCTTTTCCCAAATATATTAGCTTGCATTATTTAAGGCTAAATCTCTTTTTATTGTTTCCTGCTCATATTTCTAAACTCCTTAAGTCCATTTGTATGATTCTTTTGTCTTCACAGATGTCCACAGTGCCTCACAATTTAGTATCATCAGCAAATTTAATTAATGCTCTGTTTACCTCTCTTTCTAATGAAACCAGTCCCTTGCTTCATTTCATCATACAAAGTAAAAATATATTGGCAATAAAACAGTCCGAAGAAATGTTCCCTCACAGTAGGAGGGGAAGTTAAGGATACAGCAAAGAACCGTGTGGTGAGTAATGGACAGGTCAGCGGGGTGGTGAGCTAGTTTGCTATTGCCCTAAAGCAAAACCTTTTTCACAGCAACCACATTTGGCAGGTTGCCTGGGTTGGTGCTGGGGTGCGTGTGTGTGTGTGTGTGTGTGCACGCGTGCACGTGCACGCTCGTGTGTGTGTTCTGGAAGGAACTATATTAACCTGATGCAGGACCTTTTACTAAAAAATATTTATTAATATATGAAAAGCATATTTAAAATTGTAAATACAGATACATACTCAAGCTAGTAACATTTGATCCATAGTGTAGCTGCAAGTCTAGCTCTGGATACATACATCTGGATATATATAGATTCACAACCATTTTCACTGGGCTTTGTTTAACTTTCACTACCGTCTAAATTTTTATCTCCGTTTTTAACTTGATAAGTGGTTTAAATCCAAATTATCCATTGGGATCAAATAAAATTCCTTATAAATACCAGATTTCTAGAATAAAGTAAGAGAATTTTTTATTTTTGTTTGGTTGTAGCCAATAGACAAATGTCAGTAAGAGAAATATTTTAACTTCTAGAATTTATAGGCTAACAAGATGAGCTTAATCAGAGAAATAAGCTTCACTTGTTAACTTTAAGGTGAGCAAGTTCACATTCAAAGAATTATACCATTAGTCTTTGAAGATGTGGTCATATAGATGTGGGGTGATTATGTAAGGAAAACAAAGATGACATTTGTTAAGCACGCCCTATGTGCCACACATAATGCTAATACTTTCCAACATGAGTCAATACTATAGATTTGACACCTATATTATTACCTGATGTTCCATAGGCTATTCCAAACTCCAGTAAAATCTCTTAAATATTTGCCATGTTGCATATGAAGAGTCAATCTTTGAAATATGGATCAATTAGTATAAATCTATTGACTCTAAGGAAGAAAATTCAGGTTTATCCTCTGATTAGGACAGACAGATGGTAGACCAACATCTCTATTGGTATATATAGAAGACAACGTATGCTCTCAGTGTTGAAATGAAGTCTGAGATATACTCTACATATACTGCAAGGTCACTAGAGATGTCATCACCAAGGGATGATATTAACAAAATAGTTACTGGGAATATAGTTGAGTAGTCACAGCCTTGTATTGTTTTTCTAGTGAGAAAAATCTGATGCATAATGCATTCTTATGCGAGAATTTTCTCAGATGCCAGGACTTTACAGGCATAACTTCCATAAGCTTTAATGGGAGTTTCCTGCCAGCACCTGTTACAGTTACAGAGCTCTTACTTTTCACACATAATCCAAGACTGGCGTGGAACACTGACTTGGAAAAACTGTTATAGTGAAAACTTCTTACGATGTTTCCTCACATATAATGTTCATCTTTTAATTCTTAGTCTGATATATGTATGTCCATGTTTTCCTTTCAAATTCCTTTCCCACCAGAAAGGCTTTTCTCACAAGCTTTTTATGGATAGGAGCAGGTAATTACTCCTGAAATCATTACTGCACTAAATGCTAACTAACTTGGATGTAAATTTAAAAAAATTTAAATGCTTAAAATGCTTAAAATTTCATATTTTTAAAATTAATTCCCACAAATTACATTACAAAGGAAAACAATTACTTTATCTGTTTAACTAAAATTGCTGGAGATTGCACAAAAATACTATTTTATGCACAATAACCTCCCTTTTAAAAGGTGTTTGAAGTCTCCTCTGATTTGCTATTTCTAGCACATATGGCATATAAGAATGAAAAGCAAAACTTTACATTCAAGCTCCTGAATCATTTTGTCATCCTGTTTGACAGCATGGTGTGAAAGGGAAATGGTTTTTATTTGTTAAACATTGTCAAATGCTTAATTTGTGTTCCATATTTATATCGGGTATTACAACTAATGTTGGTAGGTTGGGTTAAAGTTGGAAGGAGTCTGAAATCCTGAAACCATAAAAAGACAATTACAAACCTGTTAGTGAAATTTCTCACAGGGGCAAAACTTGGGTCTGAACAAGGACAGCTCCAGGACAGATAAGGATGTATTTGGGGTTGTCATTTGCTCCCTTCCTTCTTTTCTCTTTGCTAAATGGTTACATTACTCTACAGTGTCCCCTTGAACACAGTGTCTGACCTCCAACACCTTTCTCCTGGCAAACCTGCCTCAGGGATATCACTTGTACCTTAGCTTGAAGTTCAGACTCTTGGGGTGCCTGGGTGGCTTAGTCGGTTAAGCGTCTGACTTTCGTTTAGGTCACGATCTCGCGGTTCGTGGGTTCGAGACCCGCGTCGGGCTCTGTGCTGACTGCCAGCTCAGAGCCTGGAGCCTGTTTCAGTCTGTGACTCCCTCTCTCTCTGACCCTCCCCTGCTCACGCTGTCTGTCTGTCTGTCTCTCTCCTAGAAATAAATAAAACATTTAAAAAAAATTAAAACAAAAGAAGTTCAGACTCTCTTTTAACACCTTTGAGTGTTACCTTGAGTACAGTTGTTTTAAAAGGTAACAACAATTTAACATTAAATGTCTTTGTCTCCTATTACAGTTTTTTCCAAGCACTGGTGAAGAAAGGATTTTATTCTGTCTTGTGATTGATAAAGTAAGGAAGGCAGTCACACTGACACCTCTAAAAGCATCCTGTGTTCCCAAGCTTACTTTCCTCCTCCTCTAAGGGTTTTGCTTGTAGCATACTTGGCTCTAATTTTGGGCAAAATAAGGTCATCATTTTCTTTTGACATTCCAGTCAATGAATTCATAGAAATGCATTCATTTCTGGGTATAATAGTCTTTATTAAGGCCTGTTTGAAAACTTGAGAGTAGATTTGGAATCTAGAATCTCATGAGGCTGCCATCGTTCAGAGCTATTTGTCTCTTGCTGATGAGCCTGAGGCTGAGTTACTTGGGGAGACTTAGGCCACTACAGGGATGTAGCCAGTGGTCTCTAACAGGTAGCTCCTCATGCAGTGTGGGTGCAGAAGAATGGCATGGTGCAAGAAGTCTCCGAGAATGTGTTCTCTGCAGATGCTATGCAAACAGGAGAGAGGGTTGGTTTCAGAGATCTCAGGATTCCAAGAATGAACAATGTGTCTCTTCACAGAATTTCAATCTGTAGAGCAAAGCCCTATGGATTTATATAAGCTCAACTTTGAACCTCAGTTTAGAGCATTAGACTCACCTAAGTGAAAAAAAAAATCATTGTAAAAGTTGTCTCTGAAGAAAGATAACTTATTACACTTTTCCCATGATGGAAAACTATTATGATGATAAGAATGAATTAAGTTTAAGGATAAAATGTGTCTAGACAAGCTGAAAAATACACTTTCCCTCCCCTGGATCTTTAAACACAATAAGAATACTCCATTTCCCTGTATCCTGGTGTATCTGAAAATAGAAAATCCAGGCAGGGTAAGCATTTAAGCATTTGGATAATGGCTACTACCCTTTTGGATTAGCTTGAAACCAATATAGGATACTCACTTCCTCCTTCTGTTTCTACCCCATTATGTATTACACTTGCCTCATCTCCTGTCCTGCACGCTACACAAGTGAAATTTTATTGTATTATCTGTCCTTTTAGCTGAATTCTGCTCTCAGGACAAGATCTAACAGATTAATCTACATTACAGTGCACATGTTTATTGAGATTTGATGTGAAATCCTTCCATGGGAGTTAAAGACAAAGGAATAAAATTCCAATTGCATAATTTTACATATAAGCAAAATTGTGTAAAGAGACTACTTTAAGACAGAGTTATTATCCCCAAACTTCTCAAAAGATGTCTTAAATATAGCCTCTGTAATTTATGTTAAGATGAAACTTGGGGACCAATGACATGAAGGCCAAGTCTTCAAATCAATCATCTTTCACTTCTAACTTCTACAGCACTTCAAGAGTCAGCTGTAATGAATAGTCATGGCTTTTCTAATATTCTTAAAATCTAAAATCTGCCAGCCAACAGGGGAAATGGGGAAATTGAGACACTACTGAAATTTCATACAATGGAAAACATGAGATGTCTTTGTAACTCGGTTTCTTGCCACTTAGAAAGTTACCTATGTGAGATGAACACTGAACTAATAAACATCAACACATGTAACATGCCTTAGTTTCTGTGACAATGAATCAGAAAGAAGTGATAGATGCTAAATATATATACACACTCACAAATATTTCAATAAGACTTTTATGTAGACCTACGTGACAAAATTCTCCAGAAGCAGGAAATCTGGTTTGTATTATACTAGCGCTAGATGAGTTTAAATAAGAGAACAATTTGTATTGGAATGTCTTTTTTTTTTTAAGTCAACAAGTAATGTTTTGAGTAGCTGGAGTGCATGCAATGCTTTACTAGATGGTTAACAGCCCTCTAGTAGTAAAGAATGAAGCTGAGAGATAGGTCTCTCCTGCACCACTGAAAGAGACCTTGCCTTCCCTTTCTTCTTTATGGTGTGATAATAGAAATTTAAAAAGCCGACTTCAATACTAAATTTGGGCCCTTATCTACACATTTCTTTCTGTACAAGTCCTATAGTCATGAATAACAATGGTATAAGTTGTCCAGGGATACTTACAGCTTACAATTGTGTTTATGTCTTTTCAGCTCTATTCCAGAAAACTTGTATCTGTATTTCCAAACCTGGCTGTGATCTGTCCAATGATAGAATAGTTTGTAAAATACTTAAATTTTAAGATTTCTATTGTGTCTCATAAAGATTTGGAATTTGATATCATGGGTCTTAAAGTATGTTTCAGATAAATTAGAGATACACAAAAGAGCATTCAAGGATACTCAGTAGTTTTCTCTTTAAATCTTTTTCAAATGAGCCTGTAAGGAACATAAACCCATATCATAACCAAAAAATGTAATCAATAGAATAATATTATGGTAATGAAATAAATATCATTGTTTTTTATTATAATAATATACATATTCCTATATATGTATATGTGTACATGTATGCATACATATAAAATAGTAAGAAATACATAAAATAATAAAACTAGAATTAAAAAAAAATTTTAACGTTTATTTATTTTTGAGAGACAGAGAAAGACAGAGCATGAGCAGGGGAGGGGCAGAGAAAGGAGGAGACACAGAATCTGAAGCAAGTTCCAGTCTCTGAGCTGTCAGCACAGAGCCTGACGCAGGGCTGGAACCCATAAACCACGAGATCATGACCTGAGCCAAAGCTGGACGCTTAACCGACTAAGCCACACAGGCTCCCCAAAACCAGAATCATTTTTATAATCCTACCACACACAGATTAATTACTGTTAATAGTGCACATATAAAACTTATATTGCCTAACTCTTTCAGGATATAATGTGAAATTGAATATATATCAGAATGATGTTTCCTTCTAAAGGTAGCTATAGAGCAAATACCAACTGAGGCTATCATTCAGATGTATGTGCTGCACATGTGAAAATATTAGGGACTGCAGGTGCTGTTGTTACTAACTCCTCTGTCTGTGTGCCTCAGAAAAATGTTACCACTGTAGCTCCAGAATATCTGGTCTGGGTACTCTTTGTTCTTTGCCGTGAGCCCATGCCTAGCACACTTTTGCAATATCATAAGTGCTTAGTCAATACGTGTTAAGTTGTATGGAAGCTGGAGTTCACCAACTCAAGGCATTCCCACACAGAGTATGTTAGAATGTTTCTGTCCTTCTATATAAGCCCAATGTAGCACAATAGGGAGGGAGCACATTTGCCAAACAGGGAGGATTATGAACTAGCCCCCATCTTTCTGTTTAGCAAAAGTATTAACAATACCCTCATGATAGCCTCTCCTGTATTATCAAAAAGAAAATAATAATCTTCTTTATATTTCCTGAGAAAAGGAAGTTTATCTTATCAGTCTCATCCACTGTCATGGCCAGGAGCATCTTCTTTCATTAGGAAAGAGTCTGGTGACCCTGACCTTGTCACCAGAACTTCTCAGAAGTTTGCCTGTGATCTAAATAGGACTTGACTGATGGTAGATAGACCCAAACAGCTTTATAGTGTATTTTGCCTCTGTGCCTGGAATTCTGCTTCCCTACCCACTTTAAGCAGCAGCCAGAAGGGCTCTCTCTCACCTGAATGCTTAGCAGAAGCAAGCCATCAAAACCTTCCAGGAAGTGGCTGGCTAAAGGGTCTGAATTAGAGGCACCCTCCCCAAAGAAGATCAAAAGTTATGCTCCACCAGCACAGACACACTGAGAAATGGTTGAATGTGTTCTAAATTAAACTGCCCTGGTGGTGAGCAGAGATCTGCCAAAATCTTTCAATTAATCACTTTTACCTTCAGGGCAGAGTTAGGCTGAGAGTATTTCAATAGGTTTTTATTGGAACAGGGTTATTTCAAATATTAAACTATGTTGCACAAAGTAAAAATAATGTTATTTTTAAGTTGCTACTCTTGTTAAATAAAAGTTGGCAAGCATTCTTGGGGTCTGTATTGTGTCTGTGTATTTGTGTATGTGTGTGGCTTTTTTCTGTGCTGTAAGTCTCATTGATTTAAAAAAGTGAACAACAATGAATTAGGTGGTAAACATATTCATACAATCATTTTCATTAATAATATGTTATAAATAATAGAAGAAAGGTTTTAAGTGTATAATTTTGTGCAACACAATTGAGATATTTTTTTCCTACATCTTCAGCAGTAAGTTAATTAGAATCACCTGCATTTCCTTGGGTGGACACCAAATGGATTGCAAACAAAAACAGATTAAAATAGCTGCTGGAGCTCATGGCATACAGATGACAAGATTCACAAAAAGGACAACAAGGCACTGAAAATGTTCGCTTTTCAAACAATTTTAGAGGAAATTTAGCTCTTGCAACTTCTCGGTAAAAGCTGCTTGTAAGTGTTTTGCTGAAAGACTAGAACAGCTTTGTTTCTGATCCCTTGATGAGTGAGAGAAATGTTTAAGAAAGATCACTTTACAGAGAGATTCAGGCTGAAATGCGATGACTGTGATTCAAGCCAAGCCAAAAATTACAGTTCAGAATGAAAGGGGAGGGACGTGGTTTGGGAATCCATTTTCCCACATTCCTGAATCTCAATCATCCCAGCCAATGTTTTAAAAAAAAGTCCAATGGAAAACAATGAGGTCACTTTGTTTAGATGTTTTAAAGAAATAGGGGTGGGGGATTGAAAAGAATGACAGCAAATATATGAATTTTAAATCAATATCTATTTCAAGTATAATGGGATTAAAGGCCAGACTTTATGTAACTACTATGACTTCATCACAAAAGGAGGCATTTTTCAGTGTTTTCTTCTTGTTTGTGTTGGTAAGCCTTTTACTGCATGTCCTTCACTTATGAAAAAGTCTGTTGCTAAAGTGTACATGGGCATAGTGTACAGATTATTCTTTTCTAAGCGCCAAGCTTTCCTTAGGAATGGCAACTTCAGGAAGCAGGGTTTCTTTCATTAAACCTGCTACTGGTCTCCCGCTATACCACCCACTGCTGTTTGGAACTCAGGTTATGCTATGTGTATTTGCTTGCAAACTACCAGATAATAATGGCTGACCAAGTTAGACTCTTCATTCTTATTACTCTCACTTATTTTTTAAAAAATTTAATGTTGATTTATTTTTGAAAGAGAGAGACTAGGCTGGGGGGGAGGGTTGGGTATAGGCAAAGAGGGAGGGAGACACAGACTCTGAAGCAGGCTCCAGGCTCTCAACTGTCAGCACAGAAGCCGACGCAGGGCTGGAACCCATGAACTGCGAGATCATGACCTGAACCAAAGTCAGATGCTCAATCAGCTGAGCCATCCAGGCACCCCACTCCTGTTTATTTTAAAGAAATACTCTGAGCAAGTCATAATGCCAAAAAAAAAAAAAAAAAGATTTATATCAGCATGATTACAGCATAACATCATAACAATGGAGCTCAAACATAAAAGAAACTCAGAGAATGAGATGAGATGAACCAAATACAACCTTCAACCTCAATATCTTCTAGACACATGTAATTTTTCTTTAAAACAAGAGATCTCATTTAATTATAATCAGAATCATTAGCCCATATTTGTCTTCAGAACTAAGAAAAAAGAGAGAAAGTAAAAGAAGAAAAGAAAAGGAAAGGAAAGAAAGGAGAAAAGAAAAGAAAAGAAAAGAAAAGAAAAGAAAAGAAAAGAAAAGGAAAGAAAGAAACATGTAAGAGATTTATCAAAGACTAGTTCGAGGTACCTTGCTTCCCACTTTGCAGAAATCATTTCGGTTCATTATCTTTTGTCTTGTCAAATCAAGGATAATTGGGTTTCCCAGTGAAGTATCACAGGCAAATTCAAGGGCTCTCTCAGATCTTTCTTACCTTGAGATGCATTCAATATGATTCTAAGATTTATATAAATCTATGAAATCATATTTGTGTCTACCATCCTACAAGCTTCATATTGTTAAGTCCCAAGTTCTTTTTTTTCCTTTAATAGTTTAATGTCGAGTTGGTTTACGTATAACACCCAGTGCTCATCCCAACAAGTACCCTCCTCCATGTCCATCGCCTCCTCCCCCTCTCCACCACCCACCTCAGCCCTCAGTTTGTTTTCAGCATTCAAGAGTCTCTCTTGTGGTTTGCCTCCCTCCTTCTCCCCAACTATTTTTCCCCTTCTTCTCCCACTTCGTTTTCCGTTAACTTCCTCCTAATCCACCAAGTTCTTAGCTGAGTTGAGACAGAAGTGTAAGAATCACTGTGTAAGAAATAAGGAACCACACAGCAGATGCAATCCTTAGACTATCATTTCATTTTACTCAGATGTTAAGCAAGGTATACAGATAATTCCCACCTGCATTACACTGGCCATGTTGTGACTTTTTTCCCTTTTATTTTTATCATTATTTGCCAATCAATTAGTAATCTGTACATTTGAAAAGTATGATTGTAAAGGCTATTGACTCAGTAATAAGTCTAAATGGAGTACAAGTTGAGTGAAATTTGCGGAGGTTATATGCAAAAATAAGCCTAATGCATAAACAGAATGATAGGAAATGGAAACTAGGACCTAGCCCTCAGTACTGATGTGAGTTTTCACAGGACTTTTTATATACTACTATCTACTTTTCTGGACCCTGATGGTATGGATAAGCATCTCTAATTATGAGACATTTAGTAAAATATTATGATAAGAATCAAGTATAAATATAAGGAGAAAATTCTAATAGTGAAAAAAGACTGCATATTGAGGAAGGATGGCTTTTTTTGTTTCTGGTTAACATTTAAAGAATTCAGTATGATTCTCTTGTGTCCAATGTCCAGCTTAAAAAGCACTGGAGAGGGGCGCCTGGATGGCTCAGTGGGTTAAGCGTCTGACTTCAGCTCAGGTCATGATCTCGCGGCTCATGGGTTCGAGTCCTGCGTCGGCTCTGTGCTCGCAGCCTGGAGCCTTTTTCAGATTCTGTGTCTCTCTCTCTCTGACCCTCCCCTGCTCATGCTCTGCTCTCTCTCTCTCTCTTTCTCTCTCTGTCTCTCTCTCTCAGAAATAAATAAAACATTAAAAATTTAAAAAGAAAAAGAAATGGAGAGATAGGAGACTAATTCAATAAATGATTTTCCAAAAAAAAAAAAAGTTCAACAATGTAACTCTATATAAGAATACTTATTAATACTTAAAAGTAAGAAAACCAGCGACCCCCCCACTCCCATCCACAAATACTAGTGGCATAGATCTTTTTAAGGCATAAATAGTACAATACAGAACCACTGAGAAATACAGTAATGCTCTTAACACTCAGGATATTTTGGCTTTTTGTCTCCCAATCTCAAGTTTATCTTCCCAGGTGCTCACTGGTTAAGAGGTCAGGACTGGGCAAATAGCAAATATAATAAATGAATGAATAACAAATAATTATATGACCATTTTTGGCTAGGATCCTTAACAATTTTATTTCCTAGTTCAGCACCTTAAACAGATGCCAGTGGGGGGGGGGGGGCAGGCGGGGGGATTTTATAGGGATCCTAACAACACAAGTGTTCAACGCAAATTCCTTGAAGAAAAACCAACATCCCTCACCAACATCCCTCCATCTGGTACAAAATTCTTTGTTACTAGTTTGTCCTTAGTCCCATATTTACTTTGTGCTCTTTTAGTTTTAAGATGTTAATTTAAATCTGGAATTTGCCCTTCTCAAAAACACTAGCTATATAAACAATATAAAATAATGTCACATGTATTATTATCATCAAAGGTCTTGACCAGTTTTCTCAGAAAATTGAAAAACACTTTTGTCTTAGTGACTTCTTTTTTACTCTATCATTTCTTTAAAAATGTAGCAACAAATACTTACCTTTTTCATATCTTTTTTTTAAAATATTTTTATTTATTTCTAGGAGAGAGAGAGAGAGAGAAAACGTGAGCAGGGGATGGTCAGAGAGAGAGGGAGACACAGACTCTGAAACAGGCTCCAGGCTCTGAGCTGGCAGTCAGCACAGAGCCCGACGTGGGGCTCGAACCCATGAACCCCGAGATCATGACCTAAGCGAAAGTCGGACGCTTAACCGACTAAGCCACACAGGCGCCCCTTTTTCATATCTTAAAAGCACAAAAATTCTTCTTTTCCATATGAGTCTACTATGAAATATCTTATTGATGAAAATCTCATTTCATTAAGACATACATAAGTCACTGAAAAAAGACTATTGCCCAAATCAATCAAACAAACATGGTGAAGGAAAATTGAAGACGATGTATAGAATTGTTGAATCACCATGTGGTATGCCAAAAACTAATATAACATTGTATGTCAACTCTACTTCAATAATCAAAATTAAAACTAATTGAAGGTGGGTATTTTGTTATGATAGTAAAAAGAAAAATTTATTGTGACAATTGTCCTTATAAGATTTTGTAGCAGAGTCTCTCTCAAAAATAAACATAAAAAAGATTTTGTAGCAGAGATAAAAGGAACGTAGGATAAAATGTCCAAATGTGATGAAAATGGGAATAAAGGGCTCATGAAACAAATGGAAGAGAACAATAAGACAATCTCACTAATAAAGGGAACATTTGAGAAATCATAAGTGATATTAGAACTTTAGTAAATACAAAAAAAGGACAGGAGTGAGAAAAATAAAAGGAAATGAGGGATAAACTTATCCTGAAAACTGTATTAACATATTTCCCCAATATTAGAATTATAGACACGAGTATTTTAAATATTTGTAATGTAATCCCATGTCATTTATATACCATTTGCCAATAGACAGAATTATCATACAGCGGTATCTTCACAGTCCAATGAAACATTTGTTTTTAGCGTTAAAACATCCACCTTTATGAAAAACAGTAGAGGGCCCCATTCAAGGTGGCATACTGAAAAAACATGTCTGATTCTCCTTCCTCAAAAACTCCCAATGAAATAATAAAAAAGATATGTTGAAAAAGAAAAATATATATATATAATAATGGTGTTGAAAATGAAAAAGGTGCCATAAGCCAACCAGAAATAGAAATTCCAGGAAGACAGAAAGCAGATGGGATCAAATAAGTGGGGAAATTGGAGCAGAAGAAACATCATTCCCAGACACAATAATTAGGCACAGTTCTTTCCAGGGATGTCCTAGAAAATATCCAAACTTGGAGTTAACAAAAAAAAAAAAAAAAAGAGGATAATAAATAAAGTAACTCACTAAATACCAGATCTAATATCTGAGAGATCTGGGCCCTTCCCCTGGAGTAAGGAATCACCTGCAGCAGCTGCTTCCACCTGAGAACAAGGTCTAGAAGGGCTGAGGAGAAGGTGCTGGCATCTGAGAAAGAAGGAAGTGGATAATAAGGTAACTCAGGTCTTCTCTATGTAACAGACAGAGTTAGAGAGCTTTGGCCAGGAGCAAAACAGTTTAAGTATTCCGTATCCAAAATAAAGCCCTCCCTCTTTTGGTAACTGAAGAACTACTAGCCTACTATCTACTCACCATGACCACCATATACCCTAATTAATTTGCTTTTTCAGTTATAAGGATAATCTGATATTTGAATGACATCCATCTTAAAATAGTTCTGAATAGAAAAGAGACAGTAGAGGGAAGGACATATCAAGAAAAAATATAAGAAACTTTTCTGATTGAAAGGACCTAGATGTAGATATATCTGAATATTTTACTTCTACAAGTTTAAAGCAAAAATCTTAAAAAAGAATCCTGAAAGAAAAAGCAATTGATCTATAAAGCATCAACGATCAATTTAATAAGAGACTTAAGAGCAGAGATGTTGCAATAATGAAATATTGTTTTTTAAAGTTAGAAAAGTAAAAGATTATGATGCTCTAATATTTAAATCAACAATTAATTATGAAACAGTCATTGAAATGGAAGAAATATGAAAATTTACTAATCACATACTGTTATGAAAAGAGAACTCTTAAAATTAAATTCAAGAGAGAATAACAGTAGAACACAAGACAGAAGCAGTAGTTGATGTGACAGTGAGCTTCACTGTCCCATATGGTAGACACAAAGGTACATTATTTAAAACTAAGTGCAAACTAAGATAAAAACAGAGAGGGAGGCAAAACATAAGAGACTTTTAAATTCAGAGAACAAACTGAGAGTTGCTAGAGGGGCAGGGGGTGGAGGCATGCGTTAAATGAGTGATGAGCATTAAGGAGGACACTTGTTGGGATGAGCATTGGGTGTCATATGTAAGTGATGAATCACTGGGTTCTACTCCTGAAGCCAAGACTACATGGTATGTTAACTAACTTGAACTTAAATTTAAAATAAGAAGTAAATGATAAGTATATAAATAATAAAATAATTAAAAAATAACTAGTTTTTTTTAAATTAAATTAAGTAAAATAGAACTTTGGTTGCATTAACCACATTTCAACTACTCAGTAGTCAGCCAAATGTGGCCAGTGGCAACTGGCTTGAACAGGTAACATGTAGAACATTTCCATAATCACAGAAACTTTTCTGGGACAGTGCTTAATTTGAGGAAATGAAGGAGCCTACAAAGGAAGAAGAAAACACATCAGACCTTGACTTTTGGAAGAGCTCCTTTATGAAGCAAAATTTTAATGTTGAACCACATCACCCTACTTTTTTAAATAGTTCAGTTAATATTAAATCATAGGTAAGTCACAAAATACTTATAAATACTAAACTAACCTTTGAGAAAATAAGCAGTAACATAAAGGATAAAACTGGAATTGTGACAGAGGGAAGGGAAAGAAAGAGGAAATCAACTGAGTTTCTTATTTTTCTACAGCTCAGAGGTAATCTGATTTAAGAAATAGAAGTAGGCCAATGTATCTAATAATAACAGAGAGACTACACAGGTAAATGGTAGGAACTGTGAATGCACTAAACGCTATCTTTTCTAACAGGGAGTCAGTAAATACCATTCAAAGTTAAATTTATAGACAGAAATATGATACATTAACATAAAATGAGTAACAACAAAAATAACTAACAGATAACTGTTAACATCTTTGGATAGCAGGATGGGGTAGATTCTTGTTTTCATTGTATAATATTTTGTGTGGCTTAACTTCCATTTTTATCAGAGAGGTATATTTGCCCCTATAGTGAAAAAAAAAACTATTCAAAATGGTTAATATAAAGTCATAAAGTTAACATGTAGAAAAATATTCTTGTTTGACAATCAGGATTATGTCAACTATTTCCCAAGGTAATCATTCTTGAAGGATGGGCATCTCACAAGAAGTTATTAGTAGTTAACTAAAGCAAGCACAAAGATACAGCATCAATACCAGTCACTGAGACAGAGCAGAAATTAAATTTAGAAAGAACTTGAGATTATATTCTGTAACCTCAGTCATTGACTTTAAAGTATGAGAACAGACAAGCTGGCGATAGAAGGTTAAGGTTGGAGACATTCAACTTAGAGGAAAAGGAATAGGTCTGAATGACACAGAAACTTCCTCTCATATTCAGTTCTGAACTCAAGCAGCACCTTCAGAAGGACAAAGAAAGAAATGGGCAACTCTCTTTGGGGGCAGTCTGGGTGTTTCTGTGCTCACTGCTTTTTGCCAGAGGAAAAAGGCAGAAGACCAAATTGTGAGAATCATTCTTCTTGTGGTAGCTCTGGCCTCCTAGGAATTAGAAAGTGCCATAAATCTCAGGAGAGGGGCTGTTTGTGAAAAATTCCCAGCCCACATTTCAGACTCCAGGGGTTCAGATGCATTTTGTTATGTTCCATAAAAACAAGCAAGCTTTTGGGGCACATCTCTCAACCAGGCTCAAATTCTACATCTTCGTGGTTTATCCACCATTCAAGCTACCAAGAATGCTACCTAATCCACAGTTTGCAACTATTTTTAACAGGCTCATCTGCATTGTTAAAAACTGCTAGTATTTTGGCAAATAGGCCAAGCAACTCTGGAAAGAGTGCTGGTCTCTTAGATTTCTTTTTGGAAAGTGTCTAAGATTTATAATGGGAATTACTCATGACAGCTGAATTCTTTCCACTGGGTTTAGACCACCATTTGGTCTAATAACTCTTAATTGTGTGTCTATCCTAGTGTAAGCTTCCTAAGAAAAGAACTTAGGAGGCAGAGGAGAGACTTCTGAAAATCTCCTACAGCAATACCCAGTCACCTCTGTCAATGGTAAACACTATTTTGAAACCTAAGAAGGTCAACTAAAGATGAGCAAATAAATGATATTTCAGTGAACGTGGATTTCTTCAGAGACTTTTTCATTACTACCATTAATGCCAGTCTGATAAAAAATAAAATAAAATGAAATGACTGAGCTTCACCATGTTTTCACAGTATTTGTATCATAACAAGCAAAGTTCTTGTCAGTATTTGGTCATGGTATTTTCTTGAAAGAAGTACCTTTGAAAGTGACTTTTCTCCAAACTTCACCAAAGAGCAACATGGGTACCTTGAAGACATTGCCCATTTCAAAATCATACGAGGTCTAATTATATTTCCAAAATAAGTAGTTTCCAATCCAGCAAGGATAATGTGGTCGTGAAAAGGATGTCCAAATCCACCAATTTACATTGGTTTGGTTTGGCATAACTTTCAAAGTTCTTGGAGCAAAATGAGGATGGCACGTGAATCATTGCAATTTGAGTAATATTCCCAGGACTTTGGGTTTGCCACTCTGGGAGGCATTCAGGGGGAAACTAATCAACTTCAAGACTACCTATATAATTTATAACTGCTAAAATTCACTGATATGTTCCAGATTATTTTGCAAAATGTAATACCCTCCTTTTTAATATGTACTTTGTTATTTTCACTCTATTTATGTAATTTAAAAAGTATGATAGCAGGGGAGCAGGAGCCATTTGAAGCGGGAGCCACTAATGTCAGAGACTGTAATCCTTCACAGGATATATGGTGTTGATATCTCTGACTCTAAAGGGCATGGAAGTTGTGTCAAGTTAGATTCAAATTGCATCTAATATGTTTTGCTTACTCCCTCTTACTTTCTGGTTTCTATCTTAAGCCACAAAGCAGTTCTCTGGTATGACTTAGTTCTCCAACCACAGTGGTGGCACTGGTCTGAGTTACACTCCCTGTCTCCATCCCCAGCCCTCCCTCCTTTTATCCCAAAAGAAAATTGGGTTATTAATTTAGGATGAGGCTGCTTTGTTTAAACAGTATAGTGTTTTCCAATTGCCCAAGTGTAATGTATCTAACCCATACTGCTCTTTCAAATGTTTTTGATTACTGAACTCAAAAAAAAAAAAAAGAAAGAAAGAAAAGAAAAAGAAAAATGAAAAAAAGAAAAAGAAAAAAACTTCTGAAATTTACGAAACACCAAGGGAAGGTCCTTCTTATGTCGTAAATTTAAATTTATAGAAAAGGGAAAGAAGGTTTTGGATACTGGGGAACTTCAGTAATTGAAATTCAGTTATAACTCCAGATAACACATGCATTTACAAAAGCCTATAAAATAATTAGAAGAGAAATAGAAATGTGCTTCATTTTATACCTTGAATAAAGAGATATGAATATTAAAGTAAAACTTATGTAAGGTCCTTATTTGAAACAAAATTTTGTTCATTCAAGTAATATCAACCTCTGATTCAGATCCAAAACAAAAATTAATTTAAAAAAGATATATATATAGTAAATTTTCTTGTTTGTATTGTAATAGATGTTAAGTGACATTTCACCATCAATTGTTATTTTAAATAGAACTCATTTGACTGATTCTTTAAGTTTTAAGAATTAAAATTAAGTTTTAATTAAAATTAAGTTTTCTCACTTGAGGATGTAGGTCTGCATGTTGCATCAATGTTTCTGTTTTCCAAATATTATTTTTCTCAAATTCTTTCAGAGAAACTGATAACTCATGGGAAAATACTAGACCACTCTCATTTGGTGAAATTTTGTCTCTTTGTGGTGGCTAGTGAGATGGCATTATTCACCATTCATGGTTTTGAATGACCTTTGTCTTGTTCTCAAATCCAAAACTATTACCAAAGGCCCCAAACTTGCCACCAGCAACATTTTTCTATGGACAATACGGAACCACTGAAGGTGATTTTAAAGAATTCCAAAATATTTTCCCCAATGGCTACATGTTCAGAAAAAATTTAAATATAGACCCAAGAGAGAATATTTTGAAAGGGACACATTACTTAAATGTGTAAGTTTTAATATTTTTAAAAATCTGTCATATTATTTAAAGTCTTATAGGTTAAATTTAGGTACTAAACACTAATGACAAAGCAAGAAAAGTAATGGCTAATCAATTATAAAGTTCTGAGTATATACAACTGAAGTATATAAACTGAAGACCAATATGGTCAAATACTAAAACTAGGAATTAAATTTTAGAAAAATTTTAATTAACATTATTGTCACATTTCAGTTGTCAAAAGCGTATTGTACTTAAAAGCAAACAAACTAGAGTAACTTTTGATTAATGGAGCCATTTGGTGCATCAGGAAGAAATAATATGTGGTTTTGGTCAATGTATGTGTCTTAGACACTTATACACACTAATAGATGTCCAACTTCATCTTAATTCCTCACAAAGTCATAATTCTCATGAAGGGACACAGACTCAAGAATTTATTATTTGATTATTCTAGAGCTACAAAACTTAAACCGATCAATACATTTGCTAACAACCATTCCATTTTATTTGTATTATTCCAAATCGCTCTATAGTTTATTACAAGGAAGGGCAAATATCATGAAGATGAATAGGTCAGCAGAGAAGATTTGTAGGGGAGTGAAAATACTCTGTATGATACTACAATGATGGATACATGTCATCCTGCATTTGTCCAAACCCATAGAATGTACAACACCAGGATGAATCATAATGCGATGATAAAAAGGTGATTATGATGTATCAATGCTGGCTCCTCAGTTGTAACAAATGTACCATTGTAGCAGAGGGTGCTGATAATGGAGGAAGCTGTGTATCTGTGGGGAAATAAGCATATGGGAAATCTCTGTACCTTACCTTCAATTTTGCTAAAAACTTGAAACTCCTCTAAAAAAAATAAAGCCTTAAGAGGCGCCCAGGTGGCTCAGTTGGTTAAGCATATGACTCTTGATTTTGGCTCAGGTCATGATCTCATAGTTTGTAAGTTCAAACCCCACACTGTGCTCTGCGCTGATAGCAAGGAGCCAGCGTGCTGGCTTTCCCTCAAAATAAATAAATTAAATAAAGCTTTAAAAATGTTAAAAAATAAAGTCTTAAAACTAGTGAATTATTTTGAATTATACTATCAATACCAACATTGCAGGGTGCCTGGGTGGCTCAGTGGGTTAGGTGTCTGACTTCAGCTCAGGTCATGATCTCCTGGTTCCTGAGTTCAAGTCCTGCATTGGGCTCTGTGCTGACATCTTGGAGCCTGGAGCCTGCTTTAGATTCTGTGTCTCCCTCTCCCTTTGGTCCTTCCCCACTCATGCTCTGTCTCTGTCTCTGTCTCTCTCTCTCTCTCAAAAATACATTTTAAAATGTTAAAATAATTAAAAAATATATATCAGCATTGCAAGTTATGTTTTTCTATCCTAAACTACTGATAAAATATTTTTCACAAAGGCAGAAATGTCCCTACTCTAAAAGAGATCATTTCATGCCAGTAACAAACTTTACAAAGCCCTTATTTATATTATGACAATAATTTCTATCAATTTACTTAATACTTATGATTGTGAATTGCAGTGTTTAATCATGGTGCTGTGACATCTCCCTAGAGAAACGACTGAGATAGTTGAGTGGTAACTTCACTGCTGGCCTCTCTGAAGGCCTGGACACATCAAGAAATACATATTCTTAACATTAAAATTATGTTATCAACATTCCTTAGGGATAATAGTAGTGTTTCAGTAAGTATTTCTCTTTTTATTTTTTTTTGTTTCCTCATTTTTATGATAACTTGGTCATAGAAATAACTAGATGCTGTAAATAGATATATGGAAAACAAGTGGTTGATTACCCAAATCCACTGCCAAGATAAGTTATTTTGAATTACAGACAACCAGTTTTAAAACAATTTGAAACTAATTTCACCATTTTGTTGAAGATTTTTTTCTTTATTTTCCCTACATAACAGATTCCTCCCTTTACCTGTGATACACTAGAGATTATCAAGCTACTTGCACATCCGGAATAGGATTTTCATTTTGTAGTCTCAAATAATCAGACCAATGTATGTTACGTTATACTGATTATAAGAAAAAGATAATGGAATGGGATAGGATAGAATTAAAATAATAGAATAGAATAGAATAGAATAGAATAGAATAGAATAGAATAGAATAGAATAGAATAAGAAAGACAGGAGGGAGGGAAGGAGAAAGAGAGGAAGAGAGACTTCACAAATGTCCTGGGTTGTTTTCTGTCTAAAAAAGAGCAATAATGTATATGTAAGTGTTCTTCTCCTGTCGTCACTTGTTTAATTCCTGTCTCTTCCTTGGAATGAACCTTAACTATAGTGTAAAATCCAATGCTACCTATTGCTCTTCTATGATTCAACTAGACTTAAATTTGTTGATGACTGAACTTTATGATTAGTTTGTTGAAATTAAACTATTTAAGATTGCTTGGTCTAGGACAGAAATTTGTTTTCTCTCTAAGGAAAGGATATTTTGTGTTGATTTACTATTTCCTTCCTTCTCACATTTATTATTTTTTTTCCTTTTACCATCTCAGTTCTTTTATGGGAAAATATAAAACATACCCTTTTATTTTCAGGTCTAGATGTTGATGGAATATACCGAGTTAGTGGCAATCTGGCGACAATACAGAAGTTAAGATTTATTGTCAACCAAGGTAAGTGATTTCTTCACTTCATTTTTCTCTGTAGTTTCATCTCTAATGATATTTCAGACTCTGTGCTATATGTATTATGAATCTATAATGATAAAAATTTCAAAGCAAAGAAGAGAGAAAGTTGGGTAAATTATACAATTATAACCAGAAATAAAAGATAGGGAGCGTACTTGAAGAATAGTAGAGAGAAGAACCAATTAGCAATTTACATGAAATAAATAATTAATGGAAAATGGCAAACTAATAATAAAAATAGAATAATAGAAGGGTAAAATAAGGAAAAATAACCTAGCTTTGAAAAATAAACAATCTATGTGGATAAGTAATTGAATAAAATGAATGATGGAAACATCAAAGTCAAAATTGTAGCTGTTAGAAAAATATGTAATAGGTAAATAAAAGAATTAAAAATTAAGAAATATATATATCATCAAAGAATTACAAATGGAAACAATAATGAGATACTATTAAACACCTATCAGGATGGCCAAAGGCTAAAACACTGGTAACATCAGATGCTGACAAGGATGTGGAGCAATGGGAATTCCCATTCATTGCTAGCTGAAATGCAATGGTACAGATACTTGGAAAAATAGTTTGGTAGGTTCTTAGGAAAATATCCTTATACCATACTACCCAGCAATCGTGCTCATTGGTATTGACCAAATGAGTTCAAAACTTGTGTTCACACAAAAACCTGTGCACAAATATTTCCAGAAGCTTTATTCATAATGGATAAAATTTGAAAGCAACCAAGATGTCCATCAACAGGTAAATGGGTAGACAAAGTATGGATCATCCATATAATGGAATACTTCTCTGTGATAAAAAGAAATGAGCTTTCAAGTCATGAAAAGACTTGGAGGACCTTTAAATACATATTGCTAAGTGAAACAAGCTATTTTGCAAAGGCAATCTATTATCCCAACTATATGACATTCTGGAAAAGGCAAAACTATAGAGACAATAAAAGATCAGTGGTAGCAAAGGACTAGAGAGAGGGATGGATGACTCAGTGAACACAGGGAAGTTTAAGGACCATGAAACAAGTCTGTTTGATATTATAATTGTAGATACATGTCAGTATACGTTGGTCAAATCTATATGATATACAACACTAAGAGTGAACCTTAATCTAAACTATAGACTTCACTTAATAATTAATGTATCAATATTGGTTCATCAATTGTAACAGTTTTTGTAACACTAATACAAAATGTTTGTAACACTAATACAAAATGTTTGTAACGCTAATACAAAATGTTAAAAAAGGGATTGTGTGTTGGGGTGGAGGGTAGAGGGGTATATGGGAACTCTATATATTCCACTCAGTTTTTCAGTAAACCTGAAACTTCTCTTAGGAAAAAAATATGAATTTTAGAAAATAAAAATAAAAAATAGGAAATGTTACGGAAAGCAAGCCGACTAAAATGTTGTTAAGTTGGTTAAGGATAGAAAAACTGGTCAAAATATCTGTATCTGCCACAAATCTCTATACATCTTAAAAAGTAGGACTTGGATCACCTTTATCTCTTCCCCCATTAACCAAAAGTAGCCCTAGGGAGTGCATAAAGGGAGGTCTTAATTAATATATGTTGAATATATGTATATATGTTATATATACATATATGTCAATATATGTTGAATAATGTGTGTGTATACGTGTGTGTGTTGCAAATAAGAGAATTATTAATACAGAGAAGCATTAAATCCTCCAACAGTTTAATTTGGGTTGAACCACCCTTTTAAGAGTTGAATGAACACTTCTGGCCAGTGGACACATGATTCTTTTTTCTGAGAATCTTTGTAACTGAGAATCTCCTCAGCTCGGTTTGCTCACTAATGTGAACCTTTGTGTTTCACAATTACTATCTTTCTGAGGGGGGAAAAAGCCCCAGTAACAGAACTAAGCTTTACCTCCTTTATTCATAGTGGCCCCATTGGACTGAACCAGAATGCCCCCTCTGTGAGTAAAAATTGGATAAAAAAGCCCAAGCCTCATTTTCGTTCCTGCTTATAACCAGCTAAAATCGTTCTTTTAATATATTTCATACTGAAGCCATATCCTGATTGGGATTCTAGACAGCTGGGCAACACATTTCTTCCACAAAGAAGAAATCTCAAAACAGAAGCCATGCTAGAAACAAACACTAGTTGCATTTCCTGCCTTTTAAAAAAATTATGCTCAGCAGTTTGAAACAGTAAAAAAAAAAATCTGCAATGAAAATATGAAATCTGTCCATCTCATCTTTTGCAATCCAGACTTCAGCGTCCTCTGAGGCTATGTAGCTGCTCATGTTTCCATGAGAGCTGACAATGTAAAGCTGGACAGAGGCCTGAGTTGGTATCTGGTAGCACAGAATTGTCAGTAAACTGTCTCCCTGGCTTATAGCACTGTCACAATGCAGCATGCTCAACACAAACGATGCTACCTTAGGACCTTTGATACTGGTGATTTGATGCAAGTTGTGTTGTGGAGGTTTTTGAATTAGATGATAAAAGAATGCATATACCAGTCTGTCTCAAATTTTGTTAATCAGATTATCCTTTGAATGAAATCTCTGGAGTGGCCCCATAACTTTGCTGCTAATGCCATACCTTCCGTCCATCTGTGCACTGGTCTCTGACAGCAGAGCCGACTTAGCAGAGAATCAGTGCTGGGTACAAAAAGGCTGACTATGTACATTGTAGTCTCCCTTTTGTGCATGAGTGCATGTGTGTGTGTGTGTGTGTGTGTGTGTGAGAGAGAGAGAGAGAGAGAGAGAGAGAGAGAGATGAAATAAAGTGGCAATGAGTGATAGATAATTCCATGCTTTGCATGTGAAAGCAATGCATTCTTTTGTATTCAAAGATGGAACATATATGATTTTTGCATACCCTCTTTGTATTAACACCTTTTATTTCCTCCATGTTCACATTCCACAATGTTTCCTATTTAGATAGCTCTAAATATATATTTTTAAAAAATGAACAAGTCCTACCCAGCATTAGGCTAGACAAATGAAAACTGATTTGGGGGATTTTCAAGAACAGTTCAATTGCAATTTATGTATTTCACTAACTTTCTTGAATGCTATAATCATCAGCAATTCTAAATACACCAGTTGAATGATTCAATTTGTTTTGGTTTTCTGTTTGACTCACTAAATCAGTAGGAATTGGATACCCTCATTATACTTCCAGATCAGATGGCATACAAGTTAAATTCAAAGTGATCGCTTTTGAAAAGCATGTTCTAATTATAACTAGTAATGATGATAATTATTATTATTATTATTATTATTATTATAAAAGTAGCTAACATATTTTCATAATTTATTATGTGCCCGGCACTGTAGTAAAGTGCTTTACTTATATCATTTAATTTAGTCCTTTCTACCATCCCACAGAATAAGTATTATTATTGTTCCCATTTTAAAGGTAAGGAAACTGAGGCTGAGAGATGTCAAATAATATCCAAAGGTCATAGTCCAAGTAAGTGAAGGAGCTAGGACTAGATCCTTGGTCCCTTCAACTCTGAGACATGCTGAAAACCACTGCTGCCATTGGGCTTTTCCCATTCATTAATTGCTGATTATCTTCTTATAAAAGTGGATATCAGTCTTCATGCTACATGTACTTGTTAGTGACTTTCTGTTTACCCCTGCTTTCCAGTATTTGTAAGTGGCAAATACTGCCATAGCATTTTGTCTAAAATAGTTCAAGAAAGAGGAGTGCCTGGGTGGCTCACTCGGTTGAGAGTCTAACTCTTGATTTTGGCTCAGGTGACAATCTTATAGTTTGTGGAATTGAGTCCTGTCCAGGACTCCATACAGACAACGCTGAGCCTCCTTGGGAATCTCTCTCCCAGTCTCTCTCTCTGCCCCTCCCCCACTCATGCTCTCTGACTCTCTCTCTCTCTCTCAAAATAAATAAAGATTAAAAAAAAATAGTTCAAGAAAGAAAAATGCCTGGGAAATTGCCAAACATCACAGTTATGAAAAAGGCTGGCCTTGCCATTCTTTGTAGGGCTTTATGTATCTGTGTTTGGACCAAGAAGCTACTTTAATACAATATTCTGATGTTGCCTTCAACAGTCTTTGAGAACTCTCAATTTACTGGGCCATCGGTGCATGAATAAGCAGTGCTCGGCCTCGTTTGTTGTATTTGGTGACAGCTTTCAATGACATGTTGCTGATGCAACTCTTACACTCTATGAGAGTGTCCCCCAAAGAAAACTGGTCCATGACCTTAGATGTCAACCCATCAACAGCCTGTGACACCGTGTTGATTCTTCAGAAAGATCTGTGACCTGATGGTTTTCTTGCATGGGGGGTACTTTTGCAAAGGACCGACTTCAACATTAAGAATGCTGCATAACTGACTCGAGAACTCTTGACAATGGATCTTGGAAATCTCATCCAGTTGTGTCCCTTCCTCCTGATATCAACATTCTGGTTTCAGCCACCCATCTGGACTGATTGCCCAAACTCCAAACTCAGTTCAGACACTCTTTGGTATGATGTAGATGTTCTCTTTTGCTCTCTAAAAGTAGGGATCAGAAAGACTGACATCCTTTTTGGAAAATATTGACTATGAAGCTTCCCAAGCCTATGAGCCAATGGGAGAACTACACAGCACAGCAGGAAGAACTGAGTGGGAATTTTCTAGACTGGTATTTTTTAGTACCCAGTAACAAATATTCTCTGTAACCATTTCTCTGAACTGGAGGAAGTTACTTCCCACCAGGATTTTAGACACATTTTCCATATATAGGAAAAAATTTTAAATGAAGAATCTTAGGGACACCCTCCTTCACTTTTTCACACCCAGAGGAACAAAATATATAAATGCCATAAATCTACGTGGCCAAGAATCTTAATTGGGTGTGTGGGTGTGTGTATGTGTGTGTGTGCATATGATTGTGCATGTGTGTTGTTTCAAATGGGAGACGATTTTTTCCCATTAATTTACAGTCTTGCACTTTGCATATCTTTATTCACCCAGATCTTATTGGCATAATAATCCAAATTAAACATTGGCTTAAAGAGATGAATTTGCTTATTTTGAACATGCTAAGAATAAGCTTCATTGAAAATAAACTATTAGAGGAACAATTTCATGTTACCAACTATATCTAAACTACTTTTATATAGATTTGTACCACAATACCAAGCAAAGCATTAAGTTTAGAGCTACCCCATGCTTTTCATATTATTTGCAGCATCAAAAATTGAATAAAAGAGGAAATACAGAATTGAAGTGAACAATGGGCAGTTCTGTTCTTATAAAATGGCCCTTGTATCAAGTCCATTCACTTTTCTAGTAAGTGTGTTTATATTGCCCTCTTATTATTTTTAAAACGAGGTATTTCCTTAAGCCTGCTTCTCTCTGACTGCCGACCACAGCAACAACAAAACAAACTGTTATTTGCTTTATTCCATTCCGCAGGGCGGTTTTTTGGTAAGTCGAATCATTGATATTGCACCTTTCTGGCTTCCGTGTGACAGGATTATCTTTTAACAATGATTTATTTTTCCCATTAAAGCTGAAAAGATCACTTGATCATAAAAGGGCCAGTCTCTAACATCGTTCAGGGCTTTGGAAACTTTCTTAGACCTCATTTTTCACCTACATTGAGTCTGGGAGCTCCAAGACTATTGATGGCAAAACTTGTATTGCTTTCTAGCTGCTTAGGAAAATGTACTGTCGTTGGGAAATAATGCTGAATGGAAAGTAAAGTAAGCTCTTTCCATTCATGCATATTTATATAGTGTTTAGTTTTGACACAATATTATTTTTTAAAGACATTATTTTTGAGTAATCTCTACACCTAAAGTGAGGCTTGAACTCACAATCACAAAATCAAGAGCCACATCCTCTACCAGCTGGGCTAGGCATCCTAAATTTTACACAATGTTCTAATAACAACTTTACGAATACTTCCGTATCTAAAATACACACATTTCTGGCTGCTTATTTTATTTTATTAATGTTTTATTTATTTCTGAGAGAGAGAGAGAGCATGAGCCAGGGAGGGTCAGAGAGAGAGAGGGAGACACAGAATCTGAAGCAGGCTCCAGGCTCTGAGCTAGCTGTCAGCACAGAGCCCGACACGGGGCTCAAACCCACCAACTGTTGAGATCATGACCTGAGCCAAAGTCGGATGCTTAAACAATTGAACCACCCAGGAGTCCCTCTGGCTGCTTATTTTAAAGCAAAATTATATCATCCATTTATCATGAGTATATTTTATCATTTATGACATGCCAAGCAATAAAGAGCTGACCTAATGCTGTGGTGGGACCAAGGCAGAGACCATCCAGGGGAGAGAGAGCACTGAGTGAGCATCAATGGAACTGCTGCGTCTTGCTTCTGAGATATTTGTTAGTCTACTGGAAATGCTTTTAACATCTTTGATTCTCAAACTCGTTACTTCCAAAATGTGAATAATAAGGAAAATGAAACGACTTTAAAAACTCTGAATCAGCCAAGTGATATTTAGTACTAAATTTAAGATGTTAGATGAAATCAGATCACTACAACTTAGTTTTCTTAGCACCGTGATGATACTAAATATTAATAATCAAGTATGGTTGGGGGCTTTCCCTGATTGGATTTTCTTTGATGGCATTAAGACTCTTTTTCTAGGAAGAAATATCGTGTGGAAAAGCCTTGGAGACTCCCTGCCATACAGCGATTTGTCTCACTTGCCAAATTCATAGGAACTTTTGGGTTTCTGGACACGAAAGAGAAATTTAGTGTTACTTTGTCAATAGGCTTTTAGGAATTATGAGCTTCCAAAAGAGTAGCCTCAGGTTCATGGGAGAGGGTGAATAAAGTCTACTGAAATGTTAGGTCTTAGTTCAGTTATGGTTTTGTCACATAGATTTGGCAATTGAGGCCAGAAATTAAATCAGTCAGAGATATGTAACTGCCAGTCCCCAAGGATATTTATAAAAATCTGTCATCATAAATCACCATCATCACCAACAGAATTAAGTAGTAAAAATTATAAACTAGTAGTAAAATGTATAAACTATAAATTATTTGCTAGTGGTAAATCAAGCTTACCTCTGCTCTTCACTATACTTGATATCACTGGTTGCTGACATTGACTGCATTTCAGAATTATATTAGTTATCTAATGCAGCATAACAGTATTACCATCAACCTAGCTGCTTATATCAACACACATTTATCATTCCTAGTTATTGTGGGTCAGAAGTCCAGGCATGGATTAGCTGAATCCCCATAAAGTTACTCTCAAGATGTTGGCCAGGGAGGGTCCTCATCCTGGAGGCTCAACCGGGGACAGATGTGCTTCCAATCTCACATGATTATTAAGATTTAGTTTCTTGTGGTTTGTTGGAATTAAGACCTCAACATAACTGGCTGATGACCAAAGGCCTCGTGACCTCTCCATAGGCAATCACACAACATGGCAGCTTGCTTCATCAAATTAGCAAGGGAGAGACTAGTAGCTAAAGCAGAAGTTATGATCCTATGTGACAGCCATGAAAGTGATATCCCATCCCTTTGGTGCTCTGATGGGTAGAGTCAAGTCACAGTTCCTATCCATGCCCTAGGGGAAGGGATTACATAAGACATAAACACAAGGAACCAGGGGATAATTGAGGGTCATATAAAGTCTGTCTACTTCAAGAATCAAGTAGGGGAGCTTTTAAAAATAAAGAATTTGGAAGCCAGTCATAAGAAGTCTGACGTAAAATGTCTGCAGTTGAAGCAATAGGTGTGTCTTAAAAACAAACAAACAAACAAAAACCTCCCTAGTTAGGTCAAGTGCATAGCCAAGTTTGGGAACCCCTGCTCAACATCCAGCAGGGTTTATTCTGGTTATCTAGTGGAGACATGACCTCTAAGCCATAAAATGTGCAAGGTTTATATTTGAGTAAGGCAGAGATAGACTATAAACTCTTTTGGGTAACAAAATTTCTAATGATGAGAGGTTTTATTTTTGACTACTGATTGATGTAATAATGTTCACTAGCTTTTATGAACTCTGAGTTATAATTTGGAGAATAATTAAGAAATGCCACACATGTAACGTGTATGTTAGTAGTATAATTAAAATTACTGACCCATTTTTTACAACTACAATCTTTTTCCAATGTTGTAGATTCTAGAATAAATTAGTAAGGAAAGATGTTTTACCTAAGGATTTGCTTAAAACGTGAATGAGTAGATAATATTTTAAAATGTAAACTGAATTATTATGATGCTGATGCGAGCATTTAATTGAGGATCTACTGCATGGGAGGTATGGAAAATTAGACTTAGCTTTCCTCCTCATAAAAATTTGCAAGGTAGATAAACTTTATTATCTACATGATTTACACAGGAAAAATGTAGTTCAGAAGGATTAAGTACCTTTCTAAGGCCACAATATTAATATGTCTTGAAGCCAGACATATCCATTTTAAACGTCATCCAAAGAATGTTATCGCTGAGTGCTGGATTCAATTTACCATGGGGGAGAGGGCGAAGAGACATCTTCTTCTTTTTAACATTAAAGAATCCAAACCCACTTATTCTCATTATAATACTATACTTTCTTGGTTTCCAGTCTGTGGAACTACTTTATAAGAGAAGACTTCATTTAAAGGATCCTTTTAATAATAACTCCTAACTGCCTCTGACTTCATCAGGAGTAGGAAGTTTGATTCACACTGTCTTCCCAATATAATAAAGTGTCGGATACTGTATAGGGACTAAATAAAGATCTACTCCTATAAAATAAAATAAAATAATGATGAATTGTAATACAAACCAACTCTATGTCAATATTTGTTGATACATTGTGCTATGTTCCATTTCTTGGGTGTCTCAGTAAAGAAAACTCAAGCTATGTTAGATTTTCTCCCAGATGCCTATAAACGAGCGTTTAATTTTAAATTGGATAAAAGAATCATGGAACAGAAATGAAGAGTTAAGAATTCTGTAGCCCCATTTTTCTGACTTCATATGACAAAGTTTGAGGAGATATGACTTAACTCTTCCTTCACAAAGTATGTTGTTTGCAATGAGGCAAGTCAGGAATGATATTGGGAGCTGTGGTACAACTTGGCTTGCCATCTTAGCTCTCCAAAATGTTGGGAGTGAGCAGGTAGACAGAAAATCCGTATTGGATCATAGCAATGAAACGATTGCTCCTGTTAACCCCGTGCACTGAATTTTGAATTTTGAAAGGATGCTTTTGGGTTTTTTTCACACAGGAAGTCCCTGTTGCTGGTAATTTCAGCTTCTGTGACTCACATATATTTATCTAGCACCTCTTTTCCAAGTGCTCCATGTAGTTTAGAAGCATTTTCTAACAAAAGCGTGCTATAGAAAAAAAAGTATTCTTACCACCTCAAAGCTGCTTCTCAAAAAGGAAAAGTAACAGGTGCAAGGCCAAGATGGATTTTTTTTTTCAGGTTTCCATGCAAACCCTGAAGATAAGTGTCCAAAATGTACAAATGTGCGGTGCTGAAGCAGTGCTCAAATGAAAATCAGAATGACTTAGAGACACATAGATTTCAAAACACCTTCTCAGGCCTGTTGGAGGGAGCAGCAGGTAGCCTGTCAGCATTCCTCTTTTCTAAGGGTCCCTGTATACCAGGATCAATATGGAACTGAGAGGTCAACCCCATAAAATATGATTTTAGTTTGTACATCATCCTTTCATTGACAGACACTCACAGAGCTCGTATTATGTGCCAGGCAACATGCAGGAGACTGGAACTTCAGCAGCAAACACAGTACATGGACATAGAGCCTGTATTTCCATGGCTATTCTAATCCAATAGCCAAAAAGTCTGGTGATTTATGCAGTATAAATTGGCAAGAAATACTAGGATCTGCAGCCTTTGCAGATTCTTTTCTTCGCAGCTCTCTGATATCACCATGCACCTCTCTTTTGCCTCATTATCTTCTAACCACCCACCCTGCTTTCCTTCCTCAGACACATCAAGTTCATATCCTTGCCAGGACCCTGGCTTTTGATCCTGTCTACTTGAAATGTGCTTCCTTCAGACCCTGACAAGGCTTTCTTTCCAACATTCAAGTCACCTCCTAAGGAAGACTGACACATCTGGCCTCTACCCTACCCAGCCAGTCACTTGCCACCTCAGTGTCTTGTTTTCTTTTCTTCAGAACGTGTACTGTCTGGAACTGCCTTGCTTCTTTGTCTATTCCTTAGATGTCTCCCTCCCTCCTCTATACTGCACCTCTATGTGAGCAGTACTTTGCTTGTTTTTGGTCACCTAAGTATCCCCAACTCTCATTATACCTGGAACACAATGGCCTTCAGATAAATATTTATTGAATCTGAGTGGATTCAATAAGTGAGTGATTAATGAATGATGTTGGGTGATCAATCAGTAATGCTTAGAAGAAAATCTTCAGAATTTGAGAGTTTCTGTGCCAATACAATGACCCATTACTTGTCCCCATCTCCCACCTCCACCCAAAGCCACGATCTGACTGTCCAACACGGACCACATAGGAGAGGATTGGCAAAAAGAGGAGGCAGCTGTGAAGCTGGAAGCCCTGAGCCAGCCCTGACAACCTGGCTCATTAGGCCAAGAAAGATTGTCTGAGGGAGCAGTGGATGACCCTCAAACCCCGGCAGTGCTAAGACCATGTTAACAGGACTGTCACCTGCTTATGTGAATTTCCAGTGTGATCCCTCTCACACTGCTTGTTGCCAAGGCTCTTCCAGCTCCATATCAGTCCGCCTAAGGGCACCTCAGGCTCAAATTGTGAGTGAGTGCCCTGGTCTTGCTGTGGCTCAAATAAAGTAACACAAACTGCAAAGTACATGAGAAGAATTAGGAAAGGAGCAAAATTAGTTTAAAGAATAAAATACGGTTTTAGTTTGCCTAAGGAAAACTTCAAGTAGGGATTTAGTCATTCAGAATTATTTGCTGAAAGCTTCCTATGAGCCAGGCTCCCTTCTAGGTACTGAGGAGAATTTGGGGGGATCAGGCTGTGGTGGAGTGTAATTTTGGTGCAACGAGAGTGATAATAAGCAAACACATAAGAATCTTCTAAGTCATGTCAAGAATCAAGATAGTGATGTAATAGAGAACTGATAAGGATAAGAAGGAAGGTCCTTAGATTGGGTGGTCTGGACAGGTCTCTTTGAATAGGAACCCTCTGAGTAGAAACCTGATCTGATAGGAAGGAGAGAAGCATGCAAAGGTGTGAGGGGAGAGCAGAGCAGACAGAGGGAAGCTAGTCGAAGGTAACTAAGGCTTGTATGAAATCAGGGTACCAGAGATCAGAGAGACAGGCAAGGCCAGTTCAGTGAGGACCTTGTAAATGAAGATAAGAAATTTTGTCTTTCATTCTAAGTCACTGTGGTGTAGGAGGGGTAGTAATCAGGAAATGATCTGAAATTATTTACGTGTTTGTCTGTCATCATTCTGGATGCTATGAGAAGAATTACATTTCAGAGGGCAAGAGCAGAAGCAGAGTAGTTAGGAGGTATTACAATAGTTTGTGAAGATAAAATGGTAAATGCTTTCTGTGAGGTAAACTGCATATTCCAATCTGTATCATTTACCATGTGCCTTTTGAACCATTGTTTTTTTAGGCAATAAGGGTCAATGATAACACTGGCTCAGGAGTTTGAAACCCCAGGTTAGTTTCCATATGACCTCTTATTAGCTGTGATATCCTGCCCAAGACATCTACCCTTCCCAGGGCAATTTTCTTATCTTTAAAGGAAGATGATCCATTCTCTTGGAATAAGTCGATCAACGTGAGATAATGACTACCCTCCACTGGAAAATGCTACACTATATAGAAATGGAAGTTCTATTGAACTGTCCCTTAGAACCATTCTAATGGAGACATCTATTGTATCAAATGAGATATCCTGTAAAGAATATTTGATAACGGGCTAGTCTTCTATGCTCCTTGGATTATTTAAACGTCACTCACATTTTCCCTGGATTATTATTATTCCAATCCAGAAGCATTCCTTTCAAATACTAGGCTTGTACTTTTGACTACTCAATGCACAATAATCACTTATTATTACTATATAGTTGGTATATATTATTATTACATAACTATCATCAATATTATTATATATGTGTGTCATATATCATTAAATTATGTATATATCATATCTTCTCAACACACTGGATGCTTCTAAAGACCAGAGCTCATAATTTTTAGGACTGTCTTACTTTTCCTCAAAAAATATCTTATACCTAACAGAATCTCTACACATTTTAATTAATTTGTTGATTAGAATGAGGGTTGAGCCATTTCCTTCAAAAAGGTGAGGCATTTTGTACATACTAGAGATCAGTCTCAAAAGGACTATTTTACTATGTATTGCTGAACTCTGTTTCCAAAACATTGGCAAGAAATGCATAAAATGTCAAGACTTGGTGCTGGTGATTTTTATTATCTTCTTTTTTCAAAATTGTTTCCTAATTCCTTACAATTAGCACATATTACTTTTGAAAAGACATTTGTTTTAAAGAATTAGGTGAATCTTCTTTAAGAGAATGGAGTTTAGTCCTTAGAACATGCCAAGAGAAGGTCAGTACTTCAGTTCTCCAAAGCACTTTTAGATACTGACTCACGAGATCCTTCTAAGAAAGCTATCCGCTTCGCAGAAGAACAGAAGTCCCTATGAGTTTAAATGAATAGCTAAAAGTTGTATTTGTTCATTCAGCGTATCTGTCAAGAAGGTACTACGCGTCTCGTGGTAATTTAGAAACAAGCTGGAACTAAAGCCTAGCTATAGTCTTTCAAGCAATTGGTCTCCATCTTGGGGGCACTCAGGGTGAGCAGGGTATCCAATCGTCCATTCAACATAATGTCTGTAAAATTCTAAAGGGCCCACTGGAGTAATTTTGCTTAAATAGCAGTCTTTCTTGATGTTTCACCATCTCATGTTTTATATTTCTCCAGATTGTTGGTCTTTTTGTGGTCTCCTCCCTCCCTGCTACATTTTTCCTTAGTGAGTGTCCTGCTGTCCATTCTAATTCATCTGTTCCTTCCATGTTCTGATAGACATCAAGGATTCACTTACCTGTCTTTGCTCTTTCTTTGAGTTCTGTTGGGATTCACTGTCCCATCAACCAGAGGGACTGGAGTAACTATGTACATTATTATTTCATTGTTTCAATGGAAGGAGCAGCATATCTGTCCTTCTGAGTGAGAGGTCTTGCTGATTGATAAACTTACCGTAAGACGAATCTCCTAATTCCTGGAATAAATCTCAATAGGAATTAACTTCTTTTCTACTCTCTTCACATAGCATTTTGTACCTGTGGTTTAACACTGATTTTTATCTCTTTTGTACTGCATCTCTCTCCCTTTCCCAATCATTCAGTGCTGGAGGGTGA
Organism: Hyaena hyaena; assembly: GCF_003009895.1. NCBI lineage: Eukaryota > Metazoa > Chordata > Mammalia > Carnivora > Hyaenidae > Hyaena > Hyaena hyaena. The sequence continues at coordinate 1,112,178 of NW_024081012.1, forward strand.
GAAGTACTTCACAGCTACCTCTGGATTCCCTATCCACATCCATTGTGTGTCTAGCGCCTTATGGGCTCTATTATTTCAGCCAGGAGAAGTGTGCGCCTTGGTATCAGCATTATATATTTTACCCTCAGAGATCTAGCTGACTTGTAATTGGGGTCAGTTATCAGTCAAAGAATGCTCATGGAGCCTCTCAGGTCACTCTGTCCTTACACCTGACACCTTCAAGATGTTGAGTTTTAATGAGCTCACTTTCTCCATACTCAGATCTAAAGCCCCCATCTTCTCCATTCCTTCTCTCCCTCTCCCTGTTTCCCTTGCCCTCCACTGGACTTTATCATCCCCATCTACCAAGGGTCTGCTGCCAAGGCCACACTCTGTTAATCTGAGTATACCAGATCATGCTCTCTTCTAGTCCTGGGAAGTATAGAAAAGTATAATGTAAGGGGCCTTCTATAATCAGAACAGTAGTGAGGATATCAAGTTTTTATATAAGACATTTCAAAAAGTAATGTTGACCCAGCTCAAATCACACCATTTGTCTAACTATAAAACTAGCCTTGCCTAACATTTTCTTTTTATGACTCAAGAAAATGTTGTATTTCTCATATGTTTATTCTCACTTCTGAATTAATGGAGCCTTCACGAATGCTAAAGCCAGGTATCTGCCCTCACTACTAATCTGATTCCCTGGGAATTCCTACTAATTAAAACTTTTTTAAAGATACAAAACACAAAAGGCCATATAAAAAACCACCAAAAGACTTTAAAAGTGAAGTATACTAGCTACAGAAATTCAAATCTCCAAATTACAAAAATGGAAATCCAAAAGTAGAAAAAAGACTTCTAGATATCTTTATCTGTTTCTTAACTTATACCATCTTGTGTGTTTACAGAAGAATAATATTCAGGTACTATTCACTTCACTAGGATATGAAAAGAAAGTGCTAACCACAAAGCAGCTTCCTGACTCAAAAGCCTGTAACTGGTATTAATGAACTTTTAAAATGCTAATTTTCCTGCTTACCCCAACAGAAAGACGCCTTAAAGCAAAACCTCTCATTTCTTATCTGCTGAAAGCAATGTGTTTGCAGCCCTTACAAAATAAAATAGTTGAAATAGGGTTTTTGAATGGTGTAAAGTTTCAAGGACTTCTCTTGTTCACAGTTATTCTTGTAAAGAAAAGAAATTTATAAAATCACATGCCTTAATGGTCCCTTTGCTAGAAAATGGAAATATTCCCAAATATGTTCCACTGTGGGAAAATAAAAAATAACATGTAAACTACAAATATGTTAGCCAATTGAGAATATTTATTAACTAAATAATTTAATAATAAAGAAAATGCCTACTTGATTAATTGTTGCAGAGTAAAAATTACAATAAAACTGTCTTGATCAGTGCTTTGCAGAAGCGCCATTACTGTCTGTGCAGTTGTTTAACAAGGATTTAATTGGAAAGATAAGTGAATGCACATTTAAAAGTATTGTTAATTTGCTTTATAATCACCCCATCCTTCACAGTATTGACAGCACAAGGCACAAACCCCTTTCTGTTTTACAAGTATTATTTTCCATATGTGCACAATAAATTCTGAAGCAGTAATTGGAAATTTTATGGGTTCCAACATACCTAGTGTAGTGGGTTTGGAGGTGCACTCTCCTTTATCAGAGGTAACCCAGTTCCAGCTGTTGGAAACAAGTGACAAATCTGATGTGTATATTTCCCCCATTCGCTGCAGACATAATTGTATTTTGTCCACTTCTAGAAAAAGTTGCATCTTTTACATTTTATGTCATATAAAATGAGGATCGAAGGGGGGGGAAGTCTGGATTACTGTCAGTCTGTGACTATTATTTTCTTTGAGAATGCAGGTGAACAGTGGAGGTTGTAGTGAAGGATGGTGTCTAGACTATATGGCTGTACCCAAACACCTTTTTCTGAACATTTGTTAAACCTGAACCTATAAAAGGATACAAGAAAAGAGGCACAGAACATCCTCGATGCACCGTCTCTCTTTCTCTAGCCACACATGCATGCCACACAGTCTCCTCACCTCGTACACCTTTTAGAGTTTGGAATCAGCTGGTCAAAGGTTCAATCAGTATAGTTTTCAGAACAGAGTGAGTGTAATGCCTCAGATCTCTGAGAAGCAGGAGCTTTGATGACCAGGCTTCCAAAGCCTAACTCCAGAGAGCTTCTTTAGTATGGAGCGTCTAAACCTGCTCTTGAAGCAGGTCATTTGCTTCGTCCCGTACATGGAGACAGACTGGAAAGACAGGGTTCAAGTGTATTATTTATTTGCTGATGCTGAAGGAGCCACCATCTCCAGGTTTTATCTCAAAAGAGAAAAAAAAAAGAGTGAAAATATGAGGCTCATCTTGAAAATGGTTGTGAACTACAATTGAACCTATTTCAAGGGCAAGAATTGTTCGAATTGTCAGTTATCTGTCTGGTGATAAAGGCTGCCCACCTGACTGCGAGGAGAGGAGAAAGCCCCAAGGTGTCTCACACGGGTTACAGTAAAACCCCAAAAAGACACACAGAGCATGCTTAATGTCCCCCTCGTGCATGCCCCCATCCTTCTAGAATCGGTAGAAATATATTTAATTTCGGTTAACTGCAGGTTTTTTGTTTGTTTCTGTAGACGGCAAACACTTCAATTATGAAAGCTTAGAAATTCTTCTGAAGAAAATTTTCATTAGAATCTTTTTTCTGTATAAACCCCTTTGCCCTCTTGATAAAACATGTTGCCTCGTAGATTGACATGGGAAAATTATTTTTATCTTTAATTTGGTTCTGCCTCTAAGTCTGTAAGCCTCTCACATTTACATTAGCGTTTTATGCTTATAGAGTGAAATAGATACATACTGAGTTTCATATGTCTAGAGAGTTTGCCAATAAATGCTAATATTCAACCATGAATAACAACTCACTAGTCGTGTGACAACTTTTTATTCCTTCCTATATATATGTGTGTAAGATATATATGATATATATAAAAAATAAAAAATAATCTTTATTGTGTGTGCCTGTGTATCCGTGTTCTCTCTCTATATGTGTATATATATACATACATATATATTGAAATTCTTTCCATGTGAGTTTCACTTTCCCCACATACGTATGTACCTGTGTGTGGTGAAAATCATCCCCAGCATGCATAGACACACTGTAAAGATTATTTTTACTTCTTTTTCAAATGTTGCCATCAGAGGCATGAATTTTAAAACCATTTGTTTCAGGTGAAAGTGCCTTTGGGACCAAGACCTTTACATGCCCCACTTCAACTAGACAGAGCTGAGAATGGAGCAGTAACGAAATGTCCAGCTGTCCTTTAATTAACTGAAATGAGGAAAATGCAATGTTTTGATGAGAGAACCAGGATTCTGTGCGGGATAATGGGAAGACTATATGTTTCTGTGCCTTCCTGCATATGACGGAGCCATGGGGTGCAGGAAAGAGAGGAGGCTTTTTTATGCTCCAGTAGGGGGAGCTTTGTTTTCCCCACTGTACAAACAGCATGGTGCATGTGTTTAAATACGCCATCCTAAAATGCAGACTTTTCATTTTCATTTTGCAAGTGGGAAATTTCACTATGTGATGGGCACATTACTCTTCTTAGAGACACATTTTGTGCAAACTCATTTGGGAAAGAATAGGAAATTTAGAATACTGCCTTCATATTTCTTCTGGAAATGTTAGCCTGAATCCATTATTTCCAAACCTGATGAGGATTACAGTTCATTTGTATTTCACAGCAACCCATATTGTATTCTGTTTTGTGAAGTAAATAAGAGATGATACCGTTCTAATAGTGCCTGTATTTTGTTTTCCATATGAATAGTCTTATTCTGGGGGCAAGGGGGAAGAAAAAGGAAGCAGGGACTGGAGTACTTGATTTAGCCTTCTCTAGATGGAATGTGTTATTTTGACAAAGTGCCCTGAATTATTTTATAAATAATCTAAACTGGAGGAGGTGGAACATAAACTCACTTAGGTCACTGAGTACATCCATATTCAAATGACAGTATAAAAAGCACGGCTCAGTAACACCCAAATCTATATCTCTTATTTAACTATGTTTAAAATACTCACGGACAAACTTGATTTGATGGCAGTGTAGGTGGATGCTTATGTGCTGATGAAGGAAATTCTTTACATATAAAATAATTTCCCACCATCACTTCACTATGTCCGAAATGCCACAGATAGAAAATCAATTTTTCTGGCTAAGGCAGGAAAGGCAAATCGTTTCACCTCTTATACTAAATATGGTTGATTGTTAGTAGCTGGTTAGATAGCTACATCAAGACGGTACTGAAGCATTGCTTTCAATAAGGGAGAGTGAGTTCTGCCATCCATTAGTGATGCATGGCACAGACATTATTTGGGGGAAAAGAAAAAGTCTCAGTAGGCACATGCCACATACTTGCTGTTTCTGGATTATGGTTCGAGATTAATAAAATTTGACTCTTAGAATATAAGTATTATAAGAGGTTTACACATTAAGGAAATATCATGAACACAAATCTGTTTATCAGGAAGAATAGCATACAACCTACCATACCTCCAAAGGAATATAGCGAAGAACAGGAAGCTTTGAAAGAGTCAGAAGAGGAGAGGCATATGTTCTAAAGAATGAAGAACTTAGAAACCTTAAGAAGTTTAAGAGAAAAATCTTTGACTCTAACAATGAGTTAGATTTTAAAAAGCTATATTTTGCTTAACCATTTTACCAACACTAGATCTGTTTTATCCACAAATTGAATTCTTCCCTCCATGTAAGAAATGACTAGACTATTTCAGTTGACTCTTGTTAATTATATGAGGCATATGTAATTGAGTTGATTCCCACTGGAATGACAAGAAGCCTGAAATAATCCTCTCCAAAAGAGACGTTAATGACTTCAACTGATGACCATGAACACCATCTTTCTGTCCATCAAGGTATTGTCTAACTGTGCATAGAACTAGCTCATTGAGAGAAAAGCAAATTGCCTTAAATAGAGAAAAACTAAAATGATATGTCTAACTGCAATCTTCCCACTTTACTTTCATTTAGTTTGGGCTCAGATTGATGAGACTTATTTTTATCAAAACAAATTTTGAAATACGTAGATGAAACCCACCATCTTCACCAAATCTCAATATTCAAGTTAGTTGTCTCTTGACTTTTATTATGCTGTCAGCCCATTCCTTATATCGGCTAAAATATAATCCCCTTCCCCACAGATTATAATGAGAGGTTTACTTTTTCATTGATTGACATATTTGGTCTTTGATATATGAGAAAGCAGTGGCTGAAAAACTCAGCATCATTAAGGAAACAAGATAAATAAAAAGTATAGGTGAATCAGGCAGGACTCTTGATTTCAAGAGACAGAATGTCAGTCCAAATTGTCTTTTAAAAACGTTTTTTCATGTCAATCTGGAAAATTCAAGAAGCAACCAAGATTTAAGCTTCTCTAAATTCTGGGACCTAAACAACCTCAGTTTCTCTTGAGGTCCCAGTTCTCTTCTCCTCCATGTTAGCTTCATTCTTAGTCTCCACATGGTATAAAATGACTGCAGTAGCCCTGGGTCAACATGGTGCCTGCTTCCAGTTCATCAGGAATCTCTTTTCCAACAGGCTTGGCTGAGAATGACCAAAATTCAGTCATTACCAATAATGCTGAATCAAACACTATGGCTGAGGAAATACGATGAGCTGGTTGGTTGAGATGAAGGTCACATGCTCCATACTTGGAGATGCAGGTAGAGTTTCATCCAGGGCCCCTAAATGGAGAGAGGAAGGAGAATGCTCCCCTAAGAAAACTTGGTGTACCCCTAAGATGCTCTCCACAATGATTAAATGAACTTTTACAGTTAGGACAATGAATGCCATGCCATGAAGATTGGTGTGTGGAAGAGATGCCAGGCATCGCTCAAGCGGTGCTTTTACTTTCAAGCCATCCTCATACATGCTTACAACTCTAGGTGAATTCATTTCATAGGGTTTGGGGGCTTTTTTTTTTTTAAACATGCAATAATTGGTTTGGGAGATGATGTACACAAACTTTGCTATAATTAATAGGTTCAGGAAAGGGGTAATTGCTTCCCAATTAAGTTGGTTAGCTTGCTCAGGCACAAGCATGGGCCCTCACATGTGCTCAGCATTCTATTAATATATAATCTTTGAAATGTTTTAGAAGCAAAACCCACATGCTTTCAAGGTATTTTAAGCTACCAACACTGAAAAGAAAAGAAAAGAAAAACTATCCTTAAAGCCAAGCACATGATGGTAAAGAAGCATCCATGGACCAAGATATATAAAATCACAACATAGATTATGAAATAAAAGATATTTACCTTCGACAAGCGAGGTAACTGTTGAAAAAGTCAGAACAATGATGGAGAACTATGTACCTGGGAACCAGTTTAAGACGTAATAACAGATGCAGTTTAGCAAAGGGTCTGACGCAGCAGTGTTGAGATCTTTGTTGCTTCCTCAGTGATTCCCTAGAGATACAGGAAGGTACTTTTTGGTTGATTTTTTTTTATATTGTTAGCGGCATCTGTGCGGGAGAAAAATGCCTCGATACAAAAAGAGAAAACTGTTTTTGTTGTATCAGAAACACATGACAAAGCATTCAAATATAATGCAAATAACTGCAAGCTGATGCATCCAGCAGTTTAAAAATTGAATAAATAATTTAGCTTTTACACATGGGCGACTCTTGCTAAAAAAAATATAAATTAGAACCCTCCTGTTTAAATCTATTTTATTTTGTTAATAGATGAGCTAATATGATAGGCATTTAATTGTATAATGTATTATTAGCCATTTTCTGTGGCATACCATTAGCTTTAAATAGTATTAATATTTAACATTTCATAATACACACTACAAAGTTCTTATTTTTCCCAGCCGAACAGAAAATGTGCATTGATAGTAAATCTCTTTAAAGTGGGCTTTAAGATGCTCAGTATGCAAAACCTGTGCCATTTATACTGTTTGATCAAAAATACTCAAAATGCCACAGCATAATAAGGCAAATGCTGTAAGATGACAATGATGCCAAAACTGTATTATGATTTTGTATTCAAATACAATGTATTGCATAATTAGGCATAATTATATAATTTGAATATTTAAGAAAGCATTTAAAATGTGGTAGGAGGCATCTAAGTACATGGACTTCTCAGGGATGGTTAAATCAGAGTGTGTAAAGTTGCAATTAATATTTGCCATTGAATGGGAAACGAATTCAAACACAAGTTTGCTAGAAAAGGACCTGTAGCTGACTCAAATCATAAACACCAACTGTCTTGATAAATCTGAATCTGTTTGAATCTGACTTACATTTTTTTTTTCCTTGAGAAAATACTGACGGCATTTAGCTAGTTACGTTTGCATCCAGTACTTCTAGTCTCTGTGTGGGTCAGTTTGATGTGTATTCCATGGATGTGGATTACGCCCTTCATTCAGATCGGCACTCAAAAATGTATCCTCATGATTATAAGGGAAACTGAACAAGAAAAAAATAAATGAAGTAACTCAGAACCACCATTTTCCAGAAAGAGTATTTAAAGGATATGCTCCCACATGAAGTATATCAGCCAGATGGTTTGCCAAGACCAGCCAGTGTCAAAAGGCACTAACTTTTTAAATAGAGGATGAAGCTTGATTTCTTGGTAATAAATATTTTGGAGAGATGCAATTTTAAGAGAGCGTAAAGTAGGGTACATGGGTGTGGCTCAGTTGGTTAAGAGTCCCACTTCGCCTCAGGTTATGATCTCACTGTTCTGAGTTTGAGCCCCGCGTCCGGCTCTGTGCTGAGAGCTCACCCTGTGTCCTGCTTAGGATTCTGTATCTCCCTCTCTCTCTGCCCCTCCCGAGCTCGCTCGCGCTAACGCTCTCTCTCTCTCTCTCTCTCTCTCTCTCTCAAAAATAAATAAATATTTAAAAAAATAAAGTGAGCAAAAATTAAGATTTTGAGCTTTTCCCAGACATCCCCACACAGAACTTCTCCCTCCATTTGTTTGTTTTATTAAGAAAGAACACTGGGGGGCGCCTGGGTGGCTTAGTCGGTTAAGCGTCCGGCTTTCGCTTAGGTCATGATCTCGCGGTTCGTGGGTTCGAGCCGCGCGTCGGGCTCTGTGCTGACTGCCAGCTCAGAGCCTGGAGACTGTTTCAGAGTCTGTGTCTCCCTCTCTCTCTGACCCTCCCCTGCTCACGCTGTCTCTCTCTCTCTCTCTCTCTCCTAGAAATAAATNTCTCTCTCTCTCTCTCTCTCTCCTAGAAATAAATAAAAATATTAAAAAAAAAAGAAAGAAAGAACATTGGGAATTCACAAAAAGGAAGCTTTTATTTACAATCTTGCTTAAATTTTCAATGATCTGAAAATAGGGCCAACAAACTAAGTTTCTGGCATATTCTAAAATTACAGGAGAAACTCATGCAATTTTTTTTTTCTATTTTCATTTAGTAGTGACTTAATCGGGGGGACAAAGATATACCAATAAAAGAAATTGTCTCAATTCAGCATATGCAATATGTCGATTCTTTCAGAGATTTGTGCCATTGCAATTAAATATAAAATAAAAAAACTAAATTTTACTAAAGATTTCCTGTATCTGTTAGTACCAAAGCCAGATAAATTTCTCCAGAGTTCATCACTTTCTCCAGAAGCTGACCACATCCAATTATATCCACGCCCAACACGAGTCTTACGCTTTTAGGAGTGAATATTATTGTTACAATCAGAAAATGGTATGTTTATTTTCACCTCTATGATGTGCTGGGCCAACAGATTCCATGTTCTGGGTTTTTGTTTTCATGCCATTTTTTGGTTATAGCCCATTTTTCAAAACTCAACCCAAGTTCCAAATTCCTTTGATGAATTCAGTTTATTTCCTTACTCTTCCTATTACATTGCTATGTATATGCTGTAACATTATTGCCTTAAAATACATAGCTCTAATTTTGAATTTCTCATATCACTACATATATATTGGTACATAATTCTAAATAAAATGTGTATTTTTCTTTTTACACTAATCCATGCACTTAAGCCACATCTCCCCAACCAAAAGCACCTAGATCCTTATTGATAGGATCATATTTTATTCTATATTTCGTACACTCAAAGAGCCCTGTAAAGTGCTTGTGACATAATGGATGCTTTATAAAGATGATGATGATGATGATAACTAATGTTTATTGCATATTTACTATGTGCTAGATACTTAACTCAAATATGCTTTAAAAGAGCCTGTGTTTTCAAGCATAGTGGATGAATGAATTAGCCCAATGAAAAGCCAAAGGATGCAGGAGCCAAGCCACCTGTATAGCCATGTACCATAAAGGTTAGACAACCTGGAAATTTTCTGTAGCTACATTTTACAAAGAACTGTGGTCATGGTGTCAAACCAGCAACTTGCTATGCTTTCTAGAGCACAGCTATACCCCATTGCACACCTCCTCGTCCCATCCTGGAATACACTTCCAGCTCACAGCCCCACAAACACCTGCAAATCTTTGGTCATCCTGAAAATGTCATCAAGCTAAATGTTAAAATGAAGGTAAAATGTCATCATCTCTGAAACTGCCCTTAAATCCCTCGGGCAGAGGTAACCTAATTCTTCCTCCTTTGGTATTCCTCCATTTCACCCATGCTTTTATCATAGCACTTAATATTGTGTAGTCCTTTACTTATTTATTTGCCTGTCTCCACCTTTTTGCTGGAAAAGCCTGATTCCCTAAGGGCAATTACCTTGTCTTGCCTTTGCCTCTGCTCCCGGACACAAGGTCTAGCGCAGAAATGGTGTGAGGAATTGGGTCTTGCATGAGTTACTGCAAAGAGAAAAGATGCAGTTTGTGCATGACATGAGCTTCTCCAACCTCAGAAATAGCACATTTTGGCCCCCAGGCATCTTCCCCAAGTTCACATTCTCAGAATCTTTGGAAAACCAAAACTTTCATCTTCAAAGACAATTCCTTAATACTTTCTTAGGTTGGAGCTACTTTCCCAGTCATTGACTGGAAGGGATTTGAAGATATGGGAGCAGGGCCATTTCCTCCTCTGAAAGACAGTAGGTTAGGTGGTTAGGTTAGATTATATACCTAAAGACTCTGGAAGGTGCTAACTGCCATTTAACATTCCTTCATTTTAAGTGTTTATGATGCAGTAGAGTTCTTGTTTCTCCATGCTGAGCAGTCCCATTTGAGTCTAACAGTGGACTTGATATAAGATGTGTGTGTGTCTTTTACATTATAAGGCTTTCTGTTTCAATCCCCTGTACCTTGCATCTGTGTGTCTGACAGATGGTGTCCTGCAGGGGAATGGCCAGTAAGAGGCATGATTGCACTAAATTGGAAGCATGAGGCAAAGGGGTGTGTTTTTATTAGGGGGGCTGGGAAGGAAATTTGAGGGTAGTGGGTTAGAAGAAATCATCCACAGATGCTGATCTCTGTCTGTTAGTGGATGGGATTTTTGAATTGTGGTAATTCCTGTTTCTGTGACAGTTCATCAAAAATTGAAGGCACCACGTTTGAAAATTACCCATGGTTTCATTTCCAAACGAGATGCAGACTCTGTGCCTTTGACTATTAGAATTATTCAACTCACTCAGTGGGGCAATGAGGAGGGGCATTGGTAAATACTCCCCCAGCCGATATTCTGTAAGAGATTCATTACAGAAGCACAAGGAAGCAGAGCAAACCCCATCACTTTTTAACAAGTGTTGTCTAAACACACAGCAGCAACCAATGAGTGAGCCAAAGTGACAATTTGGAAATTCATTTCTCTCCTTCAGAAATGTCTATGCCACTGGGGGGGGGGGGCAGTCAAACTGAAATATGTGGAGACACACTTCTTTCTGCTTTTATGAAGCATTTTTAGATGAATTGTGGAAGGCAACAAATGTCTACAGGTCTCTCTATTCTCCCCAAAAGTTCAAAGATAAAATGTGTCTTGTACCCACTTTCCAATGAGTAAGATGAGGGTAATACTTCAAAAACTTTTTACAGGTGACACCAATTTGATAACGCCTTTCACAAAAGTGGCTTCTGTTTTATTCCACCAAACTCTGAATGGGGGGCTCAAGCCTCAACTCTCTTCAGAGTTAGAAGAGGCCTCAGATGGGGGCACCTGGGTGGCTTAGTCGGTTAAGCGTCCGACTTTCGCTTAGGTCATGATCTCGCGGTTCGTGGGTTCGAGCCCCGCGCCAGGCTCTGTGCTGACTGCCAGCTCAGAGCCTGGAGCCTGTTTCAGTCTGTGACCCCCTCTCTCTCTGACCCTCCCCTGCTCACGCTGTCTCTCTCTCTCTCTCCTAGAAATAAATAAAACATTTAAAAAAAAAAAAAAGAGGCCTCAGATGGAAGACGTACTGGAAGGGAGAGGAGATAAGTGGGTTTTGGCCATATCTCATGCAAGAAACCCCTTTCTTTGCTGGTCTTCTGTAGAACTTTGCTACACTCCTGATGTTTGTTGCTGAAGGGCACATGAGTGCTGTTGTAAAGAGACAGGACTTAAAACCGTAAGAGGGATTTCAAGAGAAGCAGGCTTCTGATCCACACAGGGGCATGTCAAAGATTATTTAAGTAGCCAGTAATGTAAACATCATGCTACTAACACTGAACAGTTTATCACATAAATATAATTGTCTTCTTTAGAAGAATAATAAAAGCTGAATCCATATGTTACATATTATTTAAAATTGTTTCTGCAAGATGTATTAGTCCCATAGAAGAAGCAAATTCTTCCACCAGAGGAGGACAACAGCAGTTTTATTATATTACATTGTCATTTGTTTAATTTGTTTGTTCCCTGTAGTAGTTTCACAGATTTTTATGAACTGTTACTTTTATAGAAAGTCAAGTTACTCAAGATGGATGGTACTTGCATTCATTTGGAAAAAAAAAAAAAGGTCAGAAAGGTAGATGGCATGGATTTACTTAACAGAATCTGTTTAAACCAATGTTTCTGAATTCTTAGATAAATTGAAATTTAATGTAGGGAGTTAAGCTCTGTTAGGGATATTTCTAAGATTTTGCCTGAGTTTACTTAAACATGGAGATCAAGTGAAAGCTTAGGCTGGAAGATCTCCTTGAGCAAAGATTAACTAGCAATTCTTATATTTAGAAATATTCCGATTTAAAGAGTTGTCCAAGGTGTTTTTTTTTTTTTTCTTTTTCTGAACTGGTAACCACAAAATACTAATTTTATTTACTTATAGTTAAATGTCTATTACTAATTTTAGGCATTTTATTAACGGTTAAGGAAACTGGTTCCTCCTATCATTCCTTATAATTTCAGCTAAATTTGTTTTTTACTGATATTAAGTGAGACTTCTCTAGGTACAATTGAAATTTTAAAAACTAAGATATAATTGGCATTCTCCATTAATGGATAGATTAAATAAATGTGGTATGAAAAAAAATATCACCCAAGTCACTGTTACATTTTTTGAATTGCTAACTCTGTATTCTATTGAAGGCAGCCATTTGGAAAGGAGTGTCATGAGAGCAAATGTCCAAAAATATTTGAATAACCCTGTCCCGAGAGGGTTGATGCAATAGAATCCAAGTCCTCTGGATATCAAGTATGTGAACATTCACAATCAAATTCATTTGCCTCAAAGTGGTGGACTTAAAACTCTCACAGAGAATAGCAACACTATGACAACATAGTCTGGATCATTAGAGGTAAAATTCTGACAACAGAAACATGTAGCACATATCTACCAAAGCCTAATGAAGTTGAGCTATAATTCAGCAAATTAATTTTTATGCATGTAAATAGTTTAAGTGATACATCTTTTATTCTTAGTTGCAAGATTCTAAATCTAAATACCTGGATCATTCTGAAGATGAGAATGATCAGATCATTAACTGATGGCAGATAAAATCTGTCATTTTATATAATCCCAAATAATAGATACTTGGCTTCAGAATATCTTGAAAATATATTTGTATTTATATTTTACTTTTTCCTTTAAAAACAATTTTACACACCCTAAGCAGAGAGATGGATCAGAAATGCACTGTTAAGAAATCGTTGAGATTTAAAATGTGTAGATAAATGCAAGATAAATCCTATAGAAGGTTCATAGTTCCATAAATAACTAAAACACAAAGAATGCAGAGATTCACCTAGCTCCATGACTTTTCTCTATCATTGTATAGAGTCATCCTCCATGACTAAATGGAGGATGATAAAAGCACCTCAGCCCAGATCCTATGCAGCTGAGTTGCTTTGAAAAGAATATTAAATACAAAATAACTGGGGCACCTGAAGGCTCAGTTGGTTAAGTGTCCAACTCTTGCTTTTGGCTCAGATTATGATCTCATGGTTGGTGACATCCAGCCTCACATCAGGCTGTGCACTGACAGCATGGAGCCTGCTTGGGATTTCTCTCTCTCCATCTCTCTCTACCCCTCCCCCACTCGCACTTTTTCTCTCACTCTCTTTCTCTTAAAATAAATAAACATTTAAAAGTAATAAATAAAATAAAATATTAAATAACTAGCAAAAACAAAAAATAGACAATGAAAAAAATTGTAACTTGGTCATTCCATAAAAACATATTGAAATACACACATGAATAAATATGTTAAAATTCAATAAGAAGAATTCTAGATGGCCCTTTCTATATATATACATATTGATGTAACAGGTACATTAAAAATATGATTCTGTCATAGTGGTTATTCATTAGTAAAATATTTTATGTTTGGTTTTATGTGAATTTTAAGAAGAAAAAGAAATTGAAATGAGTTAGAATGGCTAAATGTCAAATAAATGTGTATTTGCCTCAAGAAATACCAATTCTTGAAAAATAATTTTAAGAAAGATGTTAAGAGTTTGAAGACAATAAAGTTATTCCCACTTTTCACCAAATATTTTGTTCTTTACTTATGAAGAAACTAATGCAGGTCCTTCGAGATGATCTTCCAATTATTTCAGATTATATTACCCTTGAAGTTTCTATTTGTAATCATTATCCCCAATGTTGTTGAGATTTAGTTCTATGCAAAGGAGAAAATGCTCACACCTAGTCATTTTGCCAAGCTTTCTCCATGTTCAAGTGCTCATTTTAATTTTCTGTTTATTATATTTCATCTTCCAGTTCCATTTCCAAGAAAGGGTCATGAGTTGGCTACCCTCATGTTTCTGAATGAATATCTCTGAAACTGTGTACCTTTCCATCTGACACTGAGTGCTACCAAGAAGTGTCCTGAGAGCAAACTCCTTTGTCCCCCTTTCAGTACGATTCCTATGCTGCCTTAAAAACCATACGGCTTTTTCTTTACCTCCTCTAGGATATGTTAGATTAATTGTTCTATGCCAATTTTTACTGGGAGTAAGGATATCTTTTCAGTAAGCAAATTTAAATCCTCTATTACTTCTATTTTTTCTATTACATCTTTGTTTTTCCTTCCATTCCACTTGCTCTTTAATCTTCTTTGAGTCTTGTTTTCTGTACTATAATCACTTTTATTATTCATAGGTGTATTTATGTCTTTAATCTTTTCCTTTTCATTTTGTGTAATTTCTTCTAATTTGTATATAACTCTGTATCATTATATTATGTATGTGTATATATATATATATATATATATATATATATAGAACTCTATTAACTTGCTTTCAATATTTATAGCTCTTTTTAAAATTTTCCCGATATATCAGATGTAAATAATTTTTTGAAACTATAGATAACTATATGAACTCTCCTGAATTCTTGAATAATTCCTCTTATGATTTATATCCTTTTTCCCTTTTACTCTTATCTAATCCATGATCTCTGGTACTTCTGGAATCCCTACTTATTTTTTTCTGATTCCTACTAATCCTTGAATAGGGCCATTCTATCTCTCTATCACCTATATCTATCTACTTACCTACCTACCTACCTACCTACCTACCTACCTACTTATATATCTATCCATCTCTGTCTCCGTCTCTATCACCAACACAGCTCTATGTGTTGGAATCTAGCAGTTTCTGTCTCCTATCCCTCCTTCATTCAGCTTCCTCATTGAAATTCTTGCTAAGCTAGATGACTGGGGAATAAACAATAAAATGGTTCTGCCTTCCATGCCACCTTCTTTGACTTTCTGTGCAGTGAAATTTCTGGTACATTTCCCTATTCACAGGATGCAACCATTCTCATGGCCTGATACTCTCATCCAGTCATCAGATACCACTGTCAAGTCTAAGACCCTTTTAAGGAAATCTCTTTCTTCTTCCATGTCTGAAGTTTGTGTTGGCTCAGATTCTCTCCTCATATTCGTACAGACTCCACTGCACTTCACAGGACACTGTATTTCACAGTACACATGACTGTTTTTGATTTGAGGCTATGGCTATTTTTGTTTTATTGACCACCGAGGGTTTTTATTTCTTGTATTGTTGTGGCTCCCTGCTTTTCGGTCTGTATTGGTTTTGGTGTCTTTTCAAGATACTCAATTTAGATGTTTTTCAAAGGAAATAATCTAGAGCCTGAGCTCCTCTAGACCTCTGAAATTTGTGTCATTTTCTTTTGATTTTACTTCAAATATTCCTGGAAAAAAAAAAAACCCTCCTACTTTCTTTTTTAAAAGACGTTTATTTATTTATTTTGAGAGAAAGAAAGAGCATGGTCATGAGTGGGGGAAGGGGAGAGAGAGAGAGAGAGAGAGAGAGAGAATACCAAGCAGGCTCTATGCTGTCAGCTCAAACCTGACTTGGTGTTTGAACTCATGAACCATGAGATCATGACCTGAGCCAAAATCAAGAGTCGGATGCTTAACCAATTGAGCCACCCAGGAGCTCCCAAACTCTTCCTTTCTAATGAATTAATTTAAACACCTCAAATATACTGCATACAGTCCCTCACTTACAATTTTTTACCATGAAAGCAGTATGCATTTAGTAGAAATTGTACTTTGAATTTTGCTCTTTTCCCAGGCTACTATCTGTCTTGATGTAGGGCAGCAGCAGTGAGCCACCAACCCCAGTCAGCTATGTGATCACAGGGGCAAACAACCAGTACACGTGCAATCATTTTGTATCCATACAATAATGCTGTTTTTTTTTTTCACTTTCAGTACAGTTTTCAATAAATTACATGAGATATTGAACATGTTATTATAAAATAGGTGTTGTGTTCACTGATTTTGCCGGACTGCAGGCTGATGAAAGTATTCTAAAAGTTTTTTTTTTTTAATGTTTTTTTTTTTATTATTTATTTCTAGGAGAGAGATAGAGACAGCATGAGCAGGGGAGGGTCAGAGAGAGAGGGAATCACAGACTCTGAAACAGGCTCCAGGCTCTGAGTTGGCAGTCAGCACAGAGCCCGACGTGCGGCTCGAACCTACGAACTGCGAGATCATGACCCAAGCGAAAGTCGGACGCTTAACCGACTAAGCCACCCAGGCGCCCCTCTAAACGTTTTTAAGTTAGGCTTGGCTAAGCTATGATATTTGGTAAGTTAGGTGTATTAAATGGGTTAAACCATACTAAGTTGAGGAGGATTTTTGCTCTGTCTCAATTTCTGCCTTCTTTAGTTGACTTTATACTTCCCAAAATGAAAGCTAAAAACCTCCCTTTCTTTTATCTTCCCTTTTAGAACAGTATCTGGAATGCCAGCCACTCCATCAGTACTGAATGGAGACATATGAACATTACTAATGGGCTAATAATCTTGAATGCTGATCAAACTTATTATTTGACCTCTAGAGCAAGCCAACAATTTGTCACTTCATTAAACTGATATAAATATTTATTTAAATATTTATTAAAGATGTTTTTAGAGACACACTCAAGTATTGGGTGATGGAATAGCAAAATAGAAGCCTACTGTTGTCAGCATTCCAAGTGCAAACCCCATTCAACAAATCAAAAGCCTTTCTCTCAACTCTTCTCACCCTCCTCAGAAGACTACTGAACAGTATCTTGTTTCTCCTTAAGCATTACCACATATGATTTTAGCTCCTCTCCTCCCTCCCAAAAAGCTTATGAAAGAGCCATATGTAATTCTCCTCCTAAGACAAGTTCTAATAATATAAATTCTCCCTCTTCATTATATTGTAAGTGATGTTTTAGAGTCACTTTTAGATAGATGCTCTGAAGCGCCCATAGTACCCCCTGTCCAGTCTCTTCCATTTGGCCCTCTGCCCTTTATCACTTCTAGAGCAGCCATCTCCATTGCTCTAAGTACTTATGCTTTCAAATAATTTATCTTTTTCTAAATAACTTGGGGAAAAATCAAAATTTCAATAAAAATGCCACACTCCATTATGCCCCAGTTTGTTTTATGGGCAGAAGTAAAAGATAGAGATTTCTAGCTTGTTAGATTAGGTGGGCCATCAGAAACTCACAGAAAGACATCAACGTTACTGTGCTGAGCAATAAATGATTTGGGAACCTGCTCTTTTTTGCCCAGTTTAACTCATCTGCTTCCTGGCTTAGACAAGTTCTCTCTGCTTTTTAATTTAAATTCCTTTTTGTCTTCCCCAACCACCTGTCATCTTCTATAGCTTTTTCTACCTCCTTTCTGTTTCAAGACACTAAGTCAAGACTTTAAAAAGGCCTTAAATTATGGGGCCCCTGGGCGGCTCAGTTGGTTGAGGATCTGACTTCGGCTCTGGTCATGATCTCACAGTTTGTGAGTTCAAGCCCCACACTGGGCTCTATGCTGACAGGTCAGAGCCTGGAGCCTGCTTTGGATTCTGTCTCTCTCTCTGCCCCTCATCTGCTAATGCTCTGTCTCTATCTCTCAAAAATAATCGACGTTAAAAATTTTAATAAAAAAGAAAAAGACCTTAATAGGGTTGCCTGGGTGGGTCAATCGGTTAAGCATCCAACTCGATTTTGGCTGAGGTCATGAGTTCATGATTCATGAGCACATGCACTCTCTCTCTCTCAATCTCTCTCTCTCAAAATAAATAAATAAACATTTTTAAATAAAAATAATAATTAATTAATTAATAACCCTTAATTGTCCCTCCTGATGAGTCCTCTTTATTTCACCTATGGAACTAGATAAGGGCCCTATCCTCTATCCACTCCTTTCTCAGAGAACTTGCAGTTCAACTGTCACTTGCAATCAAATTATTCTCAAACCTACATTTCCATAATTTCTTTTCCATCTTTCAACACATCATTAGAAGTGTGATTTTCATGGCCTTCAAATGTATCTCCACTTAAGTCATCACTAGCCACTGGAATGATAGAGAAGCTTAATCTCTGTTCCAAGACAGCCTCTTCTGTGGACACTCCACTGCTTTTACTATCCTACGATGACAAGATTGAGTCATTTCCAATATTTGCTTTGTGACTCTCAACCACTATAGCTTTAACAACATCTCGAATATTTCTTATACAGCAGGCATGCCATGGTATGCTTTACGAATATTTTATTTAATAATCACAGGACACAAAGTGTTAGACATTATTACCTCAGGTGTGCTGCTAAGGAAACTGAAATTTAGTGAGGATAATTTGTGCAAGGGCCACAGCTCATAAGTGTCAGAGTCAAGATTCAGATCTGGGACTGATTGAATCTAAAGTCAATGTGCTCTTAGTCACCATGTGTATCATTATCTTAAATTCTCTCTTTAGGTCTAGGGTGGGCTTCTTGAATCTGCAGCCAGTGTCCTTACATCCTTTCAACAAACATAAATTAAATGGTTATTATGTCCCAGACATAAGGCAATGAAATATAAAGATGAGGAAAATGTGATTGGTCCTTGTCCAGAGGATTTTGGAAGGCGGTAAAAACAGAGGTACTAAAGTTCTGGGAGAGGGGATTTTTTTTCTGAGTTGGTAAGTATTGTTGTTTCTATTTCAAATATAAACTTTTGGTAGTTAGTACATATATCTTTTCTCTCCCTTGACTTGGTACCGATTGCAGATGATAATCTCATTTGAGGAAGACAAGTTTTCATTTTGTAACTTATGTTCTACTCAGGACCTATTTGTTCATAAAAATTCGGTCTTCAATCCAGGGCTTTGTTCTCCTAATAATGACTTATCTGAGGTTGAGATATCATGTATATTCAGGAGCTGGAAAAAGATTTCTTTTTTTTTTTTTAAGTTTTATTTATTTTGAGAGAGAGAGAGCTCAAACAGGGAAGGGGCAGAGAGAGTAGAGAGAGAATCTGAAGCAGGCTCCAGTCTATCAGCACAGAGCCCGGTGTGGGGCTTGAACCCACGAACTGTGAGATCATGACTTGAGCTGAAATCAAAGACAGATGCTTAACTGACTGAGCAACTCAGGCTCCCCTGGAAAAAAATTCTTGTGAATTTCCAAAAGTAACCATTCGGCATACCACATTCACTTCATAATTACTTTATTCATTGTATTTGCTATAAATCTTTCCTACCAACTTCTATTCCATTCAGAGGATCCTCCCCGCTCCAATCCAGTCGACTTTGCTTTCCAGTTTTCAATAAAGTTTCCAAAATACATTAATTAACTCCCCAAATTAGACTGTGACAATCAGCACATTTAATTTCTAGGCACAAAATAATACATGCTTTGAAATGTGGGTTCTGGAATCACAGTGCCTTGGATAAATTTGAGCCTTGCTGTGTGTAAGTGGCACAGGCTTGAACAGACTAAAACATCTCAGGACTCTGTTTCTTTCAAACTATAAAATGAAGTGAATAATACTTCCTACTTCAAGAAGTTCTGATATAAAAGGCAAATGAGATAAGTGGTTATTATTATTTTTTTATTTTTCTGCAGTTGTTGCTGGGATAAAATTTCTTATAACCATTTTAGAAAGGATTTGTGTTTGAAGAAACTTTCTTTCACCAGTTTACTTTGCCCAAATAAAACAACACAGTCCTTTTGTCCATTTCAAATGTTATTAATTATAGTCAATATTTCCTGGGTGATGTGCTTGTTCTGAATGATAGTCAAACACCATTCAGTAATTTCCTCTTCTAATTTTTTTTCTAAAGTGAATCCTATTATATCTTAGCATAGTATGTGAAAGGGTTTTTTAAATAAATAATTCATTTTTTAAAATATACTCTGATATAACTAAGTGAACTATCTTATTTGTTACTCGGTGCGTGTTTAACTTTACAACTTAGTAAGAAATTACGGTATCATTTTGGAAAATCTCCAGTCAAACTCTGATCTTTGCCTATGATGTATCTGGTTTTATTTAACTGAAATGGGGGAATTGAATACTTTTAGATTTTTCTGCTATTCTTAGTTGACTATTTGACTTTCGTTGTGTCATTCTGTAAGAAACCTTGACAAGTTAAATTTATCCACACAGAAACCTGTAGTTAGGAGACCTGTGAGATGGCTGTAATTTCCTTCCCATTAGTTTCAATGAATTCCATGCCCATGAGAGAGAACACAGAGAGTGGGGTCTGGAGCCCTGCACTTCCTGTTGTGCAGGTAAACTGAGGAGAGATATAGTCCAGGTCTCCATACATTGTTCCTCTGCCTCAAGTTACCCTAATCCACCTTTGAGCAAATACAGACTAGAGAAGCTATGCCAAGAATTGGAGACTTAACTCTTTGAACACAATAGGCATATAGACATGTAGCTTACTCTTTGCACAAAATCTGTGAAATGGTTAATGTATAAATATGTCTGTTGTGGCCAATGTGAACCAGAAGAATTGAGTCGAAGCCAGCATTTATTTAAGCATCATTTTTGCCATCTGGATTCTTTTGTGGAGAGAGAAGTATTTGAGGGGAATTGCCTTTGGTCACAAAGGTGATCTGACTTTCCTCCCTATTTATATGTTAATCATCCTTAAGGCGCCATTGTTCAAAGTTCCATGAAAAGGCTTCCCCCCACTCCCCCCCTCCCCTGCAGCTCAAGATTTTAGGTAGCAAGGAGGTCTTAAAGAGAATGTGGGAAATAGATCAAACATTTCTGTGGAAAAAGTACATTGCCCTCTATATGTACAAATCAATGGGACAATTCAACTCAGGTAAAAAAATTGGGCAACCAGTTACTCAGAGAGGGCCAATTCACCTCTACTCATTGGACACTTTCTAAATCACAAGCCATAGGGCACAACAAATTATTTGGGTTTTAGTGACCAAATTCAAAATCTTATGGGCCACATACTATCAGCTGTTTTAGGTCCTGTGTCAATCCATTCCTCAGCATTGAAGCTGAAAACAAAATTATGACCACAGCCCAGAAGTCATACTTCCTTTTTAGTCTCCTTAGACCTATGGCAAAGTAGAACAATTCAAAGGCAATAGTGAGCTTCTATCGCACAAATGTTTGGAAGATTGAAACTTGAGAAGATTGGTATTCACATCTGGGAATTATAAATTTCATTCCGATGAGAGAAGAAAAGGCTTACATTGGTATGGCTTAATTTATTTTATTGCTATGTTAAAGGATTCAGAACCAGTAGTTATTTTATGATGATTATAAGATCAGGTAATTTTTATCTCATGTGAGAGCTTTTTAATAATAGTGTATTAATTAAATCTCTTATCTGAATAAAGGGCTTAAAAGGTGTAATGGGCAATGAGGCAAATTTTGTATTGTGTATCCCCAGCCCAGGATATATTATCTTCAGGTATACTGAGAAAAAATTATTTATTTGAGTACTTACTCCTGGAACATATAAAAAATACCCACAACTGAATCTCTTAAAGACCAACAATAAAGTCATAGATCAACAGATGCAAAATCATATAATTCATACACAATAATTTTGAGCTATTTACATACACATGAAAAGAATGATTAGAATGTAAATGAAAATTACTGGTATATAATTCCAAATATTCACCCCTAATAGTCTTAATTAGAAAATGATATCTTATTTAACTCTTGAGCAGGAATGTGTAGTGTTTAAAAATTAAGAGGAAATTATGAAGTCAGAAGGTAAATGTTAAGAGATATATATGTATGTGTGTGTGTGCATGTGTGTGCGTGGGTGGATATATTAATCTCATCATTAAAAGGAGGAAAAAAGAGCCTTTAAAGTTTCCATTATCCATTATGTCAGGTAGCAAATATCTTCTCAATGTAACTCCAGACATTAAATCTGTCGAGAGGAATGCTGTAAAATAAATGTCTGGGATACCTTCATAAACAAAAATCTTATTTCCATAATTCATACAGCTGGCTGGCATTTATTGGCACGTCAGGTGCAATGGGGACATTTCAGGAACATTAACATGTACAGCATCATTTGTCAACAAAGCAACAATGTAAGCAAATCGTTCAGAACTCATACAGATTTACAGCTTTCTCTGCCAGCTGCTAATTACGGTGTGCTCGGCCTATTTGGTATGGTCTTTTTATTGGAAAATGACAAAGGGGTTATAGTATCCCAGTTTGGAATATAGATGTGGCTTTTAGTAATAATATGAGTGTAATATGACCATGTAGCTTGGAGTTGTGATCCAGTTTTGCTGGTCTTATAATTGATCAGCTTTGATTGATGAAGGACAAAGAGAAATTCACAGCCTATTTCATTTCTGATGTAACCTCTAAAACAAAGGAAAAACAGGGAAAAATATCAAAAACCAGATCATAGCAGTTCTTAATGTTTTCCCCTATGGAACATGACACATAATATTTACCTCTCGAAGAAAAGCTGATGTGTTGATTGCTGATAGAACAAATGTTACAGGAGCCTGTACATTTCACTTTCTAGGTTGCGCTTTGAGCAGTCAGGAAGCCCTTCCATAAATATGCTTAAATAATGTTAAGGTTATGACATAAGGTGACAAATGTCAGCAGCATCAAAGTTAACATCTATAATCACCCCCTGCTTAAGTTGTTCAGTTTTAGGAAAAGACACAACTGTGCAAGCAAATGATGGAGTGTCAAGACTACCTTCAAATTCCCTGGATGGTGTCAAGATATATTAGAATCCATAAAATGAATAGTGGTGCTGCCTTCGTGCCCATGATGTAAATCTGTATTTAGAGATATAAATGCCTTCTATTCAACCAAAATATAAAAAGTTAAATTGGTAAATACTTACTCAAACATTATTTAGATTTATCCCATCCCCAACCTTATTAATACCCATTAAATTCCAGAGTGAACAGATTTGACATTCAGCAAATCAATTGCTGTCAGAGCAGCTGACTTGACCAGATATTAAAATATTTTAAGGTTTGTTGGCACCAGGTCTTCAGAGAAGAAATGTACCAAAGCATTCCTAAAGCTGGTAATGTCAGGCCAGCGACAGCTGATTGGATTCAATGTGTGTTATACTAAAGAAGTGTCTTCTCATATTATGAATAAAGACTCTAACTTTAAAAATAGTTTATAGATAAATGGAATCCCTCTATTTTACATAATCCTCTGGTGGAATCCCTTACAGTCTTCTCTTACACATTTGTCACTCTACATATTGATGGTGGCTTTCTACCTCCTCCACTAGAATAGGGCTCCTAAAGCCAGAAAATATATTGTGTTCATTTTTGCATCCTTAATGCCTACCACTGCCTGAAACTTAGTAGCCACCAAATTAAAGCTTGGAGCATGAATGAGTGTGTGCACTGATACCGGGGTGGCCCTTGGTAAGAATGTGATGAAGGTGAAATTTGCTTCAACATTCTGCCCACTGGTCCTTCCTTGGCAACACCATCTCCTAAATCCTCTAGGATGTATTTCTCCCATACATTCTTGTCTCTTTTTCTAAAACTCACTCTCAAAACACATCTGTCACTCACAAGGGACATCAGGGTGGCTCCATCAGTTAATGTGTCTGACTCTTGGTCTTGGCTCAGATCAGGATGCTTGGGATTCTCTCACTTCATCTCTCTCTGCTCCTCCCTCTGCTCAGACTCTCTCTCTCAAAATAAATAAATAACCTTTAAAAAAGCATGTGACACTTACAAATATTAATATATAAAAAAATCATTAAAAATAGTGTCTTTTCCAGGGGATTTCATATTTTATTTATTTTTTAGTTTTTAAAAAATATTTTATTTATTTTTGAAAGACAGAGAGAGACAGAACACACCAGGGAAGGGGCAGAGAGAGAGGGAGACACAGACTGGGAAGCAGGCTCCAGGGTCTAAGCTGTCAGCACAGAGCCTGATGTGGGGCTCAAACCCATGAACCATGTGATTATGACCTGAGTGGAAGTCAGACGCTTAACCAACTGAGTCACCCAGGCACCCTGGGGAATTCATATTTTAACCAAGATTTATCTCTTAAACAAAGCTTGAGTCTTAATTTGAAGAATTTAGGCATTACTTTTTATGTACAGAAAGATATTTAAGGTGAGGGTAACATTTTGGTTTCCTATAATAGAGAGACAATCTCAGTTTTTGCCTAAGCCTGCTTTGTGCCAAAGGAGGAGGTGGCATTGACTCTATTCTCCAGGATTATGTGGCACCCAGATTGTAGGAATTAAAGTGCAGTCCCTACAATGGGAATGTGGGTTTGCCTAAGAAAAATAATATAGTCTAATGCACATTAAAATGAAATGTTTAAGTTGAGTCAATATGAATAGAAGCATCTAGGTTGCTACATCTGAGCAGAGCCTTTCAACCTACACTGTCATTTCCTGTGTGAAGCAAAACTTTCTACTGAAATTAGAAACTAGTGAGATTTTTTAAAATCTTTTACAGCTCAAATAATGCTAAAACTTTCAAATCACATCATAACAGCCCCAGAGAAATGGGGTTGAGGGAATCAGATCATTTGGAAGAGATGCACGACATGATTTGAATAAAACCCACTATTTCTAAAATACTCAAATACCTAAAGTGATTAGTTTTGAAAATAAGTTACTTGCACATAAATTAACATTTGTGTCCACACTTACTCAAAACTGTTATTTTCATTTAGAATCATTAAACCAGGGCTTTAGAATAGTCTGTATCATCCTTCCAAATAATTTATAGGTTGTCCCTGAGATAATATGGTGGTTAACCGTTTGTTACATAAAAAGTCTTCAGAGAAACTATATCTGAATATCTAAAATTCTAGGAGCACTTTTAAGCATTCTTAATAACTTTTAGAGATATCTGTTTGTCTTCACAAAAGTGTAATTCTATCTATAAAACCTTCATAACTAATCACTAACTCAGATCCTCTAAGGAATTCCACTAACAAACATTTATTATCCTTAATAGTACTTAAGGATGCTATTTGACATGATCTCAAAGTTGACTATAGTTTTATTTTGCACTAATTTCAACAGACCTCTCCTTTTTTTAATCCTCTCCCCCAACTCCTTCCTCTAACCACCACCTTCTCCCCACAGTGATACATATCTTTTAAACATATTGAAAACATAGATATATGATATAGAGAAACATTTTTGAGAATTAATTTACAATTCAGAAAATGTGGCAGAATCCATAGCGTCTCTTATTATACTATCACTGTTAGTGAATTTGCTTAAATTCAAAACATAATAATAAAGAGATAAAAATATAAGATTAATATTTTTCTAAGATTTATGTTAAAATTATAATTTATGATATACATTGTGTATACCACACATAAGCCTATAGATTGTAAAATATTTTTAATGTTTATTTTTTGAGAGGGGGGAGGGGCGGAGAGAGAGAGGGAGACACAGAATCCAAAGCAGGCTCTGGGCTCTGAGCTGTCAGCACAGAGCCTGACAGGGGGCTTGAACTCACAAATGAGATTATGACATGAGCTGAAGGCAAATGTCTAACTGACTGAGCCACACAGGCCCCCTAAGCCTATAGATCTTTCTACAGGCACAGATGCAGGTAGGAAGTATACCTTTAATCCAGTTTATGAGGAAATGCTCTGGTGTGGCCTTTCTAGAAGACAGAGGAGGGAACCACCAAGTCCAGTGTTCCCTCAAAATACTAGTCACCAGGTTGACTGGAGGGGGCATGTAATCAGCCCAATAAATAATTCCCTCCTCTCATTCCCTTCTCAAATCTAATCTGGCACACACAGAGAGAGAACTTACAATCAAAAGGTAAATATTTAACTTAAAAAATAGCACATAAAGGTGAAGACATTTGATAAGTAGCATTTACTTATGTGAGAATATACCATTCAAAATAACAACATCTTGTCAGTTTTTAAAGACTTGTAGCAAAAACAAAACAAAACAAAAACCTCCTAATCTCAAGCAAACACATCTTGAGAGTTTAATATCAATAGAATCTCTAGAAAAGATATTATAAGGATGTATTTGAGAAAAAAAAGGTAATTATCGCAGAAGGAATGCCGGAAATCTAAGAAAACATTAGCAAACAACATCTAAACTTGTGGACAAATTAAAAGAAACTATAAAACAAAAAAATTGTGGAGTATAAAATAAAAATCTAGATACAGAGAAAATCTTGGTCAAAATAGTATATACAGTGAATAGCAGAGCACACAAAGTTAAAGACTATCAAGGTCTTCATTAATTCTGAAGGGATGTAAAGACTTGATTGCATTAAGTGAAATGCACATATTAAAATTTCTCAGCCACTGTATTCTGTTACATGGCCACCATTAGCTGGAAAATGGCAATGGGGAAAGAGAGTAGGGGCTAGGTTGGACCCACCCAGTCTTCCCTGTCACTCTCTGCTTCTTCTCCACAGCAATTGGTGCTCCACCTTTTAAAAAGAAGTTTTATTTTGTTTTTGTTGAAGATAGAAAAAATACAACCAGCCTGTGGAAGATAGAAATCTTAAGAAATATAAGGCATGTAGAGGTACATTTCTCAATTTTGAAAAGTGAACTTGAGAGTCTTAAAGCGAAAGAGATCTATGCACTTCCTTTCAAAGAAAACATCAACAGCAAAAAGAAGCATGAGCAATTTATTCTGGAAGAAATATTAACTCTTAAGAAAAATATGTATTTGTCTATTCACAGAATGCCAAACATCTAGATGCTTCCACTTGGAAGAACAGCAACAAATTATTTTAATAAAATGGATATTTGAATAGTGACATTGCTACCCATAGATGATAGTCTATGTAATTTTTCTACCAAACGAGAGCAGTATATTTTGAGAAACATGTGCATACCTGTAAGTTCCTATTAAACCATATTTTTTTCAAAAATAAATTTGAGCATAAGCCATTTGAATGTGTCATAGTAAAGAAGAAAAAAATGATTTGTCATAACAAAATGTAACTTAAAAATTGTCAATCAGGAACAAATAATAAGTGATAAAGAAATGAAGACATCACTACTAAAAGCAGAATCGTATACCTTAGAGACCAGAAGATATATTCTATCCAAAATCAAAATATCTGATATTTTCAGACAGAATTCATTACGTATTTTCAACCTAACCTATTTTGGGCCCTTTCCATTGCTACTGGTGGACTTGGATTATTTTTTCTCTCATTTTTTTTCAATTTTGCTATTTTTTTAATCACGTGTATCTGCCTCATTGAGTTTTAAATGGCTAAACTGTTTGCTTAGAATTCAGGTGTTTTTCTTAGCAGATTATTTCAAGCTGAAGCTGGTCCTCTCACATACTGTTGAATTCCAAATGTCCCCCTAAAACATAACCATGAAAGTAATTTCTTTCCTATCCTCATCAACACTTCAGATAGTTAATAGCTGCAGGCACATGTTATAAAAGAAGTTGCTGAAGAAGGGAACTTGAAGTGAATTTGGCATAGAGTCATGGATGGTACTAAACACATGGATGAAGTTATTTACTTAAGATTTTTCTTGTCGGCCTGATTTGGCTATATTTTCAAAATTGACACATACTATGCTGTAGACTTCTATTTTCACTAGCTGAGAAACAGAATGATTGCAGACTTTTGCATGTTATGCATTTTTAAATATCACCAAGTTAAACTTAGATTTTGATTCCGTGCCCAGGACCAAGTGGAAAAATCTCCATCTTCAATAGTTCCTATTATCTTTTAGTCACAGGGCCACATACTGTATTTCTTCCATGAGTAAAACTCCCACTTGGAATTCCAAGCATTGCATAACCAGAGGAGTATTCATATTATATGTTACTCAGTAGACTTTCATATCCGTAATAGTCATTTTATCGGCATGGTATTCTTTTTAGCAGTTAAACCTCTTAAAACCGTATTTCAGATTGGAGCGAACATTTTTAATGCATCCAAAAATTATTTATTAAACACCAACTTCTACCACTAGTATCACAATCATGACTACCATTTTACATAGTTCTTCTCTGCTTTAAATTGCTTTTATAAACCTCATTTAACTACTGTGTGAAATTGCCCACTGTCTTGAAGGAGCTTAGAGTCCTATAAAGTAGATTGAATCAATTGTTAGAAAAACTACCTTTAAAGCCCTTGTCTATAGTTTGTCAGATGGTACCAACTAATGCAGTATTTTTGATGCTTCTGGTGAACTGATGAGTGATCTTGGGTAAAAGATTCACCTGCACAAATGTACATTTATTTTTTTTCATTGTATTATGTTTTTTAATTCCAAAATGTTGTTTTTGAGAATTAAGGAAATATGGCTAAAAACCTTATTTTTAAAAATGTCACCTATATGAATAGCATATCTTGAAACATGTAATATTAAAAATATGACCTATTTCAAAAGCAAGTTACCTATGCCACAAGGTGAACTTGGCCTGTGGGTCATGGTTTACCCACCACTATACTAGTTCTGAAAGTTTGATTGGAGAATGTTAATGGCTGTAGAAGTTCCTAGATTAGTCTTCGTGGCTTTGAATAATAGAATTACTGAATTTAAAGGAACCTCAACAACTTATTTGACTTATTCTCCAACCTGAATCCAATTTCTCTTCATACTTTTAATATTTATTTTACAATGTGGTGGTCTCTATGTTTGTTTTGATTTCATGATTTTATAATGCTTTGTTGACAGCCTGTACTAGGGTCACTTCAAGAGCTTTACTTTTCTTAATTTAGAGGAGTTTCTTGCCAGAGGAAGTTAGGAGGAGACATGATAAGAAGTAAAAGGCAACAGAATAAATTTTAAAACTAAATGCTGTTTTCTCTGATACAGTTAGTATGCATAAACTTTAAAAATTTGCATCAGTCAGAAATCAAGCAAATGTCACTGGTTTCAAGCATGAGAAGGAGGAGGCTGCCTTAATACAGGCTTGACCACTTAAAACCCAAACTCTGTGATTATTCTGTTAAAGTAAGTTGGAGACTCAATTTCCCTCAGCAATCATTTGTCTTCCATAGCCCAAGCATGAGAATATAATTGAACATTTTTACTTCATCTGGTGTTGAAAATTTTTTATGATGCAGGATTTAAAGTTTTCCATCCTAATTCTTAAAAGCCTTATCTCAAACAGCATTCTATTAAGTGTGTCTTCTCACTTAAAATATGAAAACTATTACATAGCTTAACTTGGACTTTTTTTTATTTTCTATATCCACTTAATTGTTCGTGATTTTGGTGGGGAATGACTTGTTAATCTTACCCGAGTCGCATTCATGTGCCTTTACTTAACAATGAACATTGACTACTGGACATTCACCTTACCCCTCTATAAGATATATTTTTAGGGTTTCGGGTTTTTTTTTTTTTTCATACAACATAAAACAGTAAGGTATTCATTAATCATTATTAAATCCATTCTTCTTTTTTATTGAATTCAAAAGGCAAATCAGCCAGTCATTTTTTTTGGCATGCATCAGCAAAAGTATGTTATTATGAGGTATTCTAAAATAATATATCTTAATAAAACAATATAGGTGGAGGTTTAACGAAAAATAAGGAGAGAAATTGGAACCATCTGGATATCCAAAGTAGAGAAAAGTTTTTGCTAATGGTTGTCATGTACACGTTACAAAAGTTACATTGTATGGTTTGCTAACAGGATGGGAAAACAGTGCTATCAAAAAGTTTTAAAACAATACAGTTCTGGAGTGTAGCAATTGAACAAATAAAATTGTTCATTAGACCTATACTTAGAAGGAGAGAGGAGATTCACACTTCTTAGGTCAGGAAGGATTAAACATATCTCGGGGAAACTCTGCCTGGCTCGGGGAACGGAAATACAACTGTGTTCCAGAGAAGATGGGGAGGGGCAGATTTTTTCTTTTTTTTTCTTTTTGGCAGAGGTGAGTGGGAAGAGCACCTTTATTGATTTGCTTCTCAACAGCCTGATGAATGGGGAAGAGTAGAGATTCCATGAAAGGAAAAATATAAATACATGCTTTAGATAAGAGGAGAAATGGGAGAATGGAAAGAGCAAGGAAGAAAGGAAAGGAGGAAGGAAGGAAAGAAGGAAGGAAGGGAGGGAGGAAGGGAGGGAGGGAGGAAAGAAGGGAGGGAGGGAGGGAAGGAGGAAGGAAAGGAGGCCCCCAGATAGAAGCTGAATTCCCTCACATGCAAAAGTTAATTATAAGAAGCAATGTTATTGGAAAGTCATTTCAAAATATATTACTTAAATATGAATACACAAATTATAAATCAAATTGAGAAAAGTTATCCATGCAATGTAAGCATTTCTCTGGCTTTCCTTCTACTTATTTTTACCACCAAGTAACCACCTGGGCAGAGTATATGTGTCTTTTTAAATGAGATTAGTAAAGGTGGTCTAATCAACTATTTTTAAGCCAGACCAAATAGGCATTCCCTAATTTTGCCCATTTCAGCATTATGTTGGCCAGCTTGATAGAATACTTATTTTAAAAGGCATATCGATCTCAGATATATATATATATATGTATATATGTATGTATATGTATGTATGTGTGTGTGTATATTATATATATATATATATAATTTTTTTTACCTTGAAGTCAATTGAAAACAGACTATTCCTTATTGATTTTGCCTCCCCGTCTGCGGTATGTAGTCAATGGCACTCACACGGATGTAAATAGAATGAATCAACTCCTTGCTGGCCCTGGGCCTCCTTGAGTCATGTGAAGTAGGTTTCTGATTCCTTTATGTTCAGGCACAGCCAGGGAGACAAGAGTGCTACTGTCTTCTGCTGGTACACAGAGTTACCTCAGGCTATGCAGGAAAAATGCTTTTTTCTTATTTTTAGACCTGAATCAGTCTTTGCCACTAAATGTATTCTTGTGAATACAGATAGCACTTTGTTGTCGAGCTCATGGGAAGGCAATGGGGTAACCTGTTTGGACGCAGCTGCAGGCCACCTGTAGAGAAAGTCAAATTAGGGAGAGACCCCACTGTTTTTTGCATTAATGCTTTTTGTATTGTTGTTTGACTTTTCCCCCTCTATCTATGTATCTTTTTCAACTAGGGAGATCGGGAGCACATTTTAAGGCCTTCTGTCCCTTTAAGGCATCTAATGATTGAAAGGACTCTAGGATTTGAAAGGCTATAAAAACTCCCCAGTTACCAATGAATGATGGCAATACAAAGAATCTGAAAGCTGTTGAAGTTGAAGTAGTCTTCTTACAGATTTAGTTTGTTTGGTAAACTTCCAGCAGCAACTCTTGCAAGGTACTGTTCAAATATTCCCACCTATCTGTGCTGCTTCTCCTTGCAAAGATTTATCGTGTTCTCAGTGGAAAAGTAGTCATCCATATTAGCAGTCAAGTTTACTGCAGATAAGAAAGAAAAACAAATTCTGAAAGAAAAAGAATAAATTCATCTTCGCTTCTTCATCTACCCATTTGAAGTTTTGAAAAAGAAGCCCATAAATGAAATATCTACATTAGCCATAAATATTAAAGGAGGGAAATGCACAAATAAAACTTGTTTCTGGAAAGCTTGATTTTGGCTGAATATCAAAACCCATTTCCTGACAATGAGATCCATTAGACTACAAATAATCTCTCAAAGTAGTGGTTGCATTGCTTATAAGATTTGACATTCAAGGTTAGACTGAAAACAGCCACAGATAGGCTCATATGCACCATTGTATTCCAGCAGTTGGAAGGACCAAGTCTTCCGCGCCTAGTTGTTTCTCATTTTTGTTCCTTTAGCAGAACATTCAGATTGGAATGTAGGGTTGGAATTTTCTAAGATCCTCCATCAGGGATCTTTGCAAGAAAACTGGGGATGGATTGTAGGGAGTGCAGCTACACTGTTCTTCAAACATCTGAAGCAGAGGTGTCATCACAGTTATCATTTAGAGCCCCCTCTGCTCAGCTTTCCAATGTTTATCAGGCTCCCTATTTATTGCAGTTAAATATCCTGCAATTACAAAATTCAACATTTTGATCATTAGCATTTTGGCAATATGAATGTTTTTATGAAAAATGCCCCGTCAGAGGAAGTATTGCATCTAGGTAACAACTTAGATGTTCCCTAACAAATTCATCTAGATGAGGCTCCAAAACATGACCCCGATGACCATGATTTGATTCATTAGGTTATATGCTCCTATTAAAATTAAATGATATGTAATCTAATTTGCTGCAACTACACAGTGACATTCAGACAACTTTAATTCTGAAATATGTGGCATGCATCCTGAAAGCTCTTCCGCTATGCTTTCTTCTAAATGTTCTACTCTCTTAAGCATCTCTACTTCGGTGAGGAAAATTTGAAGTAATGATAATGCCTATAGAGCACAATAGTTTTGCAGTTTTATAGATTGTTTCTAGGTCCGTTTTCCTTAATAAATGCTCATACCAACCCAGCAACTGAAACTAAGATTAAGGAACAGAACCACAATTTGAAGTAGGAGTTCTGACCTGGCTCCTTCCTGTTCTTTCCATCTTTGCACCATAGCTGAACTCTCACATGAAATATATATTTTTTTCATTTGGCCTTCTTTTCCACTGGGACTGGCATATAATTTTCATTTGCAGCTATACATCCAGGTAAAAAGTAGTCCTGAGGGAAAAATAGAAAATTTACCTGACTGCACAGAAAAAAAGGCACTTTAAGAAATGTTGAGGTGCTTGGAACTCAAGGTGGAATTAGAACAGTTCCCAGGGGAAAAAACCCATAAATGATCCTGAAATAACAGTTGTGCCATCATATACGGGTATGAAGCAGATTCAGGGCATTTAATGTAAAGACACTTTTGTCTTCCAGAATAAGGAGATGAAACTGATGGACCTCAGGGAGGTAACTGACAGATACCTCGAAGCCATTCATCAGTATCTTTCAAACTACTTGTGTTTGAATTTGAAATGATGTTACTATTTCTATGCCTGGATGCTTTCTTTATAGTTCAACCCAAATATGGTTTAACAATTAAAATGGAAAGAAAACAGCAGCAATGATGCTATAATAGTGCAATTAAAAAAGTGTTAGACTCAGACTTGGGTCAAATCCTGGCTCTCCTATTTATAATGTCTGCGTAGGTATTCACTGAACTTCCATTTACTATCTTCTAAAATGCAAAGAAGGACAACTAATTTTTTCTCAGATTGTTGTGATTATTACTTGAGATACTGAATGTGAAAGTATTGTATATGTGACACATATAAGCATAATTTTTATTATATTTTGCTTCAATTGGCTAAGTAAAAATCATTTCTTAAATTATCAATATAATTACCTCTTTAACACGCTAAGTTGATCTCTGTGTGCTACTGAGATTAGCCCATATCAGAGTAATTAACAGTGGAACAGAAAAGGTATTTAGAATTTGCAATAATCCTTGAACTGCTGTGTACAGGCAGCCTCTACTTTTTGTCAGCTTGCATATAAGACATCCACATCCAAACCTAAAGCCTACTTTGTAAAAATGTTTTCAGTGCCTGAAATCCCATATGGTTTTGATGTAAGTAAGAGTGTACATTTCCCTCAAGGTCAAGTCTAAAAATTGGACCACTGCCGGCTCTGACCACATGTGTAAGGATTCGAAGGACCTATGATCTCACCTGCCTCATTCATATGCCATTAGTTACTCCACTTGCCTCTTTTGAACAGGTGTGATCCTGGCCAAACATAGTGGATGAGAAGGTTAAATAATAGTAGGAAAGGTATTACAGATGAAAATACTCAGTTATATATATAATGCAACGGAATTATAACTATATCTGTAATGCAGATATAAGCCATCAATGTGGAGGAGTTCTTGAAATTATTTTCTTCTCCTCATTGAAACGTCAGTCATTTGTAGTTTTAATTTTTGCAACATTTGGGGAAAAAACGGTTTTCTTACACATCATAAGCAATTACTACAGATAACTTTCAATCACACTGCTTTAACTGGGGATGAGAATTAGCACCAAAATTCTACTGTGTTTTAAAAATTCCACTGTTCTCAGAACCTTACTATGAGGGTCAGAGTCTGAGAAGACAGCTCAAAGAAACACCAGAGACTTAGCAGAAACCTTCAGATTTTACTTCTTTCATTGGTATTTTTCATAATACTTGTCTTTGACCTTGGAATATCTGCCGGAGAAACTTTGCTTCCTAGAGCAGATATTCTGGTATTTTAGAACCCAGAGGTGTCTCATAAGTTTTGCAAACATCTATGCATTATCAGAAGCCCTGTGAATTATGCCATTTAAAAAGCAGTTATCTATTTTTTTTCCTGATTGCTCTTTCATTTTAATTACTCCCATTTCCTGTCTTGACCTTAATGTTTCAGAGAAAGGAAGGCATCCCACAAAAGAAAGTGATCTTTCATTCTTGAACTACAAAGCTTCATAGGTCCTAATTTGGCCAGTGCTTTTTGTTATAAAGCCTTGGAATGCTGTTTTGCAATTTCAAAAGTGATCACACTCGGCTTCCCAGAATTTTTTATGCATGGAGGATGCCACAGGGACAAGGACAGCCTTGTTAACAAGTTGCAATCTCTCAAAAACAAGATAGGATTCGGATATAAATCATCATTTCAACTCACAAAGCTATGTTCTCCACCCCACCAAAGGACTTCATTTACATCTAAAATGGTTAATACTGATCTCCACTAGAACTCCTAAGTGGAGGAATGCAGCTGCCATGTGCTTAGTGACTCTGGGGTTAGGGAAGAATGACATCACCAAATTTAAGCATATTATCATGCTGACATAGAGGCACCTTGTTTTCTCTTCTGTGGATAGAGCAAGGATTATGTTCTGTGTCTTGTTTTTTGTTTTTTGTTTTTTTTTTTTTCTTCTAAAGAATACCTTTCCCCTCCCCAGCTTAGCAGCTGCAATATGAAGGGTTGAAAATGTCACTTCAGCTAATGATGAATGATGCTTGACCTCTGGGCGGGTTACTCTGAATTTTATGCAATGCTAAATTAATATGAAAGATCCCAACTCAAAGGACTTTGGCTGTTATGAATTGCTTCGAAGATAGATTTCGAGTAAAGCAGTCTGTAGCTTTAGGGTTTTTTGTTGTTGTGTCCTTGGTGGTAGTGGGTGGGTTGTGGGGGGTGGGGGAGGCTCCTGCTGTATAAGCAAAAGAGTGTGCAAACACTTTAATGTTTTCTCCTGTGAGATTAATATCTTTTCATACTGGAAATATTGTCAGTAAGCAGAACCAGTTTGTGAAAAAAACATTCTCAAAAGGGCAACTGGCCCACATGTCTTTGTTGTTTTTATTTGAATATAATTAATTATGTAAAGCAATAGTTAGTGGAAGATTAACAATTAGTAGATTCTGTCAAGTAGTCACACAGAAATTACTAACTAATTGAACGACTGGTCCTCTATTGTGTCAGAAAGCAGTGTTGAGTGTCATCCTTTTTATCTTTTTACTTTGTTGTTTTCACAGATCCCCTTTTTCTAAGATGTATGTTTCACAGCAGACTAATAAATAAATAACCCTGGTTGTAATTTCATAACATGCAAAAGGGTTTGAAATAAAAACACCTGTTTTAATTAGCATTATGGTTTGTTCACTTTAAAAAAAAGTGATAATCCTGATGCAGTTAGCTGACATTTTTAAAGCTTTGAATTTCCATCTGTATCTTATATTATGATGTTTCAGGATTGTCATGAGTTAATTATGTTAACTTGGGAAGCACTGCTTGCATTTAGAATGAAAAAACTTCAGCTTGAATAGACAGAAAAGCAGATGCTATCTTTCTTGTCAATTGCTTTGTTGTGGGCTGCCTTGCAACTTTCATGTATTTCTGGATCTAAAGGGAAGTGTAAATCTCTATTTATTTTAAGTTTAACATAAACTACACAATTTCAGCATTCTTCTGTTTTGGCTATACGTGTCTTGTGTATCTTTACATGTGTAGCTTTCCTGCCCCCAAATCCCCAAATCCACAAATTATCTCTTCTTTAATTCTTAATTTGTTCTGTGGTGCCTGGGCATTATGGAGATTAGAGCATAATAAAATGTAAGAATAGGACAATTCTACATGGCTTGATCCTCTCTCCAGTTAATTTTTCTACCACCTTTCTGCTTTTGTACATCAACCTTTTAAATGGTACAAAAATACATGTAGCATCTGGGCACAACAAGACATGTTAAGGATGGAGTAGGCACTCTAAGTAGGAATTTCCATGCTTTTGTGAGCTTAATGTTCCTTTAACATAGAGAGCAGCTGTGTTTATGTCAATAATTATACATTGAAATAAATGCATGTACATGTGTTTCTTTATGGGATTAAGGATGTTAGGGATGTCCTTACACAAAAGATTTTTGTCCCCCCCATAAAGTTTCTATAAAATTCACCACCAAGTTACCCTATTTTGAGATTCTGAAATATTTCTCTGGGCAATTGGACTTCTAGGTTTCAACTGACAGATGATTAGATTGGATTGATATGCTTGTTATTTTCTCCTGTCACCTCCCCCCTTCCCACATCTGTTCTCCACTCTTCACTGGGTAGGTACCCTGTTCAGTACCCAGGATCTGACCTGTATGCCTTACGTTGCCAAGGTTCCCTTGCCAAAAGGTTTCCGACTGGATTGGGCCAATAGGAGGTATCTGCAAGAGAGCAGAGACAGAGAGACACAATGCAAGAATGCTGGGATTGTTAGTGCTTAATCCTCAAATTAATGTCATAGGCAATAAATACTCAGCTTTCAAAGCAGAGTGAGATCAAGGAAAAGTGGATGGCTCTAGGCAGGATTTCTGGAGATGTGAAGGCTTCCTTTGGGCTTTAAAGATTTGGTAGGATGGGGCAGGAGGAAAGAGTGGGTATTATAGTTGGTCAAGAATGAGCAAGTACCAAAGTAGAGAGGTTATAGTGTACAATTCTTTCTTGGGAATAACAAGTACACCAGTTTAACAGGAGCAGATGATCGGAATCTTAGTGAAATGGAAAGTTAAGATTAAATGGCAGGTTGTGCCATTTGGAATCCTTGAATGAATGGAATAAGAAATCCTAGTCTTTAAAATACATGACAAAGGTGTGTTCAGTACATAAAAACAATCTGCAAGTGCTATGTATTGTGGAGGTTTATTCAAACGCCTTATCACACGTTCAAATTAATGCATGGCTGTTCTAGCACTAAAAATAGCTCTGTTCATTAGAGGAAATCTAACCTATATTTTCAGAAAATAATGCTCCTAAAGCCATTTTATTATCTTTAACCAATATTCATCATTTAATACTGTCTTCCTAAATATTTTCCACTAAGATGGAGAGTTATAAATCTGACAGTTTATACTTGACTAACCAAGTTTCTAATTTGATTGCCTGCTATCAACTTGTCGTTTACATAGATACAACTACTGAACCTGGAAAACATCTATCACTCCATGAGTTTCATTCCTCTTGACTTTAGATGTGTTTTGCCCCATAGGATTTACACCATCATCATTGTTATTAATCAGTAACACATCAAAGAGCGTTGGGTTTGCATTCATAGGTGTTCTTCAGCAGAGATGACCTGCATCACAAATGTGACTTATTCAGTGTACTTAAAACTACTACAACTCTCGGGGACCCTGGGTGGCTCAGTTGGTTAAGTGTCCGACTTTGGCTTAGATCATGATCTCTCAGTTCATGAGTTTGAGCCCCGCATCGGGCTCTGTGCTGTCAGCCCAGAGCCTGGAGACTGCTCTGGATTCTGTGTCTGCCTCTATTTTTGCCCCTCCCCTGCTCCGCTCTGTCCATCTGTCTCTCTCTCTCTCAAAAATAAATAAACATTACAAAAAAATAAAAATAAAAAGTAGTTCAGCTCTCTACAGACAAAACTGCAGTGGAATTTGCCTTGCCAAACCTGCTGATTTGTGTAGATGCTGATCATTAGAGATAAATTATTAACTCAGGAATCCATGTTGTTGGTTGGATATTTCTTTTATATCATAGTCTGGAGCTGTTTGTTTATAATCCTTATGTAAAAATAATTATATTCTCACTTCCAGGACATAAATTTGAATGACACTCTTCTTGCTCTTACTATTTCTATATGATCATTTTCCTCCCTCGTTATTTAGGGTAGTCTTACAAAATAGTTTGTGAGCGAAGCAACTGTTAGAAACAGCTGTGCCACTAACTTCCTGTATGAACTTGAGTGAGTTACATAAATTCTCTCTGGTCCTTAGATATTTACATGTTAAGTGTGGCTAAATGACTTTGCTTGGTTCCTATGGAGGCTAAATAAGACCATGTGTTTAAAGTGCCTGTCCCGGTGACTGGCACATTATAGGTGCAAGGTTTATGGCTTTTGGCATCATTGTTATTATCATTCAACTTTTATTTCTGCCTGTTAATTCTCAAATCGACCTATCCAATCTTTATCCCCCTTTACTAAGCTACACATTCAAATATTCAAATATCTGCTGGAAATTGCCACATGAAAATGTCAATATCATACCCAAACCTGACATCTTCTTGCCAAGAACAAATTGGATGAATAAAAAACCCTAGCTATTCTTTCTCAGGTGTTCAATATAAGACAAGTACTTCAGCATATCAGCATCCTTTTAGCTAGAAACAAGAGTTGCACTTCATTCTCTTTTCCTTTTGCCACCACTACTTTTACTAAATTTTAACGTCTCACATAGCCTCTTCTTTGCATTTCTACAAACTTCTTGGTTCTGGCCTTTGTGATACCTTGGGCCATTCATAACCAATTTGCATCTTCTCACCTTCTCACTTGTCAAATGCACCATTATATTCCCAGCTGACTTATCTCCATAAACTACAGTCTGAATCATATGATTTCTGCATTCAGACTTTTAGTGGCTCTCTCTTGTCTAAAGGAGAACATTTAAACATTTAATTTCTTAGCATGGCAGTTAAGGCACTCCACCAACTTCCAAGCCAGTTTCTCACATTTCATAACCCACCTTTGCATCTATCTGTAAAGAGGTTGCTTGTCAATAATCAAACGTTTTATCCATATCATCTCTGTTTGCTAGAATAGTGGCTCTGAGATGTTACCATGCGCAGAATCACCTGGAAGACTTGTTAAACTGCAGATGGCCAGCTGCACCCCAGATATTCTGATTCAGTAGATTTGTAGTATAATGGAATAATTTACATTTCTGATAATGTCCTACATGATACCAAAATGGCAGGTTCTGGGA
Organism: Hyaena hyaena; assembly: GCF_003009895.1. NCBI lineage: Eukaryota > Metazoa > Chordata > Mammalia > Carnivora > Hyaenidae > Hyaena > Hyaena hyaena. Next base: position 1,151,392 of record NW_024081012.1, read on the forward strand.
TCACATATATAGAATCTTCACCTACAACATGCTTTTTCACTCATCTCAGTTATCAAAATACTATGAACCCCTTACTGTCATAGTTGGAGAATTTTCCGGTCACCCCAGTCTGAATGAACTAGTCCATGCTCTGTGCTGGCAGAGTGACTAAGGTTTCAGGCTTTGAGCCCAATAGACTGGACTCTAGCTAAATACCTGAGTGAACTTGGATGAGTTGCTTAATCTCTGGACCTCCATTCCCTTATCAGTAAAATTGAACTAATAACAATACCTATAGCATATGTTGTTGTGAGGATCAAATGAGTGAATACATGCAAAGCACTTACAATAGTGCCAGAGAAGTGCTCAACTATATTATCTAGTAATTTGTATCTTTAACCTAAAACTCCACGTAGCCAGGTAATAATGTTTGGGGTTTGCAGACTTGAGTCTTTTTTTAGACATTAAGTTGCCTGGTAATAGAGACCACATCTTTGTAAATCCAAGAAACATAGGTCTGGGCTTAGCACTTTACAGAAATTCAGTATAAAATAATTTTTAATTAAATCAAAATTGAGAAAAGTTTGCAAAGGGGTCTTAAGTAAGTAAAAAGTGTCTAAACAATAAACAAGCCATCCATTTCTTTTTCCCTCATCATAAAGATGAATAAAAATGAGGTCAAATATTAATAATACATTAAAAGTAGGTTTGCTTTTTCCTTTGAATTTTCTAAACTCTATAATTAAAACGACTTCAAATTGAAAGATTGTAAAGAAGAAATTAATCTTATTGGTAAGTAAAAAAGGAAAATCCCATGGTTGATGATAGATATGACCTGTTAGCAATAGTTACACTTTTATACTTTCTTTTCTTATAATCAGCGTGTGGAGACCAGCATAATCCAATTAATTGTAATTCCCTTTTGTAGAGTCGGTAAAGTAGTGCATGATATTGAAACACCATTGAAGTCTTATCTCTGGTCAGATAATCAAAACGGATTCTCATTTCCAACTACCAGCAGGTCTTTATAAACTTTAGAAAAATAGAATATTTTGACTTTCCTGAACCTATGATAAATGTGATATACAATAATTGGTCTCCGAACTTTAATCCTTTCTATGTGCTTAAACATCAGTTTTCTAGACTTCTTTCTTTGCTAGATAATGATTACATCAAGAGTACACCTGAGTGTCTCTCTCTTACTTCCTGACTTCCTTTAAATATTTTTTTACATGGTGAATATGCAGTATTTTGACACAGCAGAGCCCCTCAACCAAACTCCTTGCTCGTGATGCCTCTTGGACATGCTATCTCTCATCCATATACTCACTCTGATCCATCCTACTTACTCCTGCCAGAGCACCTTTCTAGAATGTCACTGTCTTGTTTGTCATCCAGCCAATTTCCATTGTGAAGTCCTCATGCTCTGGCCTGTACCTTCCTTTCCATCCTCAGCACTCTGAGATATGGAACCTATACATCTGTGCTCTCCAGCAACTTGTAGTTCCACAAATGCATGTGCTCCTCATCCTTGGCATGACTGTCACTTCTCATGGTTTTTTTTTTTTATGTATCTCTTCCAATCCTCTTCCCATCCTGAACCCCACCATTGTCCACATGGCTGCCCATAAACTGTTATGTGACACTCCAGCTGGGAAGCCTCCCTTGATCACATTCCAAAGGAAGCTAGATACTCATCTTCTATGTTCCCATAGCCATCTACACTAAGTTATATAGTAACATTTTCCATGTTCTATTGTATTTTCTTCCTATATACTGCAAGATCTGCAAACTTGGAGGTCAGGCTTTCAGTATGTATTGTTTCACCCCGACAACTACAACTTGCCCAGCACAAAATTGGAGATCAATAAGTATTCAATAAATGAATGAATTTATACCTATTTATACCATCAGTGTTGGCTACATGTTTTGAGAAATAAAAATGAACAAAGAGAACACAAAATTATGCGGTCCATGTGTGTGTATGTACATAGACCTATCAGCATTATTGCTGCACTATGAAATAGTCTCTACTATCAAAGGAGGTTAAAATTGGACAGACAACACCAGTATGTTGGGAGCACACCAGGCATGAGGCACTAGTTAAACACTGGGGATAAAAAAAAATAATAATAATTAGAACGAACTTGTTTGGAGGAGGGACACCAATGAAACTTTCTGGCTAGTCAGTAGAGCTGAATTATGTAGGGTGTGCCCACGAGCGACGGGATGATCAGGGAGGATTAGAAACATAATAAGTGGGATCTGAAATGAAGCTGAATGTAGGCCAGAGTAAAGATTAGCAACACAGGTATCTGAGTACCATCAAGAAACATAGGCAGAGACCCAGGAGTTAGTGCCGCAGATTGGTTTGGTGTTAGACTGAAAGAGAAACAAGGAGAAGAGTATCGGGTCGCAGAAGCCCAGACCGTCTTATATACATCACTCTACCTTCCTCTGCTGACTGTTGTGTGCACTCTCACCAGAGATGTGCGTAGTGAGGTTAGTCCAAGTACATCTCTGTTCTGCTTGCTGAGAAAGAAGAGATTCCTAGAGACCAGAACCTCCTGGACTGCTTGGAAATGTGTCTCAGTACTAACAGTTCACCTTAGACTATAGCAAATGAGATCTTCCTATCTTTCTACAACAAGAACTGTAGAAAACCCTCATACTTGGGAAGGTTACATGGCTATCATCACTATCATCATGATCTTTATTAAAGAGGTACTTATTAAGCAACTAATTGAGCATTTCTTTGTACTGATGAAGCAAATATAAAATTAAAAGAGTAGCTTCCTCCCCAGAGACAGCACAACCCTAGCAGTCATATTAAGGAGAAAACTTGAGAATTGCCAGGACTTCAAAAGTTTTTATACCATTTCTTAAACATCTTGCAATCCTCATTGTGTCCTTAGAGTTGTCTTTCCTCTCATACTTCTTGCATTTAGCACATTGACACCTAATAGGTGTCTCATAAATTATTTTAATTAATGAATATGTTAAATTATCTGATCAATATTTTATTTGTTTGACTCTGTATTACTAATTGCTGAACTTGATATAAATGGTGGAATTCCAGTCATTCATTTATTTTTGAAATGCTCATTGTTGTTCTTTTATTTGACTTTGTTTCTATTAATGTCTTATTTCATCAGAAAACAGTTATTGTTATTGGGGCTTATTTTCTTATTTGTGGTTACTAATGTTATATGTTTATTAAGCATCAGTTGCTTACCAGTTATTGTCATTTAAATATTCAAGCTTTTCACGTCATTAACCAAGATTTTTATGTTTATTTTTACTCTTAGTCTCTATATCTTTACTCATTTTATTCTTCATTTAGTACTTTTTCAACTATGCAGATAAAGGCACAATTTATCTATGGACATCTGAGAAGAGTGACAGGCAGTAATGAATATATCCTCCTAGTGAACCATAGTCTCTTAAATGTTGTGATGGTTACATAAATTGGTGCACTAGCTAGGAGAGCAATTTGGCAAGGTCTATCAATATTTTAGATATACATATGATTTCTGATCTAGAAACTCCAGGTCTAAGAATTTGTTCTGTTCACCCAGGTACATACTTATAGTTAGATATAAATGATCTAGGAACAAGATTCCTTACACTAGCATTATACAAAATATTTGACAATTGAAAACTGATTAAGTAAATTACTGTACATCCATAAAATTAAATCTGTAGCTTAAAAGAAAAGAACAAGGAAGCTCTCTATGTCCCTATTTTGAATAATGTCTATGATATATTGTCAAGTGAAAATCAAGATGTAGAACAGTGCATAGATTATATTGCAGTTTGTATTTTAAATGGTGGTGGAGGGTAATATTGCTTGAGTATAGAAAATGCCTTTGAAAGGATACATAGGAAATTGATAATATAGTTTTTCTCTAGGGATGCAACTGTCTAGCTAGGGATAAACCAGGAAGAGACTTTTGCAGTATATATTTTTAACTTTAAATTGTGTGAATACATTACCCATTTCAAAATAAAATAAATAATTTTTAAATAACAATAAGCACCACACTCTTCATAGTAACAATGTAGGTTTTCAAGTATCCTGTTATTAAGTGTTTTGACAATTTTGTCAGCTAGTTTTTATAGCTTCTTTGTAATAAAAACAGCCCACGTTGTGAATTCTTTGTATGAATGATGATTCTCGAAAGTTACGTTAGAAAGGGCCACAAGGGTGATTTTCTGCTCCATATCTTTGAAAGCTGGAGGCCCCTGGAGTCAGACAGGCAGACTCTCCTTTGAGGTGGAAAAAAAGTCTCTAAAACTTCTCATTCACAGAAAAAAACAAAATAACCAGTTATTGATAATAGATTCATGAAAGATTCTGTATCATGATTATGGACTGAAAATGTTACATAGTTACAGAATTAAGAAGAGAGTGTTTTTTGGTGGTTTCAGAAAGAAACTGATGCATGAAGATCTAGCTATTCCATCTACCATTTTACAAGCAGTTATAAAACTTACAGATTTCCCAACTCTGATTTTATATACCTTTGGAGAACTCTGGCAGTTCTTGTGATATGAAATTTACTTACTTAAATTTACTTACTTAAATATGAAATTTACTTAACTACTCCATCAATCAATTAAGCAAAACAATTTAGTGGAAAAATTTATCCTCAATAATTGCCAAAAATACTCTCTTCCTTTTGATTATCTTTAACTGATATCTTGTCTAGGAATAAAATGGCTTCAATGAATGAGAGTGGCATCGTCTTAATCTACAAATTTTGTTTACGTTTTATTTCTATTTTCCTGATGGAATCTTTCCAGATGGAAGACTTCTAAACTAGCAAAAAGTCCGGTCCTTCCTGCTAAATGACACCACTCCTAGTCCCACAAACACCAACAATGTAGTAAAGGGAATAATAAAAGCTAGAAATTATATTAGATTCTGGAATCTTTTGCCAATGTCTGGCTGACAAAGAAGATAATGTCCCAAATAAATTTTCTAATAATGCTGCAACAAGCCTGTACTAAATCTTTTACATATATTACTTCACTTAATTCTCACACAAAATTAGAAGGGAGAGATTACAGTTCTCATCAGACAAGTGAGGAAGCCAGCACATTAAATAATGTCTATATATGTGCATATGCCTACAATGGAAATGTTGTCTGTATATGGGCACTTACAGGGTTTAGTTAGATTTATTTCCTAGATATCATTATGAGATATGTTTTGATCTGACCTTCTGCTTGATATTTACAAATGTAATATAACTTTGAGGGAACAAATAGCAATGGTGCTGAAATTTAGAGCTGATAACGAAGGAGACTCAAAAATGACTTTGTTGAAATTTAATCCTACGGATTCTCTACCCTTTGGAGGATGTAATGTATGAAATCATCCATGGAATTCAAACAAATTCAGAATCTGTTTGGAGAAGACGGTCAAATAAAATGAACCATTGTGTATGGTGTCTGCAGAGCACAAAAAGCCTTTGACTGAATGGAAATAAGAGCAGTGTTAGAAGCTCTGAAAATGAAAGGAATTAAAGAAATATATATTGGTTACCATGAAATATATTCTTTTTTTAAATGTATGATCCTAAAAAATAAAGTCAATTCAGTTTTGCTAGTGGTAGTGTTGTTGTTAGACTCTGAACAGGGCCACCTCTCCTCAGATGCCCAGACAAAAAATATCTAAAAGCCTGGAGAGAAGCATAATGTCAATAACATCATTTTATAAGGTGGCATTACACATGGAGTTATGACGATGGGAAGATGTTTTATGTTATGCCATTATAAATTAAAAATGCACAAAGCATGACACGTTTGTTATCCTTTCCATCTGTGGTGCTTGCTTCACAAGTTTCAGTTGTACCTATTTATTATGTTATTATTTACATTCAAATGAAATCTGAGGAAAAATAAAAACAAGGCATTCTCATTCCTGCCCCAGTTCCTGTGCTGGATATAGTGGAAGGCTGCTCCGCTTCCTTCAAAGAGAGTAATGAAGGATATTTTATATTAGCCTGTGACATTATTTGCATGCCTTGGGCTTCCTAAGTGTTTTGCAAAGAAATACATACAACATGAAATACATAGAGAGCAAGCCAACATGACATGCCAGAACTCCCCATTAGATGTTAAGAAATAAAAGCTGTTTGTTTGTTTTTTGGGTTTCTTGTTTTCTTTTTAGTTTCAGTATCTTAGAGAGTTTCTGGTTATTTCCTTGATTCTTCTCTCTCTTCCAATAAGGAGACCACACAACAGTATATTTTGTAGACCCTGTGGCAAAACCACTCTTTCTGCACACAGATCCAACCATCTTCTCTCACAGTAAAGTCACCGTGTTCCAGTGTAGGCCTCCTTGTAGTGTCCTGGAGGTTATTATGATAAATTTTAAGAAATAAATATCTTGAGTTTTGGAATATAAAGTCTCATATTTAAAACTATCTTCCTCCTTTTTCGATAGATACCATAGCCATAGAAAGTTGATTTAGCTTGCACTGAGAACATTATAAATATTCCCTGGTATTTTGTATTTGAGGCTATAACAGCAATGAAATATTTGTACTTTAGAAGAAGTAGCTGTAAAATAGAATGAGTAAGAAAATGGCAATCATAATTTTATTCTTTGTCGTGGGGCACCAAGGTAGAGAGTATCCTGCACATTTATAAAGCAAATCATTTGAAATAGTGGGGCGGAGTCTAAACAAGCAAGCTACTATCCAACTGATTCCAGCTTCAAACCTTTTCTCTGAATCTAGATAATTATTTGTATTCAGCTGGAATAACCTAAACAGCTATTTCTATTGTCTACCATATTTCATAAGTGTGGTATAGTATGCATGTTAAGAAGATATTTAAATGTGATCCAGGAACACAATATCTTTCTGTATGCAAACTTTGGCCATTATATTTGTTTCTTTAGGACTGCAATAACAAAGTACCACAGACTGGGATTTGGGTGGTAAGATTAAACTACAGAAATCTATTTGCTCATAGCTAGGAAGGCAAGAAATTCGGGATCAAGGTGTTGGCATAATTGCTTTTGTTTGAGGCCTCTCTCCCTGGCTTGTAGACCTCCATCTTCTTCCTGTTTTTTCACATGGTCTTCCCTTGGTACATGTCTGTGTCCTGATCTCCTCTTTGTAGAAGGATGTCATTCATACTGGATTAAGGCCCACCCATATGACCTCTTTTACCTTAATTACCTCTTTAAAGGCTCCATCTTCAAATACAGTCACATTCTAAGGTACTGAGGGTTAAGACTTCCATGTATGAATTGGAGATGGCACAATTCAGCCCATAAGAGACATACTGTACATTTCTTGGGTGATATGTTTATTCTTTGAGTTTGTTCTTGCTTGTCTGCAAGGTCAATAGAGTCTTATGCTACGGACCAGTTATAATATGTAAAATGTCTAGAACTTAGTCTATACTCACTTAAATAATATTTCTAAGCACCCGGTAAAATCCTCTCCTTTGAGGAATATAAAACACCTTCAACAGCTGTTGCTTTGAAAAGCACGTAATATAGCCCCAGTATGTAGTCGCTATTTCCATCTATGTGTATTTAATAAAAATCAAGTGAACATGTAAATTAACTGTCCAACTGGTCAAGTTTCTAAAATAATGTCCTCACTGAAGTCTCATGTTATACCCAAGATCCTGTAGGAAGGGGCTGTAGTGAGTACGCCAAGGTAGGATGCTACTTTTGACAAAGTGTTTACATCACTGTGTTTGAGAATTTGGAAACTCTCTAATCTGCTGGAAATCAGAATGAACTGTCACTTTAAGGGGCCAACACAACAGGAAAGGTTGAGCTAGCAGAACGATTCAACCAACTTCCTTTTGATCTACTCCTTTAAGTGCTAACCTAAAAATCTAGCTATGTCCTTATAGATAAACAGTGTGTCTTATCCACTTAAATAACTAATCTTCTAGTTTGATTTTATAGCCAAACAAATTATTATTTTTCAGATCGGTAGTCCCTCTGGCATCTCTTTCATTTGGGCTGTGGCTTTCATGTACCCAGCAGGCCTTTCAGATAAGGTTTCCAAATGGTCATCTGCACTGGAAGCAGATACCACATCCTTTATGAGAGTTTCACAGTGTAATAGGTTCTTGTCATTATATTTATGAAATCAGAGCTCTTCTCCCCATATCCTGGGAAAGTTGAGGTGTCCTTTCCTCTTTTTTATTACAACAGTAAGATAAAGTTGGAAAGAAGCTTTAAAAGTGTCATGGAAAAAATTACAAGGTAAAAATGCACTTGTTCTTCAATACACAAAGAAGTACCTCTTACTCTTCTGTCACTATTCACTTCTGGATCGTTCAAGTCATCTGCAGTCACGTTTTTTTTTGTTTTTTTTTTTTTTTTTTTTTACAAATAGTTTATTGTCAAATTAGTTTCCACATAACACTCAGTGCTCATCCCCAAAGTGCCCTCCTCCATGCCCATCCCCCCCTCCCCCCCACATCCATCAGTCCTCAGTTTTTGTCAGCATTCAAGAGTCTCTCATGGTTTGCCTCTCTCCCTTTCCCCCACCATTTCCGCCCTTCTTCTCCCCCTTGTTCCTCCGTCAAGTTCCTCCTAATCCTCCTATACGTGCAAACATATGGTATTTGTCCTTCTCTGCCTGACTTATTTCGCTCAGCATAACACCCTCAAGGTCCATCCATGTTGCTACACATGGCCAGATTTCATTGTTTCTCATTGCCATGTAGTATTCCATGGTATAGATAAACCACATCTTCTTGATCCATTCATCTGTTGATGGACACTTAGGCTCTTTCCATGTTTTAGCTATTGTGGAGAGTGCTGCTATGAACATTGGGGTACATGTGCTCCTATGCCTCAGCATTTCTGTATCCCTTGGGTAAATTCCTAGCAGTGCTATTGCTGGGTCATAAGGGAGTTCTATTGTTAGTTTCCTGAGGAACCTCCACACTGTTTTCCAGAGGGGCTGTACCAGTTTACATTCCCACCAACAGTGTAGGAGGGTGCCCGTTTCTCCACATCCTCGCCAGCATCTAGAGTTCTCTGATTTGCTCATTTTAGCCACTCTGACTGGCGTGAGGTGGTATCTCAGTGTGGTTTTGATTTGTATTTCCCTGATGAGGAGGGATGCTGAGCATCGTTTCATGTGTCTGTTGGCCATCTGGATGTCCTCTTTGGAGAAGTGTCTGTTCATGTCTTCTGCCCATTTCTTCACTGGGTTGTTTGTTTTTCGGGCGTGTAGTTTGGTGAGTTCCTTATAGATTCTGGATATTAACCCTTTATCTGATATGTCATTTGCAACTATCTTTTCCCATTCCGTTGGTTGCCTATTAATTTTCTGGGTTGTTTCCTTGGCTGTGCAGAAGCTTTTAATCTTGATGAGGTCCCAACAGTTTATTTTTGCTCTTGATTCCCTTGCTTTTGGGGATGTGTCAAGTAAGAAGTTGCTGCGGTGGAGGTCAAGGAGGTTGTTTCCTGCTTTCTCCTCTAGGGTGTTGATAGTTTCCTGTCTCACGTTCAGGTCCTTTATCCATTTTGAGTTGATTTTTGTGCATGGTGTGAGAAAATGATCTAGTTTCATTCTTCTGCATGTTGCTGTCCAGTTCTCCCAACACCATCTGTTAAAAAGGCTGTCTTTTTTCCATTGGATATTCTTTCCTGCTTTGTCAAAGATCAGTTGGCTGTATACTTTTGGGTCCACTTCTGAGTTCTCAATTCTGTTCCATTGGTCTATGTGTCTGTTTTTGTGCCAATACCATACTGTCTTGAGGATGACAGCTTTGTAGTAGAGGCTGAAGTCTGGGATGGTGATACCTCCCGTTTTGGTTTTATTTTTCAGTATTACTTTGGCTATTCGGGGTCTTTTGTGGTTCCATACAAATTTTTGGATAGTTTGTTCTAGTTTTGAGAAGTATGCTGGTGCAATTTTGATTGGAATTGCATTGAATGTGTAGAGTGCTTTAGGTAGTAATGACATCTTAACTATATTTATTCTTCCTATCCATGAGCATGGAATGTTTTTCCATTTCTTTGTGTCTTCTTCAATTTCCTTCATAAGTTTTCTATAGTTTTCATCATACAGATCTCTTGTATCCTTGGTTAGGTTTATTCCGAGGTATTTTATGGTTTTTTGTGCAATTGTGAATGGGATCAGTTTCTTGATTTCTCTTTCTGTTGCTTCATTATTGGTGTATAAAAATGCAACCGATTTCTGTACGTTGATTTTGTACCCTGCAACTTGGCTGAATTCTTGGATCAGTTCTAGTAGGCTTCTGGTGGAGTCTGTCGGGTTTTCTATGTAGAGTATCATGTCATCTGCGAAGAGTGAAAGTTTGACTTCCTCTTTGCCAATTCTGATGCCTTTGATTTCCTTTTGTTGTCTGATGGCTGATGCTAGGACTTCCAGCACTATGTTAAACAACAGTGGTGAGAGTGGACATCCCTGTCGTGTTCCTGATCTCAGGGGGAAAGCTCTCAGTTTTTCCCTGTTGAGGATGATGTCAGCTGAAGGCTTCTCATAGATGGCTTTGATGATGTTTAAGTAGGTTCCTTCTATCCCAACTTTCTCGAGAGATCTGCAGTCACGTTTTAATCAACATGGGTTAACATAGTAAGTTTAGTTGAAATCAGATCAGGCATTGCATCTTCTGGTTATACCAGTCTATGAAGGAATATATAAGAGGGAAAAGGTAATTAAACTATTACACATGCCTTTTTTCCTGGGAAATTACCAGGACCTGCTGTAACTAACCAAGGTCCATTTTTCAGTTCTCTATTTTAAGAAACATTGTTTCTATCTATTTTTTTCTTTCAAATATAAATAGCTTGACATGAATGTTTTTCCTTAAAATAAATAACATACACAAAAGACCGTTCAAGAAAGTGCATTTCAAGATGGCCTTTTGCAGGTACAATGTTAAGATATATATTTTTATGATCTCATAAAAGTCACATAGTATTTGAATTCCAGAGCTTGACCTATCTTAGATTCTGTTTAAATGCTTTAAGCCAAAAGCCATGACCAGAACATATTTAAGAAAACCTAGTTAGAGAAATCATTAGGAGATTAGGAGAAATGATTAGGAGAAATCAGCATGATTATCAGAGGAAGGATTGTGAGATATCCTGATTCAGCCAGACTTCTTTCCAGTACTGGACTCTAGGAGGTCAAGTTTCTGTTGATCTCATGTGACAAACTGCATCATGCTCAGGCACATCCCTTAAAACAACAGGATGGTTTGTGCCGTTTGCTCAGTATTTCCTTTTATTTTACCGTTTAGGCCTTTATTCACCTTTCCTGTCATAGTAGCATCTTGGGTATAATTGTTTCCTTGTGCTTTCCAAATATTTTTCAGATATGTTTTCCCATCTGATAACAACAACTACTACCCTTCTAACTATCTTCATTTCACAAACAAGTAAACAGATATACCGTTTACAGCCAGTGGTAAACCCAGGCCTGGTGTTTTGCATATGTCTCTCCTACTCTATCATATTCCTCGTCACCACATCACTGCATGACAGCTCGCCCCATCCGCTGCCCCTCTCCTAATGCAGTTTCTTTTTATTGCCAATTTGCTTTATATCTGTTTATAGAAGAATCTGTTCCTCCTATAAATGAATAATTACAAAAGATCAGAGTCAGTTTACAGGTAAAAGCATAGCCTCAAGTAAGACATTTAGGAATAAAATGTAAAAGTCACTATCTTGAAGTAATAGTCAATCCACTACCACTTGCAATTACCATTTATTTGCCTTTTCCCTTTGAACTTCTGCCAGCCAAGATTAAGTCTGAACATAGTGGTTTTGAGGGCGGGGGAGTGTGCTGGCTCCTTACTCTAGATTCATCACTTGTCAACAATGGAAAAGTTGCTTAATCTCCCTGTGCATCATTTTCTCTGTCTGTAAAATGGAGAAGGTGATAACAATGGCATGGGTGTCACTGTCTTATTGAGACAATTACATTAGATAATGAATCTAAAGTGCATAACATAGTCCCTCGTATAGTGGAAGCACTATGTAATTGTTAGTTATTGTTTTTGTTGTAAAGCATCCAGGAATGTGGTCATGTCAACTTTGTTCTGGAAGAGGTTTCGATTTCATCTGTAATAATTACCAATGCTTAAATTCTTATTAAAGAAATCTCAGTATGTATCTAGTTTTGTAGCTCTCTGCCCATCTAAGGTAACCCTCATAAATCTATATTTATTGAGTAACTTCTATAGATTCTTACGGCTCCATTGTAGTGGAGTATATCTCAACTGAGCATAACTTTACCACCAGGAGACAGTTGGCAATATCTGGGGGTGTTTCATCACCACTACTGAGACATGCTACTGTTAATCTACTGGGTTAGGGCCAGAGAGGCTCTTAAACATCCTAGCATGCACAGCACAGCCCCCACAATGAAGAGTTATCTAGTGCCAAATGTTAATAGTGCTTTACTGTTGAGACGCCTTGCTCTATTGAAAAAAGGGGGAAGTGTAAGACATCAGCACTGCTAACAGATTAGTTACAAAATGTCTATCAAATAAGACAACTGTGCTGATAATGATGCCTGTTAATACCAAGGTACGATTATGATTAGTTGATCTTGAGAATTGGCTAGATTCATGAGAAGACATATAAATATGAACATAACTGCTTGTTTAGATGAATCGCAATGGCCTTGAAAAATATACCTTAAAGTCCTCTGGTTTACAAGTAAACTTAAACTTGGTTGGTTATGAAATTTTGATTTAAAAATTAAAGACTATATTTCAAAAGAGTCTTTCCACCTGCTTGCCATATTATTTATTTAAGCTACTTATGATGGCTACAAATTGTTTTGGTTTTCTTTGTTTCAATGAAGACTACATATTAAGAAGGCTGGTTTAAGTAATGCAAGTTGATCCTGATATTATAGGCCATTTCAGGTGGATATAATCAAATGGTATTTATTGATTGGTAAAGTATCCTTTTTGTGTATATTGAAATATTCCATTTTTACTGTCACTTCAATTAATGGATGTTTATTTGGAGGTGATAAATAATAACGATCAAGCAATCATTTGTTATGGTTGTCTTCTTGCTCAAGATAAAATAATTCTCTTTTTTACCTGCTGAATACTTTCCGTTGGCAATCTCGAACCTGTGACCTAGAATGGCATTCTGTCTTGGACTTTTCCGATAAATTTTGGTAAAGATAGTTGTGTGTGAGAGAGCACTTGTGTGCATGTGTGTGTGTGTGTGTGTGTGGTGTGTGTGGTGTGTGTGTTTGGGTTTCCACTTAAAGTTCAGTGCCAAAGCTACAGTACTTATACATTTTCTAAATGTGTTTTAAGCAATAAGTTGTACAACATTTTTAGAACATGTGTTAAGCTATTTCTCTAAGAATGAAGCTCTTAACAAAACATAAGCACTCTGCATGAGATCTTAGCAGCAAAGTGCTTAAAAGATAAAGTAAGAATTGGTGCCATGGGAAGAACACCAGCTGTAGAGCGCACAGGTCCATTATGAGAAGTATGGTAGTGGGTAGGGAGAAAATGATTTAATCAGGAGTAAAACCAATTTTATTATAAGGGCACGCAGGGGGTGTGGCACCATAGTGAGAGGGACATTTCAAAATATCTGACAGATTTCAACAATGTGAAAACCCCGTTCTTTAAAGTGACAGTAAACCCCATCAGATCTCCCTTTTTGATGCTATTGTTAACAGTTGACTGTTTAAAGCTGGCCTGCTAAGATGCTGTCGGCCTATTTCAATAGTATGTAGCCAAATAAAAGACTAATTGTTGAAATACAATCAATCAAAAATGATTGCAGGGCAGAAAGAAGGTCTCCTCTGCTGATTTTGTTGTGGATCATATTATTGTGTTATGACTGAGGTAACCATGAAGACTGAAAGAGAAGAAGAAAATAGCCCATCTGAAATAAACAGATCCACCTTCTCTCCTTCTCTTTGCAAACATCCTATTGAACGGGAACATCACTTACCAGCCCTGGAAATAATAGTCCATTTAGAAAAAGAGATCTGATAAAGATTACAGCTAAGATTTTAAAAGGACGTGAACACTATTGGCAAAACAGCCCATGCAGAGATTCCCTACAGTGACAATTCTCAGCTTTTCTCACATTTTTGGTGCAAATTCTCCTCTGCTTCCTAAAACCAACTCCAAGGGGGCATGTGAGCCTGAGCCCAAGACATCAGTAAAGAAACAAAAGTCCAGTTGACCAATACCTGTTACGTTCTGGCCAGGAGACTAGGCTTTTTAGTTAACCCTGGGCTGTTAAAGATTATTAGTTTTAGTTTTTATTCTGCTTAGAATTCAAAATCCCTTTGATGTTGAGTGTTCACAAAGACAAATACTAATGATCAGCAGCAGTACTTGTGTGTCTTGCTTCCTTCCAGTTGTATGTTAAGATGTTGCTTTCAGACCCTGCTATATCCACTTCTTGGGTGAGAATGATTCCAGACTTTCATTCTGAGGGTGAACAAGAAGAAAATAATTGTCCAGTGTCTCTTTATTTCTTCTAAAAACTTCATTTTGGCAGTTATCTCCTTTAATATTTAAATGTCTCAACTCACTCAAGCTTCCCAAGCAAACATTTCTCGTTTGTAGGCGGAGTGGGTAAGCACTTGTGGTTTGTTTTTAGTGTGTTATCATTTTTGACAGCTTTGCATAGCCTCCGTAGGCCAACAGGGGTCTGTCTAATATTGTTGCTGGGCACATTTTCCTCGCTGAGATGAAAACTAAAAAAAAAAAAAAAAAAAAAAAAAAAGGTATTTTTGAGGCAGTAAGAAGGAATTAATATCCTTTCTCACTCAGTATTCTATTCCTTGCTGACTTTATACTCAGCAAAAAAGGGAAAAAAGTGTTACCCATTATTCCCTTGTACATAGCAAGGCTAACACATGTAACGCAATAACTCATTTTCTATTGCGGTGTTTAGCATATGTCTCCTGTTGGCTCAGCAAGGCCTTTAGGCCGGTCCCTTGAGCCGGCCATCATTGGCAACTCTTAGCCCCTCGGCCTCAAAACCAAATAGCTTTGAATCATGTTGAGCTGTGATGCTAATTTTCAGACTGATGCATTATGGGAATAAATGTATCTGACATACTGTGTCAATGGCACTGTCTCTTTGTGTCTCTTGTTTTTTTTGTTAGCTGCATTCCTACAGATGGTATTCCATTGAAAATGTTCCCTTCCTACGGAAAAAGGGAAAAAAAAAAAAAAAAACCACGCACAGCACCAAACCTCTAGGTGCAGAAGGCTGTTAACGGTTGCTGATGATAGTAGGCAAACATTAACATAATAATTAGTGTCTTGTAATTGTTTCATTAAAACCAGTTGTTCCATTTCTCCTCGTGTTTTCCCAGAAGAGAAGCTGAATTTGGACGACAGCCAGTGGGAGGACATCCACGTTGTCACCGGAGCACTGAAGATGTTTTTCCGGGAGCTGCCTGAGCCGCTCTTCCCTTACAGCTTCTTTGAGCGCTTTGTGGAAGCAATCAGTAAGTAACCTCATAGACAGGAGCGCTTGGTGGACTAACCTGGCAGCGTGTAATTATTAAGTGAACAGTAAGAATGACAATATCCCTAGTGCTCCACATGGTTCGTTTTATTTTAGTTTTGTGTTTTTGATGCCTTAGTTTTATTTCTGGCCCTGCAATATTCTCTGAGGTGTTTCTGGATTTTTGTTTTTGTTTTTGTTTGGTGTGGTTGCTTTTTAGTAAATAGGGTAGCCTACTTAGACTGGCCAGTTTTCAAATAAACCACCTCAAATGAAAATAGTTTCACACGGAATCGGTTTTAGAGGGATCACCTCTGGTACTCCCAGCCTCTACCTTCAGAGTTTCAGACTTGGCAATGAGTTTGTGTAGAAAAGTGTCATGAAAAAGAACTTAAGTGACTTTCATTACATTTCATTAAAGAGGTGTTATATCATCAACTGGGGCATCATCTTCCCAAGGTTCCCTCACCCTTTACCCGGCAATACTAGTAAGTACTCAGCTACAGTTTGCTTATGAGCAGCATAAGATTAAATTATGTAATGGCAGGTTTCTTCTGTTAAACTGGTGGCTTTGTAGGAGGTTGAATTATATCAACTACGAACCAAAAGTCATTGTACATTCCTTGAAGCTTCCTTTTCTATTGTTTTTGCATTTGTAACACACACACTTAAGTATAAGAGAGTAAATGAATGAGTGAAGGAATGAATGAATGAGTAAAAATCTTTCCAAAGGCAAGGAAACTTTGGCTATTGATGCTTGCAGAAGCAACTACTGGTACATCTAAATTTAATATCTTAGGGTTCACTTATTCTATTTGTGACAGCTTGGAAAAAGTTTCCTGGTTAGTAAGCTGATTCAAGGAGGAGAAAGAAAGAAAGACAGAAGAAAGAAAGGTAAAATTAAAAAGCTTGCAAGCCTGGCAGGAGCTTAATTAAAGTCCAAGAGAAAAATCTCCAAGAAAAATATGCCCTGCTTAGGAGGTATTGGATGGCTGTGTGCACAGCATTTCCATTAGTGGGAGTGGGGACCTGCGGGGGCCCACGTTGGAGAACAGCCCCTCAATATGCCCTTTTATTCTGTTTCCCACTTCACAAGTCTTCATACTTGTTTAAAGCTCTGGAACAATGATATCAAGAAGAATACAACTGAATGTATTTCTCCAACAACTTTCTCTTGTTGTCTGCTCTTTGTTGTTATTGCTGCTGTCATTGAACACAGGGGCAGTACCCTAACTATGGGGCTGAGGTGAGGCTGTAGCTCTTATCCCCTGTCATGACTTTTTATTTCATGAACTTTTGCTTCTCAAGAACAGTATTTAATGGTTCCCAGGTTCAACTTCTTTTTAAAAGGAGGAATAAAAAAAAAAAAAAAAACTAAATAAGCATACATCTCCATAACAGCTTATTCTGATACACTAGCTTAGAACATGGCAAGCATGAAAGATTAGTATTAACACAATATTAGCACGGTGTCCTGAAAGGAAATTGGGGAACTTGCATTGGGGTACCTCTTTCTGGTTATATGTATTTAAGAAAGTCATACAAATTTCAATCATGGTCTCCAGACTTCTAGGTGAGGATTATGTTATTTGTAGGCATATTTGCACACATGCTGAGCTGAGGGCTGTGACATAGATACCCATCATTTAAGCTTCCTTTAGTTCACCTGATTCTAAAGACACAAGGCAAGCCATTCCCCTAGCTTAAGAGATAGGGGAAGCAGGCCCTTAGAACCCAGGTGAGGGCATGTCCCTTGAATTTCCACAAAGAGTAAGACCATCTCTCTGCTATCCTGGACTCTACACCCACTTGACAAAATTTCAGAAACACTGGCATAGTCAGAACAGAACAAGGCAGTGTTGAAGTTGCCTCTGGCTGTTGTGACTGGTGGCTATTGCAAGGATTTTTGCCAACACCTATAAAATGGATTATACCAAGAATGAAAGAGATAGTGCTTAAGAAAATCCTTAAAAATGTTAAGTCTTATACAAATGCTGACAGTGTTTCTTCAGTTGAGCTTTGCCTGAGAGTATAATATAAAAACAAGGAAGTAGTTTTTCTTTCACTTGATCTTACTATGGAGGTAGTTTTTCTTTCATTGTTTCAGGCAAGGAGAATCAACCAACCTCAGCCACCTTGTTTTGCGTAACTCTAAATAGTACTTATTATTTCTTACTGGGTAAAATGGAAGGACTAAGCAACAGGGTAGCATGGTGGAGAACTATGTAGCAATGCTAGGCAGAGACAAGCTTACTAAGCCATGTGATGTGTTTTTGGCATAATCTTGAAGTCAGTTCTGGTGTTCTAAACTCAGCTTAACTCAGCTCTCCTTGGTAGTTCATATTTAAATATCCTTAAGCAATGGGATAATGGCCACCTACTCTTTGGCAATGGTAAACCTACACCAGATAGGTATTTTTACCCCACTGCATTCCAGTTGAGTTTTAAAAAAAATCTTTCAAAACTATAAAGACTCATATCCAGTCCCAGAGGGGTGATGGGTTTTATCATAGGCCTCACTGCCTCCTGTAAACTCTATATACTGAGGAGCTCAGTAGACCTGCCTTCAAGCTCTTGACCTTTTAATGAAAAGGAACCAACCAGGTAAAAGAAATTCACGGGAAAGTTGTCCATATATTCTGGCTCTGGAGCTCTTTGGCCCTCAGATCTTTGCCTCTCACTTTGTTCGAGGCAAAAGTGTAATGTAATGTACACTTCTGTAATGTAGGAGGGTTGACCCCAGCCAGCCACATTTCACAGGGGCTCTTGAGGGCTGGCTTTCTGCTGATGTAGCCAGTGTAAGCCCTGACATCAGATAGCAGAGGGAGAGGGAAGGATATGGCCAGCCAGTGTGTTTATTTATCCTCCACCCCTTCTCCCTTGCCCACGCACCTGCCTCAGATAGTTTCTTTACCTGAAGGTCCATCTTTTCCAAGGCTTCAGCTTTGACTGGAGAGGTCCACTATGGTTCGAGCTTCCATCTTGCAGTGCAAATCTTTCTATCTTTTTCCTATTCAGCTTGGCAGTGGCTTCCTGCAGCAGCTAGTTTCTTGATTACTTCTCTTTCCTTATTTGGCTCTCAACTTCCTCATCATATGGGTAACCAGTTCCCTGCATCGAATTAATTCCCTCTATTTGTGTAAATACTTGAAGTGGTTTCTGCTCTTTGGTTAGACACTAGCAAAACACCATGCCAGTCAATGTCACGGTTCATGTAGCTATAACATTATTTCCCTTTTCTCTTTCACTAACCCCAATCCTAGTTTGTGAAGGCTTAACATTTTTATTTGGGAGAGATTGGGAGATCTGTTATCCTTTCATGACAGACTTAAAAAGTGAACAGACCAAAAGGAACTATACTTCCAACTGGAATTCTTCGCCCTCTGAGGAGGAAATATTATTTCATGTACAGGCAATTAATGGCCACTTGTGCTATTTGAATTGCTGTTAATTCTCATTATATGTTTGAAAGCCACCATTACATATTCTGAGAAAAAAAGAAGAAAAGGCATTTACGTTTTTAAATAGTTTCTTTTTGGACCAAGCACAAACATTAATATGATAAGAACCTGTAATTGCCGTAGTGATCCCCTGTCTGATAACACTCATTGGGGTAACAAAAACACCAGAGATTGTCTTATATTTCAGAATCCAAGTACTGCAGCCATTGATCTGAAATTCTATATTTGAGATCAGTGCAACTGGGTCACCTGCAGGTTATTTCGTAGGGATTTAACCCACTGACTGCAAGGACTTAATTCCCTGGAAATGACTTGTGCTAAAAGCAGTATTAGAGCTGTGAATGTGAACTCGGGACAAAAACACAGCTATAGAGTTTTATGATTGGTGATGCAATCTTGTGACTAAAGTCCTACAGGAGTCTGGATATTTGTAGTACATCTAAATCCTAGAAAAGGTCCAAAGCTTACCTATGTTTCTATCTTTTTCATTCTGGTAACTCTACACAACCAAAGAATAGAAACAAGCAGTCGTTCCTGATTTAACATCTGCATTTTTTCAAAGTCCTTGGGATAGGAAAAGAGAGGAGAAAAAACTTGTTGGTATTTTCTACAATTATCTCATTTAATCCTCAAAATAACAAAGCAGGAGTTTCTGGAGAAGTAGAAAGATCATGTGGCAAAATAATTTCTGGTTCATAAAGTTACTATAAGAATTAACTAGGATAATATTTTCCTTACTCTATATTAGGTACTCAATAAATGATTTCAAATACATAAATTTTTCAGAAGAATAAAGCAAGTCATAAAATAGTTTTCCAGTTAACGTGGCTCAAAAAATTAGACTGAGCATTCAACTCCAGATTCTAAAGCATAAATACTTTCCACCATCATATATTGCCTGTGGGAGACTATTTAGAAGAAGTCTTACTAGAAGGATAACTAACTAGCTGTTGCCAAATGTCTGTCTCTTATGTCCTCCTGTGTAAGACCTATATATTCTACATAAGACCACAACCGATATTTTCTTTCTTTTTCAAAACCAAAGGTTAGATTAAATTTAATGACCAGAAATTTTGATATTGGAGTTTTAAGTGAGAAATAAGGTAGAATGTTCCAAGGATGAGCAATGTTTCAGCATTTACCACTCAACATTAAAGCATCCATGCTTTAAAGCTATCCTCTCTGAATACATTTTAACCCTTTACTCTAGGAATTTTATGACCAGTTGCTCACCCATTCCCTTTTGAATTTTATTTAGTGATACACAATGGTATTTTCCTCTTCTGTATGAGTAACTACTTCAAGCTTAAATTTTATTAGTATTCTTTTTTGCAGTTTTTCACTTGTATCAAATTACAACCTGCAACAAGATAGGACTGCTTCAGGGTGCTCCGCGAGTTCTGCTTTCTGAGTTAGAGCCACTGTCTTCCAGAGAACATGTGTATTCATTTCCTACTACCATAACTATTATCCAAACTCAGTGGCCTAAAGTAACAGTGACTTACTATCTTATAGTTTTGTAGAACAGAAGTCTGACCCTGTTCTCACTGGGCTAAAAGGAAAGTATCAGCAGGTCTGGGCTACTTTCTGGAAGCTTTAACAGAGAATCCATTTCCTTGTCTCTTCCCACATCTAAAGGCTGCCCACGTGCCTTAGCTAGTGGTCCCCAGCCTCCACCTTCACAGGCACCAATCGCATGACACTATATCACTCTGACCTCTTCCATAAGCACATCCCCCTCTGACTCTCTTCTGCCTCCCTCTTTCACTTATGAGGACCCTTGGGATTACACTGGGCCCATCTGAATAATCCAGAATGGTTCCTCCATCCCAAGGTCCCTATCTTAATCACATCTGCAAGATCTCTTTTACTGTGGCAGGTTACATATTCACAGGCTCTGGGAATTAGGGCGTGGACACCTTTATGGAGCCATTTTTCCTCCTACTACATACTTTCTGCCCCTCTTAGCTTACATGAGGATAGCACCAGCTTTACTTCCATGCGACAAAGGCTCTCCGTCTATCCATTTCCATCTGTATTCTCTCAAATCCGAATGATCACCAGAGTTGAGATGACCGTGAAACTATCGACTGATTTGTAGATGAGAAGGAATGAGAAGGAAGTAAAGAGAAACTGCCTCATGAATTTACTTACAAGCTATGTTATTTCCTGTTTGTGAAGGATAGACTTAAGGATTTGCCTAAATCCTGGGTAAAAGATTTTTTATTCAAGGACTATCTGATAATTTAATTTTGGGCACCTTCACCTCAGCTCTTCTGTGCTCTCACCAGAACATGTGAGTTTGCATTTGTTGGTTTGGGGTATTCTGAGTTTCCAAAGCTGCCTTTGTGTGCAAAAACAATTACTTTTCCTTCCGCCCCTGAGCAAAGCTATACTCTGTATATTTACATGGGAATGCTATCGATGCTAATTATGCAATCAAAATGACTTTATGATTCCAATATCAGTGCCTTTGTCATCTTTTCTAGTTTTCTGAAGTAAATATTCTGTGTATGTATACATATACACTACTTATTTTTAATATGTAGAATTTATATTTATATATTATTATATATATGAAATATTTATTATATGTCATCTTTACTTTATGTCTATGCATATGCATTCATAGGTATATATGTGTATAACACTTAGAGATTAGGCAAGTCTGTTAAGATAAGATGAACCTAAACAGTAATGATGCTCCATACAAGTCTTCACTTTAAAAGCTGTCGTCACACACACACTTAAAAACAATATATTTTTTAATGCTCAGCTTTTGCAAACACTGATTAAACAGTAGAACAAATTGTGAGAAATAGTATTCATAAGACTCACTGAGCACCATCAAAATACAGGCTGTTAGTCGCCAAAGGTAGAGTATATCCCATGCAAGTCCTTAAATACAACTCATAGTCCTGCGTTTCTGTCAGTCACTTATCCTCATATAAAAATGATTTAAATTAAAGACATTGCCCTGTGGCAGAAAGTATCTATTTCATGTTCGAATGTTTTTTTCCCCTGTGGCCATCATACCATTTTACCTTCAAGTATGCCTTCAATAAGTAATTGGGGGAGTCGGGGGCGGAAAGCCAGTCAAGTATATTTGCAAATATTTTCTTTACTCTTGACTTTATCTTGCCCTTTGGTCAAACTATTTCTGATGCATCATCAACTCCATGATGACACTCTTTGGGAGAAAAGAAACAAAGCTTGCCAGGCACTTGACTGCAAACAGTTGCTAAACATTGAATGCATGATGGTGACAAATTGCCTTAAAACTGTAGGAAGCAAAAAGCAGGCTTTAAAGGGTCACCCTAAAGAAACCAGAGCTATAAAATAATGGAGTATAAAAATATCCTCTACAGCACCATTTCAAGGAAATTTGAAATTAAAATAAAGGTAGATTTTACAAGTACTCCCATTCCACTCATATCCCCTGCAAGCTAACATTCTCACAGACTTGGCGGGGGCTTTTGTCACATTGCTTTTTAATCTGTGTGTGCATGTGTGCGTGTGTGTGTCTGTGTGTGCATTGCAGCAAACTAGAAGTTTTATGGCTGATGCCTAGCCTGTCTCTTAACTCATTCTAATTATATTCATAATTAAATTGTAAAAAAAATAGTTGACTAGAGCCAAATGGCTTGCACAGGTGTCTTTTTGTAGGAATGGTTTAGTGCTAGATAATAAACAACTGGACCTCCATCTACTTAATTTGCCTTAATGAAAAGTCTTTATAAGTAAAACTAGAAGGTGATTCAGAACCCAAATTGGGGCTTGACTCTGGAATTAATTGAGTGGTAAGATATCAGCTCCATTAGAAAACGTGGTACTTGCCCTTTTTCTTTTCCTTAAAACTTTCCTTTTACTTGCACTCCTTTCTTCCATATCTTTAAGAGGTCACTTGCACAGCAATTTCAAACTGAGCCATCAGCCAGTCAGCCTTCATGAGTCAGCTTCCTGAGCATCCTTGCTCCCACTGAATAGACATGTGTTTAAAAAATATGTAGGAAAATGCAGAATTTCTCCCGGATATCTTAGTGGAAAACTGTTACCTTGAGCCATTCCTCTAATGGTGGATAGAAGTGACTGGTTTTCATTGCCTGTTATCAGGTTCACTGCATCAATAGATGGTAATGAAATTGAGAGTTTGTGGCCTTTTATTCTACAGTAAGGCTCCTGCCTCATTTCACATTCTTGGGTTGACACCACATTGTGATCGCCACTGAGACGTCTTCCAAAAAATTGCCTGCCCATCCACCACCAGCTCTGATTGTGGCCACATCTCCAGGAGGAGAATGGCTGTTTCTAATTGCCCAGCAAGTTTTCTTTATTTTTTTCTCTCACCCAATACAGTATGGTTCTAGTAATAGAAGCCAAATCATGCGACTGGCTCATCATTTCATTTTGAAGGAAAGCCAGATTCTTTGTAAGATCTTCAAATCCCTATGTGATCTAGTTCCCCATAAGTTCTTAGACTTCATTATTCACTCTTCTTGCCTTGCCCATCTCATTCAAGCCCATTGGTGTCCTGACTCTTCTTTGAATATCCCCAAATGAGGGTCTTCTCCCCATTCCTCTACCAGTGGCACGTCTCCAAATTGACACTCCTGTGTTAACTTCTCACTGAGGTCTACTCACCAACTAAGCCAAGAATTTTCCCTGCACGTCACACCACCATTTTTTTCAAATGTTAATTGCACTATTTACTACCTATAAGACCTTGAGCAAGTTCTTGACCTCCACATCTCAATTTCCACATCTATAAAATGGATGTAAAAATAGTATCTCTCTTGTGGGGATTGTAAGAATTTAATGGAATGCTAACCATGGCAAAGCACTTACTTACAGATATCCTGGCATGTGGTGTTCAGTGAATGTTAGCTAGTATTATTAAGTTAGAGTACAATCAGACTAGACCACAGTCTCAAATGACCTTTCTATCCATTCCCAAAGTTTTCCACACCTCCAGGAAAGCTGTCTTAAGTGACACACATGACCATCTTGATTCTGTTTTAATATTTGTTTTCAGACTTCCTAACAGTACCAAACATGTTTAAGATAATATTACAAGATATTCTCTTGCTTCATGATTCAGGGACTTCCACTTTTTTTAATCTCATGACACTTGTCATTTGTTCTGCAAATGATTCCCAGGCCCAATCCCACTTAATTCATCCAAAGTCTGTCACTTGGTTATGGGACATACATCCTAATCATAACCCAGAGACCAACCTGCTTTTCCAACTTGACACTGCCTTGTTTCTATTAAATATTAGTATTAGTAATCTGTGACACTCACAGTGGCACCAGAAAAGACAGCTACAAAGTCATCTCCCAGGTGGGAAATTAGCCACCTGGTAGCGTACCCTGTGTTTCAGCCTGTGAAAATTATACACTCAGTGGTAGGTGAGGAGTTTAGGGTGTGGCAGGGGAATCTAGACACCAGCTTGTCCAAATTTTTGTAACATTGCAGATCATTCTCATAATTAAAAACATTTAAAAAGTTATCAACTAAACCATATTAAACAAGAAGTCATCCCTCCCCATATGTATGCACACACACATATTGTTGTCCAAACCAGAAATATTTTATTTTTATTTTACAGTTCTCACACTTTATGATATTCTAGCTTTAAAATGGAAAATTTTATAACTTATTATTATTATCATTTTATTTTTACAATCATCTTAAGAGAAGTTTCATATTAACTTCCTGTGAGGTATTTTCAAAACCTGCTAGGGAATGAGACCTGATGCCTGCCCGGTTTGCTCTTAACTGGCTCGCACACAGTTACAAGCTCTTATTTGCGCGAGCTCCTGACCTTTAGCTCTCCACCTCTCTGTCCACAAAACAACTGTTTTCAAACAACATTCAGGACAATCGTGGGCTCCTTGAGATGTGGCATTTTTTTTCACTTGGTTCTCTCCATATTGTTGTGGAGGGTTCAGCTATAGACAGTGTATCTGCTGGAATACTAAACTGCCTGGAGGAGTTCCGCTCAGGTGGGAACTGCAGAATCACTGAACTGAGAACTGCCCCATGGTTGGGAGAATGGAATTTTCCCCTAATGAATGACTTCTGTATTTTCTACCTACACTTTGGGAAACAGACACATGGAAAGTGGGTATACTTTTATAGAAAGCAAATAGCTGTGCTAGTTTTCAAAGTAAATGTAATATGCTTAGAAGAAAAGGCAAATATATATATATATTTTTTAAATCCATGAACTATAGAGGCATCTGGGTGGCTCAGTCCCTTAACCATCCAACTTCAACTCAGGTCATGATCTCACAGTTTGTGGGTTCGAGCCCTGCGTTGGACTCTGTGCTGACAGCTCAGAGCCTGGAGCCTGCTTTGGACTCTGTGTCACCCTCTCTTTCTGCTCCTCTCCTGCTGGAGCTCTGTTTCTCTTTCTCTCTCAAAAATAAATAAAAACATTAAACAATGTTTTTAAATCCATGAACTATAAACAATTCTATCAGATAATCATGAGAATTTCTTCCTTTTGTTGACATTTAGTTTTCCATTTCAATGCGCAGCCCCCATCATTATTTTATTTCATGCAACATCTTTATTTTTCATAAAATTGGAAATTCTAAAAGGTCAAATGCCTAAGGCCCTGAGTCCATGATTATTGTTTAACCAGTCAGCTCTTGGCCCCTTTCTCTTTTCTTCTCACTTTGAGTGTTCAGCTGGTGAAAAGTTGACTCTCTGGGATCTCAAATCCATTCCTCTGCCAAGTAAGGGATGAGCAGACCTAATTATTGCCATCTGTCCTGCTGGTAGAGGGTTGACACTGTCTTACCAACAGACGAAATCAATGGTTTGGGGAGCTCTTCCTCCAAGTCCATATCTAAGCACAATGTAAGACTGTTCTTTGACACCTTTTGTGTATTATTTTTTGACTATCTAATTGGCACCAAAGAAGGAACTAATATCTCATTCAAATTTTTTGGGGGAAATTTCTGTTTCTTTGTGCTTTGTTATAAAAATGTGTTGGGAAAAACATGGAATGATCCTGAGCAAATACTAGACACAGAAACACCTCAAAAGCCCTCTCTGTTATGCTTGAATTTGTAATGCTCAGTGCTTCTGAGAGCTGGGTCTCTGAACAAATATGGAGCAGGGAGAGCTAAGCAGAAGATTCAAAGCCCTTCACAAAGAGGAGAGGCAGAGCAACTAGAGCGTAACTAGAAAACACATTGGTCAATGTCAGAATCCAAACAGCGTCCTTCTCTAATAGCTCTTAGTATTTGAGAAGACCTAAAACATAAGCTGCAACCTCTATTCAGTGTTCACCTCCCTTTCTCTGTTCTTCCAATAATTCTCACAAAGTAATGTTTCTAGACCCTTCATCATGTTCCTCCAAGCATGCCCCTCTGAGGTTTGAAAATTGTCTTAGTCAGCTCAGACTGCCCTAACAAAAAAACCATAGCCTGAGTGGCCTAAACAACAGAAATATATTTCTCACAGTAATGGAGGCTGGAAGTTGGAACTCAGGGAGCCAGCATCAGGTTCTGTGAAAGCCATCTCTTGCCGAGAGCTTCCTTCTCACTGTGTCCTCACATGGTAGGAGAGAGAGCGAGTGAGCTCTGGTCTCTTCTGCCTCTTCCTCTTCTTATAAAGACACTAATTCCATCATGGGGCCCCACCTTCGTGACCTCATCTAAACCTGATTGCCTCTCAAAGGCCCTACCTCCAAATACCATCATACTGGGAGTTAGAGCTTCAATATATGAATTTCAGGGGGATAAACACATTCAGTCCATCAAATAAATCAGACATTAGTGGAGTGTTTTAAACGTACAACTTTATCAGTGTAAGATCAACTTCCCTCCCTTATTCTGGCAATACTTTTCTATTACTGCAACACAAAATTTAATTAGCTCTTTATTAATGTTATTTAATTATATTATTGCAATCTGAAATTAAATTTGAAGTCCCAGGTGTCACTTTTACCCATTTCTCTGTCATATTAAGTGTGGGCATTTTTAGACTTGCAGGCAGAAATGTACACGCAACTCTATACCACTCTTCTCTTCTCATGACACTGGCTGCGGTGTTTTGTTCTAAGTGTCAACTTTTGCATATTCACTTATCTCACCTGAGCCACATAACAATGGGAATGAGGACCCAAACCCAAGTGTTTAGCCACAAATGCTTCGGTCCAACCACTATGACATTTGCAGATCTGACCAGGGTGTGCACATCTAGGTCCTCAAATACATGTCAGGACTTCGTAGCAGAGTCAGGAAGGCCATTTGGAACAATGGAGCGATTAGAGAAAATTTACACCATTTTGGGAAGAACTTGAAACACCGAGCCAGTGGGAAGAATTGTAGAGAGGAGCATTCCAAACTTACCAAGTGGAATTCTTTGGACTTTTGGACAATTTTTAGAATTAATTTGAATCACAAATATGGTAAACTCCCAAAGCCGAGTTAATATATAGATAACCTGTCATTGTTTGTTGGAAAAAGGATTCTCTCCCAACCATACGATTTAAAACAAAAGCCACAAAAATTGTTATGGTTTTCTGTAACCATGGCAACGTTACAGGTACTCAATTCTTTGGTCTGGGCCACTGGAAAAACTTAAAAAAAATTTTTAATGTTTATTTATTTTTGAGAGATAGAAACAGAGTGCAAGCAGGAGAGGGGCAGAGAGAGAGAGGGAGACACAGAATCCAAAACAGGCTCCAGGCTCTGAGCTGTCGGCACAAAGCCCAATGCAGGACTCGAACCCACGAACTGTGAGATCATGACCTGAGCTGAAGTTGGACGCTTAACCGACTGAGCCACCCAGGCGTCCCGAAAATCTTTAAATATAAAATTATACACCAATGTAATTCAAACACACCTAACAGATGGAGGGAAAAAATGCTTAAAGTGTGTGTAGGAACAAGGCACTATGTCCTTACTCCCTTTTCTAACAAGTGAATTAAGAAATAACATCATAAAATTTTTCATAACTTTCATCCTAGGTGTTATTTAATTGAAAGGTAGGATTACAGAAAAGCATTGCTCTGCCTCTCATGTCATGTGCTGGAAATGTGTTTTAGTGGGCTCCATAAACTAAATTCATACTTCAACCCATCATGTTCATAATGAAAAAAGCCCAACTGCAGCTAAAAATTGATACTGTGTCTACTCACACATAATGATATTCTTATTAAAAATGTTTAAGGGGCACCCGGGTGGCTGAGTGTCCAACTTCAGCTCAGATCATGAGTTCTGGTTCTTGAGTTGGAGCCCCACGTTGGGTTCTGTGCTGACTACAGGGAGCCTGGAGCCTGCTTCCGATTCTGTTTCTCCCTCTCTCTCTGCCCCTTCCCCTCTCACATGCGCACGCTCTCTCTCTCTCAAAAAATAAACATTAAACAATGTTTGACATGTTTGTTGAAACAGAGAAAACATACAGAAAGGTACACAGATCATGGCAGTATCATTAATTGGGAAATTCTTTTTGTAAAAGTGATCCTTCAGGTTTCTATGTCTGTAAGTCTTTTTTCTGGTGATTAATTGTAAATTAACTCTCCTGAATTTTTAAATATGAAACTGAATAAAGCTGTCTCATATCTAGGTCCAGAAGAATACAAGATAGTTTTTCATCCCTTAGTCTGACCTAAGCATCTCTGGGGTGGGAGTCGTATCTCACTCATCTTGGGAGCACCAGCACCACGTGAACATAAAAACATAAGGTGTTTTGTGGTAGTTGTTGAATATAATTCTGCTTTTAACAACCCATAGTAATTAGTAGTGGTTTACTGCTGACATAGGGGGCTGGAAGGATTGTTGGTGAGTAGGTGAATAAGACAGGTGGAACCTACTTATTTTAATCCACGTTGCTGGTGGTAAATTTAAGAATTAACTGCTTGCAATTCTTCAAATACTCTTATCTGTCTTTTAAACCCTGTTGTGCAGCTACCTTGGGAAGAATATGCCGACTCTAGTCTGCATATTTTCTATATGTCAAACTACTATTACTATATAATTTACAGAGAATTCATCTTAGTGGTTAAAAAGTTTATGAGACAAGAAGGGGGAAATTAAATGAGCAATAAAGTATCTTGATCAGGCTAGTGAACTTCTGCGGTCTTCAAAGGGTTACCTGAACTCCTGCTCACACAACTTGCCAGACTTAAATGCAGAGCAATGGTGGAGAGAACAGTGAAACTGTACTATAAAAATAAATTACTGTCATGAATATTAAGCAACAAGAATATAATAAACATGACTGTTTGCATGATTCTGATTTATTGGTACTGATATGCGTATAAATTATGACACTAAGTGTTTATTCTAGTTGTTTTAGAATATGGGCCAAACAAAGCTGGGTGGACACTTCCCGCAGACCTTTCCATCTGCCACCAAATTCCTTGTTCTCTGCTCCTGTTGCTGTGTTTCTTATGTCGGTGGCATCAGGACCATGTGTGAGCAGCCATTCCCTTTAGTTTACTTTGCAGACTGAAGTAAATCGCCTTTCCAGGATCTGGTATTACAGCTGCCATCATGAAGTTTCCGTTCTCTCGCAGGGGGACAACTCCAGCTGCAAAGTGTCCTGAAGGCCGTTCCTACTTGCTCTGTTAAACAGTGCTCACTTTTGACACGAGAGGGTTCATTGCTGTATTTATAAATCTTTTGGCACCATATTTGGGATTTCCCAATGCTAAAGAGCACTGGAGCACTGCATTTTGCATACTTGCTTAGCAGTGGGTGTTCTGGAAAACTAGTGCTGAGACATTAGATGGGGCCGGGCGAGGGGGTGGGGGGGTAGGCGGGGAGGGGAGACTCTGCATATCCCTGTAAAATCTGGAGGTACCTCAACTGCCATAAGATGGCTATACAAGAAGCACAATGTTGGTCTTGCTGATATTCACAAGTAGAAGTTATTAAGATTTGCCATCAGCTTTAATTGACACTATTTGGAACCAGATTTTTGTTAAACAGATGGCCAGAATAAGGTATCGCACAAGAAAATAGCTTTCTCTTGCCTCAGGTTTTTAGCTTTTACGTTACACCTCATCAAAGTTTACTTCAAAGATTAATTATTTTAGAGTCTCTTTTTCTCTAACAGTGGTGACAACCTACAAGGAAGATAGACATTTAATAATCTTAACAAAAGATGCAATGTCCACGCAGTCAATTATGCTGCATGGGAAGAAGCTGACAATACCAATAAAGAGCTGCTAACATAAAAACACCTGGCTATAGATGAAATGCCTGTTAAAGTTCATGATGAGGCAAGAATTGTTGGCTACTTAGAATTGGAACAAGCGCAACATTCTCGGGGGACATTTTAGCTCATTATATATCAAAAGACTTAAAAACGTACACACTTCTGTATTGGCTATCACACATCTAGAAATTTACCTTAGGGAATTTCCACAGATATGCACAAGAATGTGTACAAAGTTGCTTTCCAAAATCTTATTTATAATAGTTAAAGATGTAAAACTAACTTATGTCTAAACTTAGGGAAAGTTAAATTATAGCACATTTACGTAATGAAATATTATACAGTTTTAAATTGTGCTGTAGGAAACATTACTTCTCCAAGTATAATGCCAATAAATATTAAAATAGAACATAAGTGTGTATATTGTGGACCTATTTTTAAATATGCATGCAAATATTTATAAGAAGACAAAAGACAAAGTATTTCAAAATGTTAACACCCATTATCTCTGAATGCTTATACAGCCTTGGGGTTTTGTACTCTTTTGCTTTACTTTTCTTCAGGTTTCTGTACCAAGGAGAAGTACATTTGTAATGATAAAAAAAAGAAAACCAGAGCAAACAAAAGTGTAAGAAAAGAATGAGCTGACAACGTTATAAGAGATCTCAGAATCGGTTACCCTAGGGGATCCCAAATGTAGTTTCAACCCAAATCACCTTCACAGAAGCAGATTCCCAGACCCACTCATAGATTTTGCTCAGTGTGCTTGGGATAGAGTTCAGAAATCTTTATGAAAACACAGTCCTCCGGTGATGCTGTTGTGCTGTTGTCTGGTCAGATTTGAGAACCACCAATTTCAGTCCCTTCTCCTCCATAAAAGCCAAATAAGGAGAGAGCAAGCACCTCCTTCTCATAGGATGCTGACATTACAGTGTCTTAGCCCAAGCTGAGATGTGTATTCCTTGAGGGGGATACTGAAGAGGGAATAGGTAAACTGCCTGGAGAGGAATATATAACCACATGTGATCTAGCAGCACAGTAAGTGACGAAGGCAGTCAGTGCCCTACGGAAAGGAAAGCTGTTAAGTGCAGTGGTTGGAATGACTTCTCGTAAGAGTCATTCGCTGTATGGGGAATTTGAAGGCCCCCCCTGGGAAAGAGCATCAGCAACAGCTCTAGCCCTTAGATCAGGGTGCTGTTTTGAGGCGAGTGAGGAATCTGAGAAGAATACAGAAAAGATTTGGGGATAACAGGAGAAGATAAAGGAAGGGCATCCAGTTGAGCCAGCATTGTGAATCCCATGAAGGCTACAGCCTACCCCTGCCCTACTTCACCCTGCATCATCCTGCTTCGCACAGTACCTACCTCAGAAACATCACTCAGTAGATAGTTTACAAATAAATTAACTAACTAATCTCATCGAATTCAATACCACAAAGGGTTTAAATTTTAATCTATAACAATGAAAACGCCTTTATTTTTTTTAATTTTTTAATGTTTTATTTATTTCTGAGAGAGAAAGAGAGAGAGAGAGAGAGCATGAGCAGGGGAGGGTCAGAGAGAGAGGGAGATACAGAATCTGAAATAGGCTCCAGGCTCTGAGCTGTCAGCACAGAGCCTGACGTGGAGCTCAAACCCAGAACCGTGAGATCATGACCTGAGCCAAAGTCAGAAGCTTAACTGACTGAGCCACCCGGGCGCCCCAGCGAAAACCCCTTTAATCACTTTCGAGGAAAGTAGTGAAAAACAGAAAATTATGTTTTAGAGAATTTTTTTGGTGATTATTGGCAAGACACATTGAAGAGGAGAGATATGAAACAGAAAGCCCTGTTGTGTTGTCCTGGTGTTACACTCCGCTGTCAATCAAGTATGGCCATGGGCAAGTGTCCTAACCACTTGGGAACCAGTTTTATCTCTCTGTAAAGTGATTAAATGATGCTGTATCAAAATTCTGAAATTGAGATCTATGGATATGC
This sequence comes from Hyaena hyaena, assembly GCF_003009895.1. Taxonomy (NCBI): domain Eukaryota; kingdom Metazoa; phylum Chordata; class Mammalia; order Carnivora; family Hyaenidae; genus Hyaena; species Hyaena hyaena. The sequence continues at coordinate 1,183,467 of NW_024081012.1, forward strand.
AGGAGACTATGACCCACTGCCCAAAGGTTGGTCACATTTGTGTGGATTTTTATCTATGTATTTTCTAGAGCAAGATTCTCAGAAGATTTTCAGAAAAACCTCTAAAATGTCATAGAATAAGTGTTACTCCAAGTATGGTCTGCAGGCTGATAGCAGCAGACTCACCTCGGGTTTTATTAAACATAAACATTCTGAGGCCCCATTCCTGACTTTCTGAATAACAGCCTCTAAGGATGGAGCCCAGGAATGTGTTTTTATAAGCCCTCCAATTTATTCAGATGCATGCACAATTCTAAGAAGTTTCTAGTAGCTAGATGAGTTCTAAGCTGCTCACCAACTTAAGAATCTTTGACTATTGTTTTTTAAAGGGGCAGGGGGAAGGAGAAGGAGGCATAAATAAGAAAGATTACCTAAAATAAATAAATAAAAGTCACAAAGATTTAATGACAACTTAGATAAACAGTCGTGATCAGGTTTTAGACCTAAATAACGAAGAAGATCAAAGTGTATTTGGCAGATATAGAGAAGCTGTGATGCTGAGCTGTTTTGTGTACAGTAGAAGGCTGGACCAAACACAGCTCATCAATGAACTGATTTTTTTCTCCTGGTATTGTTCTTGCGGACATAGAATCAAGACAGTTCAAGGTATCTTTGTACTTTGAGAAACTGTTCCAGAATTACTCAGTTGAATATGACTACTGAAATAGTGAATACCTGATCAGAAATTAAGAGTGACCAGAATGGAGGGGTGCTTGGTTGGCTCAGTCAGTTAAGCGTCCGACTTTGGCTTAGGTCATGATCTCACAGTTGGTGGGTTCGAGCCCTGCATTGGGTTCTATGCTGGCAGCTCAGAGCCTGGAGCCTGTTTCAGATTCTGTCTGTCTGTCTGTCTCTCTCTGTCCCTCCCCTGCTCATGCTCTGTCTCTCTCTGTCTCAAAAATAAGATAAGCTATAAAGAATATTTTTTAAAAAGAGTGATCAGAATGGAAATTTTGGCAAAATCGAAGATGCCATGATATATATTGATTGTGTGTGTGTGTGTGTGTGTGTGTGTAGGAAAAAAACAGCAAAGCCTAAAATTGGGATTCCTTCATGTTTGAAAGGAGTAATAAGATTTGATGAATATGTATAACACAAAATTCCTATTCCTGGATGAGATTGTTTTAAATTTTCAACAAAGCATTGAGAAATGACCAAAAATGGTTAATTGGACCAGCAAAATTGAACCTTGGCTAAATTTGACATAAGCTTTCTAGTGCTACAAGCCAAAAGGTATCTTTAAAATAAATGAAACCAACTCTTGATTCAAGAAAGAGAAAAGATATGCAGATTGAAAAGAACTTGTAAGTCAGTCTACACTATCATTAAGTGTACTTAGATTTGTACCATATAATTATTATGATTGTAGCAATTAATCAATCAACTGATTAACATGTAGGGTCAGCAGGATCCAGTGATCTTATCTTGAAGCTTGAATTAATTAATTATACTTTCTTCAACATTATTATTTTCTATTTGTGTAACCAGTTTGTGCAAGTTGCTCCTATTGACAAAATGTGGTTTAGTGTCTCTACTTATCACAGCAGGTACGGGTACTCACTGAGGTACTTTTGATGATATAAAGTTAGACTTATAAGGAAATTGAAATATTTTCAGTATTTCCTCGAGTAATTACTTTGTTATTTTTTATCGTCAAATGTTTTATACAAATTATACTAACTGATACGATTATTTTGGATGATTTCTAAGACCAGAGGGCTTTTGTCAGAGTAAGTCAAATTCAACTCCACTATTGTATATCATATAATAATTATATTATTCAAACAGACCAGCTTATCTTGCAAGAAATGCCCAAAGCCTCACCTTGCAAACACATTTTGTAAAAATATTTTAGACATATTTTCAAATATATTATCTCTTTTGCTATTTTTTTGTGAAATGCTTAAAGCTGTTACTATTCCCATTTGTTAGATCAGGAAACACACTGAAACACATTTGAAGCAGCTTGTCCAGATTGCTAAGAAAAGTACTGGGATACAACAACTTTTTCACCAAATATGTATGGAATGACTTCTTGAGCAGGCACCATGTTGAAAGTTAGAGACAGTAGGATGAACAGGACATGGCTCCACTTTCATGGAAGTCACAGTCCAGCAGGTGAAATGGGCAGGAGGTGAGGCATTTGCAAATGCAACACCATACCACAGATACAAAAGGCTATGAGACCGTGGGGATATTCTTTACCACTGCTTATGGGGTTACAAGATGACAATCTTGATGGAGTTGCTCCATATGAAGGGAGACGGAATGCTCAAGCACTCAATGTATTGTGATATGAGACCTGTTGCATATGTTAAAGCTGGCTTCTTCTTTTTTTTTCCCTTTTACTAGAAGCCACTTATTAGCAGGGCCTGTCTCAGTTGGAGGCTCTGCCTTTTTGCTTACAGACTGTCTGACGCCTTTATAAAGTGGGCCACTGCATTGTTGATTACTGCTCACCAGGGTGGTCCGTGAGCCGCTGTTTTCTGCCATCCCACAGTGAGACAGCATCTTCTGAAGTTCTGGTCTCATATGTCCTTAGAGAATGGTTTGTGTTTCCTAGGAAGCTTAAGTCTGAATGATTTACATGTAACATTTTAAACTCCTGTTGTGTAATGACTGGATGAAGATTTATATGCACTGAAAAGAGTTTCTCAGGTCTGTGTATGGCATTAAGTGAGGTATTATATCGTCTCCTGTTACTTATCCACATGGCTGGAGAGGCAGTGTTCGTGTGATACAGTAACGAGGATCTGAAAATCGCACATTCTACTGCAGCATAACACCATGCACAGAGGTTCTCTGGCTACTTGACTACGTTCTCATAATCAGATGATTAAGTGCATTGTCAACCCAAATTAGATGTATTTAATTTTGACTTGCAAAGAAAAAAGAGAGAGGCAATTGAGATAAGACGTGAAATGGTCATTTTCCTTCTGCCCGATTTGAGTTCATTTTCTCCCATTTACTCTTTTGCTTTTTTCCAAGTGAAACAGCACATTTCCTGGATGTGAGACTTCGTCAAGTGATCGCACAAAAAAATTCCAAAAACAATCTCAGTCTGCTGATGAGAAATGAACATTCATACCTACTCTTATAAATATTAAAAGAAAAATGGCATGCAAAAATCCATAGCAATGTGACTTATCAAGCTACACTGACTCACAGCAAATGAGTCCAAATATAATATTGCTGATATACTACATGTGAGGGGTGTGTGGGTGAGGCTATGAGTGTGTGTGAGATGTATCATTGCCATAGTGTAAAAGAGTTGAATTGGCTTCCACTTGACTAGATGAGAGCTCTTAGTTCTTATTTTGAAAGCAATCAATTGAGCATGGTTAATTAGGATATCGCCAAGTAGTTAAGAAAAAAAAAAAAAAAGCAAAGCACTTATTAGAAAGTATATTTTGAATCAGCTCACATTAAAGTACTGATCAAACGATTATGGAAAGAATTCACTAAAACTGTGGTTGTGAGGTGCTTTCTGCACAAACACATTTTTCTTCAATTACAACAAATTATTATAGTTATTTTATGTGGTGCTACAGTGCTGCCTTTATGGGAATCATTGAGTTATAAACAAAGAATACATTCCAGTACTCTAAGCAATAATTGTAAGAGGACGAGCCAAAAAATATCTCATTTTGGGGAAAAATTATCTTTAATTCTGCTCTTATTCTGTCCATCAGAGCTCTTTTAACTCAATTTAAAAATATACAGCATTTTCATGTAATTTTCAATTACAGTAAAAATTCAAAATAACTAGCAATATTAACTAGCCATCTCAGGTTTATATTGTATCATTTTATTCAAGGTATGCCTTTCACTTGAGTGTCTCAGTGTCCCAAATAAATTAACTTTTCTCATTAATATGGAAAATGAGAATGGATTCCATATTTTCACACACATGCCCTTTTCATTATATTCTGATGGTGTATAACACTCTTTTCAAAATAGTTCCAGAAATCTAGCAGCCCAAGAGGGCTGAGTATTAATCCTCGGAATATCAATCCACTCTGAGGATTGATACTCACCACCCAGATTGTTCCCCACATATACTAATAAACTCAGTGGGAGTCTTCTTAACCTTGGGCAAGGTTGGGCTACAGCCCTTTTTCATGCATTAATCTGAGTTATTTGTGAGCAGAGTATCCTATTGTGTGCTCAAATACAGGAAAACACAACTGTTAGCATTTTACAGTATTGTCCTCATTGTTCAAGTGCGGTGCTGGGCAAGTTCGAAGTATTAGTAGCCCACTGAGGGTAACTCAGACTTCAACATGTTTTTATCTGCCTGCAAAAGACTAACATTTTTAAGAGAAATCTCCTGAGTGTGCTAACATCAAGGATAGGAACCATTTGTTCTTCTCATGTCTGAACCCGGGAGAGTAGGACTGGATTTGCTCACATCCACGTGGTGACGTGGGCATGAGGAGCCTTTGCTTATTTGCATCAACCAAGCCTTTGGGATATTTTGTTTTCCTTTCCCCCTTTGTTATAGAAATACTTCAAGCTCTCTGCAAATAAGTGAGAATCTAGATAGTCAAAAATAGTAGCATTACATTTTCATGTGAAGATAATTGTCTTGTACCCAACATTATAACAGAGGCCCCCACCATGGGCTGTAATCAAATATAACATTTTCTACGATTTCCACTCCAATTATGGTTTTTCAAAGAAAAATCTTTGCTTGTAAAATGTGTTGTTAGCACCTTTCTATACCTTTTTATCTGCATTTTATTTTTTGCCATTATGTGAGTGAATAGAAGGGCAGTCTTCTCAATTCAGTAATGTAAGAGAAGGCCATGTCTGTATGAACATAAGGAGACATCGAAGGATGCTGGCTCAGCTCACTGGAGTCACTGAATATCAACCCCACAGTGCAAACCACATATTTAGTCCCACACCAGTTGACTTATAAGCCAAGTCAAGGGATTTCTCTGACCTTACTTTATAACTTCATGTCAGTGTACGTACTGTGTTTGGTGTAGTCAGTGTAAGGAAGTGCAAAGTGTTTCCTGATAAATGCTGTAATTTCTTTTTCAAATATTATATAAAAGCAAAACCTTTCTTGAAGAACAAGCTTAGTTCTCCTCTTTTCCATTCATTCTCCTCCTCCTCCTCCTCCTCCTCCTCTCCCTCCTTCCTCTTCTTCTTCATTATCTGTGTAACCAGTTAGGTAACCAGCATCTGGTTGTGTACTCTAATTGGTATTTGTTGAAGAAGCAAGAAGCTAAAATTCAGATATCTTGTTCATTTCAAAACAGTTGTCAAATTCTCCTTTGGACTGGAAAAGAAAACTTTGAAGAAATTGACATCTCAGTCACTGGTTAGGAAGTAAATACGGAAGTGCAAAATGGCATTTTTAAACAAAACTGCTTTCCTGACCATGACTGAATTTTCACATTGTCAGCACTTCCATTATAAACATTTTTTTTTAGTTGAGAGTTTATAACGCAAATGTAAAGATTTGCTATGGGCTAAATCTCAACCCAAGAGCAAATGTTTATACCAATTTTGAAAACAATCAGCTTGCCCATTTGTAGTTATGCATGTGTTCATCATCTGTTATTGCTTGTCCAATGCTCTCCAACTTCTGGGAGAAAAAGCAGACATCTGGAGAGAAGAAACAATGTTTGCTCTCTCCAGCAGATGTAGTCTGTTTTCCACAGTCATTGAATAAGGAAGGTATCGAATAAACATGTGCCCTTTAATATAAGGAAATGAAAAGACAAAATTCTGTGATTCTGCATGCATACCAATACTGGTGAAACACAAAATTGGGCAGTCTAAGAATTGGTCACATCGGGTCACTAGAACTCAGGGTTATACCCATTTTAAAGACAGAAGGAACAGGGAAACTACCATGAATCATAGAAGTGAAATGCCCTCTAAAGTACATCATTCAGGGATTTCCAGAATGGATCGAGAATAATCACTTTGGTCAAAACTATTGTTTTACTAAGAATAATAAATATTTTCCAAAGTGGTAAATTATTGCTTAACTTCCAGTTTCACGTTTTTGGGCTTTTTTCCTTTTTTTAAAAATTCATTCAGTAACCTAAATATTCAAATAGCACCTTGTTAGGGGAAGAAAAGATCAGAAATAAATTTATATCTGGAGGAACACTGAAAATGTTCCCTAACTTGGGAAATCAAGGATGTTTCTACACAGATATTTTTTTCAAAATAATATGATAAAATTTTAGTGGGTCTTTTTTGTCACCTACATTGGATGGCACTATGGTTAACAGAGGGCAGGTATGATTTACCAAGAACAGAGAAGGTTCATAGGTGATTTAAGTTCTAGTTTAGATTCAAATTAGCTTCAGCACACCAAATAAGTCATTTGTCCTCTCAGATTTCATATGTGAGGTTATTGAACAAAGTAATCTCTAGCCATCTCTTTCTGCTTTAAAGTCCTACGGTTTTGTGACGCTCTACAATCCCTTCCTCAGATGTTTGCAGGTTCTTGGTGAATTAAGTCAAGCTTTTTGTCTGACTTTCCCATAGTCTTGAATACTGTACTTAATAAGCATTGTCTAGGTCAAAAGCATAGCCAAACAAAAGCGCCTTTGCCTTGTTTCAAAGAAGGTTAAAATTTGGGGTGCCTGGGTGGCTCAGTCGGTTAAGCGTTCGACTTCAGATCATGATCTCATGGTTCCTGAATCTGAGGCCTGCATCAAGCTCTGTGCTGACAGCTCAGAGCCTGGAGCCTGCTTCAGATTCTGTGTCTCCCTCTCTCTCTGCCCCTCCCCTGCTCATGCTCTGTCTCTCTCTCAAAAATAAATTTAAAAACATTTTTAAAAATATAAAAAGGTTAAAATCAAAAATCAAAATCCTGATTGTCAATACAATTCATTTGCTGTTATGAGGATTTCTATAGTACTGGGGAGAAAATTAAATTCTTGCCTTAATTGTCATATCTATATGCTAGAGTTGATTTACCCTTCTATAATGTAAGTTTTGAAATCTAATTATTTATTACTTAATTACAAAAACCCTTAAAAATATTATCTTCAGGAAGGCCTGGGTGGCTCAGTCAGTTAAGCACTTGACTTCAGCTTAGGTCATGATCTCATGGTTTATGAGTTTGAGCCCCATGTCAGGCTCTGTGCTGACAGCTCAGAGCCTGGACCCTGCTTTGGATTCTGTGTCTCCCTCTCTCTGTGTCCCTCCACCACTCATGCTCTCTCTCTCTCCTCTCTCTCTCTCTCTCTCTCTTTCACTTTCTCTCTCCCTCTCTCCGTCTCTCAAAATAAATAAACACTAAAAATTTTTAAAAATCTTATCTTAAAAATTAACTCCAGAGTATGACTACACAGCACTTATCTCACGGCTCATTTTCATCTAAACCAGCACATTCCCATATGTTGTCCATTTTGCTACACTAGAGATACATTTGCATGGTGGCCTGGAGGAGTCTTGGAGAAAAGCCCTATGTCTCAATGCTTTAAGTAGATTTTTAATACACAAAACCATCAATTACTTACAAAAAAGTCAAATGTGGTGGGTTCACTGTAATATAGATATCCTCGTTTTACCCAGAGAAAGACCAAGGTAAGTGTACAGCTGGTTGCCGTCGTTGTAGCTTTTTATTAAAGCTATAGTAGTTAAAAGTAAAAGTGCTCAGTATTAGAGCAATTCATATAGATTTTTCCAGCTGTATTTAGGCATAATTTGGTATACAAATTTGGTATACAACTTGCTAAGTTTGACAAAATTTGACGTACATATACAGTGGCATATCACTGTATCATCACCACAGTCAAAATCATGAGCTCATCTTTTCTTCCCAAAAGTCTCCTCATGCCTTTTATAATTCCTTCTCTTCTCCCATGGTGCCCCTCTCCCATAACAAATGGATTGCTTTCCACAGTTATAGATTAATTTGCATTTTCTGGAGCACCATATAAGTTGAATTATACAATAAGTACTCTTCTTGTCTGGTTCATTTCATGCAAACAATTGCTTTAAAATTTATCGAAGTTGTTTCTATTGAGGATGTATTCCTCCTTATTGATAAGTAGTACTCTACTATATGGTTATGTCACAACTGGCTTATCGATTTATCGTTGATGAACGTTTGGATTGTCCAGTTTTTGATTATCACAAATAAAGCTGCTCTGAACATCTGTGCATAAGCTTCTGTATGGACATATTGCTTTCATTTGTCTTGTATAAATACGAGAACTACAATTCCTAGTTCAGATGGTGGATATATATCTATTTAACTTTATAATTAACTGCCAAACTGTATTTCAGAACAGCAATGTCATTTTTCACTCTCACCAGTAGTATATGAGAGTTGCAATTTCTCCACTCCTTTTCAACAGTTGAGGAGGTCAGTCTTTTAACCATCCTAATAGGTTTGTAGAAATATCTCACTGCAGTTTTTATTTGCTTCTCCCTTTATTGCATGCCAATAAAGTGGGGCATCTTTACATGTGCTTATTGGCCATTGTTTTGTCTTCTTTGGTGAAGTGTATATTCAGATTTTTTGTCATTTTTTATTATTTGTTTTATCATAAGAGTTTTGAGGCTTGTTTACATATTTTGGATATGAGCCTTGTCTCAGATATATGCTTTGGAAATGTTTTCTCCCTGTTTGTGTCTTCTCTGTCATTCTTATAGCAGTGAATATCAGAAAACAGAAACTCTTGGGATGCCTGGATGGCTCAGTCGACTGAGCATCCGACTCTTGGTTTTGGCTCACGTCATGATCCCAGAGTTGTGGGATTAAGCCCCTTGGTGGGTTCCGTGCTCAGCACAGAGCCTGCATGGGATTCTCTCTCTCTCTCTCTCTCTCTCTCTCAAAAAAATAAAATTAAATTAAAATAATAGAAGCTCTTAATTTTGATGAAATTCAATCTATAATTTTGTTTCATTTATGGATGTTTTCAGCATCATATCTAAGAAATCTTTGCCTCACCTCAATTCACACAGATTTTTCCCCATGATTCTTTCAGAAGCTCTATGGTTTTAGACTCTGCATTAGATCTATGATCCATTTTGAGTTCATTTTTGTATAAACTTGAGAACTATGAATCTAAATCCACTCCATTTTGCATGAAGATATCCAGTTTTTCAGAAATCTTTGTTGAAAACTATTCTTTTCCGCTTAGTTGCCTTTTAATCTTTGTCCAAAGTCTGTTGTTCATGTAACTGTAGGTTTATTTAGGGACTATTCACTTTGATTCCTTGATCTACTTACCTAACTCACTGCCAGTACCACACTTCCTTTAGCACTGTAAATTTATATTAAGGTCAAGTAATGTTAGTCCTCTAACTTTGTTCCTATCAAACTTATTTTTTCTATTCTAGTTTAGAGGCCAGCACAACTTTGTTTTTCCTCTAGAGGGACAGAGAGTAACAGTTTAAGGTCTGTTGGCCATACAGTCTCTTTTGTAAGTATTCGGCTCTGCCATTGCCATGAAAAAAATAGTTATGAGAAATATTTAAACAAAAAGAAATGATTGCGTTTCAAAAAATTTTCTTTACAAAAGGAGGCAGCAGGCTGGAAGTTCACTGCAGGTCATAGTTTCTGGCCCTTGATATGGGTTCTTTGCATTTCCACATGAATTTTAGATTCATCTTGTCAATTTATACCCATACCCTATCCAAATAAAAGCCTGCCAAGATTTTGATTGGCTTTGAGTTGAACGTATAGATAAATTCGGGAAGAACTGACATTTTAACAATATGGAGTCTTCTAACCACTGAATAGATTATATCTCATTGTTTATTTAAATCTTCTTTAATTTCTTTCAGCAATGTTTTACAATTTTCATCATACATGTTGTATACCTCGTTTGTCATATTGATTCTTGACAATTTAATGCTCTTCATTGCTATTACAAATTGTATTTCTTATTTCACTTTCTGATTATTCACTGCTTCTGTGTAGGAATACAGCTGATACTGTGTTTTGTTTTCATATTCTGGAACATTGTGATATTTATTTATTGGTTCTGATAGTTCTTTGGCACGTCACTGAATTTTCTACACCCATTATTACATCATCTTTGAATTAAAACAGTATAACTTCTATTTCTTACTGGATGCATTTTATTTCTTCTTCTTGCCGCATTGTGCTGGCTGAAACAATGTTAAACAGAGATAATGATCATGGACATCTTTTTCTTTTTGCTTTCCTTAGGTGGAAATCATTTACTCTTTCACCATTAAGTGTGATGCCAGCTGTAGGTTTTTGCTTTTCTTCTATACATAGTTTCCTAAGAGTTTTTGTCAGAGTAGATGTTGAAACTTGTCAAAAGTTTTTCTGAACCTACTGAGATGATCATATAGTTTTTCTTTTTTAATTTATTAATGCAATTAGTTACTCTGATATATTTTTCAAAAGTTAAGCCAAACCTGCATTCCTGGGCCAAATCCCACTTGTTGATCACCTATTATCTTTTAATTATAGTATCGACTTCTATTTCCTAAACTTTTGTTAACATTGATTTTGCATCTATGTTCATAAAAGATAGAATTCTTTCAGGTTTTCCCCCATTATAATATATTTGCATGGTTTTGTTGTTCACTATCAAGATAAAGCTTGCCCTAATAGAAGTAACCCAGACATGCTCCTTTAGCTTCGATTTTGTGAGAAAGTTTTGACTAAAAATTCAACTTCTTTGCTAAATATAGGATTATTCGGGTTATCTATTTTTTTTTCAGTGATTGTTGGTAGATTTGGTCTATTAAGGAATTTCTTTATTTCATCTAATTTGTTGAGTATATTGGTATAAATTTTCTTATTGTTCTTTGATTGTCTGTAGAATCTATAGTGACATCACTTCTCTTGCTCCTGTTTAGTAATTAGTGTCTTCCGTGATGTTTTCAAGATCATTCTAAGGGACAAAGGAAGGATGCCTCAAAGGGAACACAAATATTTAGGAAACTGATTAGAATTTGAGAATTGTGCAATAATAGAGGTAAGAAATAAGACATCCTCAGGGAGTAATAATTATCCCCCCGGACTGGGTTAGTATCTCCTAACCCTAAATCCTTTTCTTCATTCATAATACTTACATTAATTTTGCTTATATAGTTTGGGAGAAGTAGTTGTTTAACATCTGTTTTATTTACTTCCATAGCAGTAGAACAGAGCGCAATACCTGGCACATGGTAGGTGCTCAAAAGTTCCTTTTTGAACGTGATGTGAATGAATTAACATAGTCACTTACCACATTCAGAAAGCTTTTCTCCCATTTACTATGGTATCTGGCTTTTGTCCTTAGGGCACTCCAAAACAACTGAAGATTTTAAACAGGTGCATCACACGCTGAGATTTGCAGTGTGACATGTATATTCATGACATGGAAGATAGTGGACAAAGGGATACTGTGAATGGGGAGGCAGTTAAGGAACCATTGGTTATTGAAGGAGTATTTGGGGAGTAGAACCTTTAGAATTTGTTTGAATACTTACAGCAGAGAATGAGGGGAAATTATATGTAGAAAATGAGAGAAAAAAGGAAGTAGAACATATTCTCAGAATTATAGTTTGGGCAATTTGTTAGATATGTGCCATTAAGTAACTTTGAATATAATGGAGTAAGAGAAACCTTTACACATTTCAGAAAGACAGGTGCCCATTTGTTACCTGTATAACTCTGCATTTTGATTCCTTTTCCTTGAAGTCATTCTCAATAAGGTTGCCACAACTTACTTTAAAAAGAAGTGAGAAAAGCATAATCTACATACAGATTTTGTTATCCGAATACCACTGATTCATCCAAAATAGGTACAATGGATTCACATAAGCAACTTCCCAAGAAGTGAAACACCCTTTATGTATAAAATATTGTTATGTTAGTCCTTTTAATAAAAATTATTCTGAAATGTATTGCATACTTCCCCAAAGCATTTTAAAAATCCCTCCCCCTTTCTCTCTCTCTCATTATTTTTTTGTTGTTCACTCTGAGAATAAGTATCGTAAGCACACTTACTTTTCTGATAAATAAATTAAGCCTTAAAGATGTTAAGATGACAAGTTAAAACTGTCAACCTCAAGATTTGAACCCAGGTGTCTAAATCTGGTTTCTTCCCATCTTACTGTGTTACCTCCATCTATATTTATATTTTAACCAATGATGCTCTCAATAATTAACTGTAAGGATGAAGGCACAATCAAAATTTAGAACAAGAATTCTGAAGAACTCATAGGTAAGGCCAGTAACGTATTTCCCCAAGGCAGCATTTTGAGGAAAAAATAAAATACAATGCTATGAGAAGAGGACAAGCCTTGGAATCAGGCCAACTGGGTTCGAATGTGGGCCTTGCCGCATACCGTGAGACATTGTGAGGCAAGCAGCCAGCGTTCAGCATGTCAGTGTTCTCAGCTTTAAAATGGGTATGCTAACTCCGATAATAAGGTTATTGTAAATGTTATTGTAAGCACTGATAGCGCGCTGTGTCCTTTCTGTCCAGACGCCTCATGTTCTAATGTGTTCATTTCCCTTTCATCCCCTAGTCAAATGTTGATTCCAGGAGCAAGCGTTTAGCTTTTACATATCACTGCCCTACCACACTATGTAACTGCTTGGTGGTGTGAAAGACTTTCCAAACCCTTAAAAAAGACACCATCGCTTACTATCCAGCTTGGAAGAAGTAAGTACATGGGCTGAAAATATGAATTCATTTCTTCCTGCTTATATAAAGCAGCAGTTTCATTCTCTTTCCCTGCAGTCATTCTCATTGAGGATGCCCAGCTTGACAGGTGAATCAGGAAAAAGTTTGAGAAGGAAAAAGCAAAGCAGCTCAGCATTCCCTGTGGCTATTTTCTGGACTTAATTGTAACAACTGGAAAGTATCATTTGGTTTTCTTCTAGGACCAAAGACCATTAACATCTATGCAATATGTGGTTTTTCGCTCACTGCAGGTCTGGCTTAAGCACGTTCTAATTCTGAACTGATTAAGTGCAGGTTGATTTCTCGATGACGGTTGCTTATAAGTTACAATAGTTTTCTTAGTTATTGTGTGGAATCCACAATGATGCTTACCTTGCATAGACAAGATGAGGTCCTTGCCGGTAGAAGTCATTTTTGACCACAGTACCCACAGGTCCAGAGTAGAAAGACACCACAAATGGCCATAAAGTGTCAACATAAATAACTATCAATAAATATTATGGAATACAGCAAAAGCATTTGGCTTCTATCTTGTTAACCTATCAGAGCTAACTGCATAACTATTATTGTCACAAAGGGTGCTCCCAGTTTGGCTATCTACAGTGTTTAGAAAGTGCCCATCACCATGGTATCTGAACACTGGGGCAATCTAATTAGGTGAGTCCAATTACTTGTGTAGAAGTAGAAGAGGTGCCCTTCCTTATATTCCAATCCACTGGAACCAATTTGATTGTGTTTTTAAAAGCAAGAAAAGCCTTCTGTGAGAATAGCTTTCTAGTCCTCTTGTTCCAAGATTAAAAGCCTGTCTGGGTAAAGAAATGACTGTTTCCTATTCCTGAAGGTGATAATGTTCGGAATCAAGATACTCTCTAGTGGTAGAAAACACCGCAGCCCAGAGATCCTGACTGAGAACATTCTACTCCCTTTTCTTTTGAACTTCACTCTGGGGGCAGGTAACTGAAAAGTACTTTCTAAAAGCAGTTCACCTGAAGGTGAATTATTTCCAAAGACCTCCTGAGTGGGAAAGCAGTATTCTCCCCTGGCCTATGGAGTCAGAGTCCTTCTACTCCTCTGGGTCAGGAGATTTAACTGGGTCAGACCTGAGTTCAGCCTTGATGACGAAAGCCTCCCCTCAGACTTTTATTTCTGACAGACAAGAACTTAGGACATATTCACTGGTGTGGTGTGTGTGTGAGTGTGTGTGGGTGGGTGTAGGTGGGTGAGGGTGGCAAGGGGGGGTATTATGCATGAGCATAACCTCTGATAAACATTTTTAGAATTTAAAGTTAATCAAAGATTGTTAAAAGTAGTGTCTGTGCCCTGAAGTAACCTGTGAATACCATGCGTATATAGAAAAAAAATGTCTGTTGTTAATACATACCTCAGGATACAGAGCAGGTTTCCATTTATACTGCCAAGACTTCTTTCTGAAATTTATCACTAATTCAGGTTGATGGGAATCTAATTTATCTGATATTTTATTTTATTATATTTCTTATAACTAGGTAACAATCAAGTCAACATGGCCTGTAATATTTCAAAGTATAATTTAAAATTTCCTAGAATTAACATTTACCTTGAAAATGGGTAGACTATTATTTTCTTCTTTGGTCATCCCATTCATATTGTGCATATTATATTGCTTGTTGCTCCGTTCCATGTTTTAACAGTCTTATTTTCTCTTTGTCATCTTTAACCATGATCATAGAGTCTCTACTTGTGTCTCATTGATTTCTTCTTATTACTGTGGCACTAGACATAATTATGAGTCTTAAGTTGATTTTCTTTCAGTGCCTCAACTCTTCCGGTTTCGTTTTTTTTTCACTTTGGCACTTCTCTTTTATGTCCATTCTTAGTTATAAGACTTTTCTTCTCTCTTAAAATATACATTTTTGGGGCACCTGAGGGGCTCAGTCGGTTAAGTGACCGACTTCGGTTCCAGTCATGATCTCACGGTTCTTAAGTTCAAGCCCTGCATCAGGCTCTGTGCTGCATCTAAAGCCTGCTTCAGATTCTGTGTCTCCCTCTCTCTCTGCCCCTCCCCCGCTCATGCTCTGTCTCTGTCTCTCTCTCTCAAAATTAAACATTAAAAATTTTAAATATGCATTTTTGAGAAATACCTCAGCTCATGGAACATATCCATGTGTGGTAACATCAGTGCCTTTAGCTAACTACATCTTTTCTTTCTCATCAGAATCATTTGCATGTGTCTTCTCGGAATTTCCTTTTTTACAGTTTCCTATTCCTCTTGAGCCATCTTCCCGTATAGAAATTCTCACCTAAGGATCTTTTTTAAAAAATATTCATTTACTTTGAGAGAGTGAGAGTGAACATGCGTATTAGTGAACGGGTGGCAGAAAGAGAGGGAAAGAGAGAGAATCTCTCCCTGAGATTCACCCTGAGAGTGGAGCGCAACTCGGGGCTTGATCCCACAACTGTGAGATCATGACCTGAGCCAAATTCAACAGTCAGATGCTTAACCAACTGAACCACTCAGGCACCCCCAAGGGATCTCAAACAATTTTTTCTCTGACCACTAGAACAATGGATGTAAATATTGAGCATCTACTTCATGACAGGAATTCTATGTGTGTTGTCTCATTTACTCTCTAGATAAGGTAGGTTAATTATCTTCATTGTACCAATGTAAAGACTAGAGTTCAGAGAAGACAAGAATAGGCAGTAATGGACAAAGCAGGGCGGAATTTCAGGTCTACCTGGCTCAAAAGTCTGTACTCTCTAATTATTCTCTATGATAAATTACTGAGTAACTTAACAATTTCTTTGTCACTATCAAATACTCTATCAGCTGGATTGTATTTGGCTGAATCAACAGAAAATCATCTCAAAGCAATGGGGAAATCTACTGGCTCATGTCACTAGAAAAGGTTACTTGAGATAGAGTGAATTAAAGGATTTGTTGATTCAGTATTCAAAGATGGAATCACAGACCCAAGCCCGTCCTAAAACTGTTCTGCCATGCACAGCACTGGATTCATCCTAATGCTAGTTGCTCTCATTGTGTGATGAACACCAGAAGTAACATGAACCATGTCCTTCCTTTGCTATAGCTGCTGAGAAGTAGAGGAGCACATTTGCCAGAAATTTGAGCAAGAGTTTCCTTTCACTGAATTTATTATATTTTTTAATCACATACCTATTTCTTAATGTAGCCAGGAAATTACACTGAGTTGGATTAAGCAAAGTTGAATCTCAGATCAAGGACTGGGATTTCCAAATGATGAGTCATATAATAGGTCCCTGAACAATAGAATTCTATTTCAAACAAGGAGAGTTGGATCAGCTTAGAATAGGCAGTCAGTAGTGTCTTCAGTCCAACTCATTGACTCAATACTCACACGACAGGCTTCAGTTACCTTTGAGGCTCTCCTACCTGTTTGAAACCACTCATTCCTCTCTGGAGCCACATACAGCAACTGTATCTAGTTCCAAGAATCTGAGATTTGTACTAAATTCTCTTTTTCAGCTATAACGTGACTTCTCTAACTAACATAGCTATCTGCCACCAAAGTATTTACAATGCAAGAGTAAGGAAAGAAGGGCTAACTACAACCAACGATTCTATTTATAA
This sequence comes from Hyaena hyaena, assembly GCF_003009895.1. Classification (NCBI taxonomy): domain Eukaryota; kingdom Metazoa; phylum Chordata; class Mammalia; order Carnivora; family Hyaenidae; genus Hyaena; species Hyaena hyaena. The sequence goes on from NW_024081012.1 coordinate 1,199,739, forward strand.
AAGTGAAAGATGGAAAGTGCATGGTGGTTCTTGGCCCATAGGATGTGCAGTGTTCTGTTGAGCAGGAAGAGAGTGAGTTTCATGCCCTGGCTGTGGAGTCACTTGGAGTCAACTAGTCTGGAGGCTCCTGATTCTACTTTCTGGAAAAAAATCTCACTTTGTTTTCCATAGTCACAACTGAGAAAGGTATGGTGGAGGATAGCTTTTAGCAGCATCTTCACCCCCAGGGACCCAGGGAAATCTTAAAGAGTTGTCTGCCCTTCCAGTCAGGTGTAGGTTTATTTGGTAATAAATCCCTTTCAAAAGTTGAGAACACTTCTGGTTTATTTGTTGTTTTTGCTTTTTGTTTTTCTGTGGAGTTTTTTGGGTCATTCATATCAGCTTTCAATAATTCTAGAGACCTTGTATGATCATATTCTGGAAATTTCCATCTCTCAGCAGTAAACTTCTGTAATGTGCCCATTCCTCTGGTGCTGATCCTCTATTTAATTGATGCTATCTTCCTCTTAGATCAGTCCTCAAGAGAAAGTGAAGAAGTAAATGGGTATTCTTTTTTATTTTTTCTTTCTTTCTTTCTTTCTTTCTTTCTTTCATCTAATTTATTGTCAAATTGGCTAACATATAGTGTGTCCAATGTGCTCTTTGTTTTGGGGGTAGATTCCCATGGTTCATCACTTACATACAATACCCAGTGCTCATCACAACAAGTGCCCTCCCCAATGCCCATCACCCTAAATGGGCATTCTTCTTATGGAAGGACATTGGAAATAGCCAACACAAACCAATGTGGACTGTGCCTAAGTTTCCAAAATACAACAGATCCGAGTCGAACCAAATTTTTTACTGTAGTGTGACAAGAATAATTGCAAACTTCATAGCCTGGAATGATGGGGCCCTCAGTGGCTCTTCGTTACCTAGTACATTCAAGCTTTTTTCTGTGTAAAACCTATTACTTAACATGTACTTGATTCTGTTTTTAAAATTATACCTAGTACTTTCACCCTCCTTTTTCTACATTGTATATAATTCTCTAACTCTTAAATGTCTCTTCCAACCTGTAATTCAATCTGCAGGAATTCTAGGAGAGCCAATGGGGATATCAATTGCATTTATGAAAAAAGATGATTTTGCTGATATTACTTTCAAGCAGGCTTCAAAGTTACATATATGTGGACGGCATCTTGGGAACCAGAAGAGAGGTTTTTGCCCCAAAAAATTAAAGCATGGTTAGTGGTTTCACAGAGCCAAGGACTAACATCTGAAAAAAGAAGGACTTTATTAAAAATTATAAGAATAAGGATCAGCCCTAAAATGCACAGCTTACAAATTATGAGGGGAAGGTCTCAGGAAATCAATCATTTACAGATAGACCTCCATGAATTCCAGTTAACTGTACATGTGAGGCACCCCCCTGCAGTTATTTGTATTTTAATACAAGAATGCTAAATTACAAAAGTCAGCACTACCTTGTCACAGATAGAAAATGATAGAGGCCTACTGTATGCTTCCTTGAAAGAGATCTCCTTATCCCTGACCTCTTATCTAGGAATAGTAGCAACAAAGAGAGCTTGTGATGAACAGCCAATAGCTTAGGGGTGTGTACAAATTTAATTTTGTCCCATATTGTATTCAGTTTATATTGCTGCTACCAAAAAAAATATCATCAACGTAATCATTTGTTATCTTACAGTTCTGTAGCTTGTTTAGAAGTCTAACAAGGATCTCAATGAGTTAAAATCAAAGTCCTGGAGGGTCTGTGTTCCTTTCTGAAGATGCCAGGGAAGAATTCATTTTCTGGCCTTTCTCAACCTCTTAAAGCCTACATTCCCTGGCTCATGGCTCCCTACCTCCATCTTCAGAACGAGCAAAACATAGCAATATCATGTCTTCCAGAATATTCCTCCATACTCACCATTGTCCTCTGACCACAACCAGGAAATCTCTGCTTTTAAGGAACGGTGTAATTCGATAGACCCCACCCAGGTATTCCAGAATTATCTTCTAATCACAAGGCCCTTAATGTAATCATGTTTGCAAAGTCTTTTTTGCTATGAAGACGACATACCGATAGGCTCCTAGGAATAGAACATAGGCATCTTTCAGGGTCCATTATTCTGCCCACCACACATGTTAAATAGGATATCACATTGCTTAAATGATAAATACTTGAAATCCTGCATTGTCCTTGCACAAATGAATGAAAGAACAAATGTGTAGTCAATGTCAGCTATACATAGAGAAGTAGGAGGAAATGAGGAGAGGTACAAGCATGCAAAAGAAAGAGAGTACCCCACTTAGGGACTATGTATTTTGTTATAAAAATACAATTATTGATAAGAACTACTTTGAGAGTACGTGCACAACAGAGGCATGTTGATTAAATCTCCAAGACAAAGCAATTTATCATAATTTGGAATAAATTATAATAAAGATTCAGATAAGAAAAAAGGCAGTGATGAGAAGCAAAAAGGATTTTAGGTGCACTTTGTAAGTTGAGTGATATTGGAATGGAGAACAGTTAACACTGTCGTTAAACCTATATATAGGCTAACTTTCAAATCTCATAGGATGGAAAATACTGTGGAAATTCATCTGAATCTTGACAATATGTTGATGTGACATTCCCATCACCTCCTAAAAGGTTTCCTCACTGTCTTGATTCTATTTTCTTTTTATTTTCAATCATTGTATTGTGTTTAGCATACAGAGCAAACTTTGGCGACGGCTCTGCGTTCTGAATGACTAATGAATTGTTCATCTGTGTGTACGATCTCCCTGGTGCAAACTCTGTGTGAGTCTCTATTCCTCTCTAGTCAAAGATGACATCGTTGATTGTGGTGATATTACCCATGTATGCAGATCCAGCTGAAAAGACAAATGAGAGACTAGCATTCCTTTCTACAACCCCATGCCCTTAAACTAGGTCCTTTGTTTGCAGCCGCAAGCTGCTGTTTGACAAGTCTGTATTCTGACTCTTCCTGTTTGTGCAGCCTACATGGCCATCTAACTCTGAATAAGTCACCCTGCTCCCTTTTCTGCTGTTGATCTGTCAGTTATTTTTGTCTTAGAGAAGCCCAGAGTCCTGATGCACGTGTGGTTCAAGTCACCATTATTCCAATTCTTTGAACAAGTCCAACTTTCTGTTTGAAGCTGAATACATAGACAATTCCTTAAAGTCTAGGATACAGACCACAGAGGGCCACAGAATCATTCAAGTTTACAACACAAAACTTGGTTTCCAGTAGCACTTCCTAAAGAGGAAGGAAAAGAGAATAATTAAATTCATATAGGAACAAAATATAATTTCTAGTATAGTCTTCTCTCCTCTATGAAACAATCAGAATTTTAATTGTTTTTGCATACTGGAATCAACAGCTAAGTTGAAAGCTTAAATTGCTAACGAGCCACAGATCCCTAAGTTTAGACCTTACAATTTTAATTATAACTACATTTATTGAGCATTTATTACGTGCCATGTACTAATCTAAGCACACTGTCAATTTAAGTGTTATAGTAATAGGAGATAGGTACTATTATCATCTCTATTTTATGGAATAGAAAAAATTGAGGTATAGAAAAGTTTTCTTAGTTTACTCAGTGGAGGGACTGGCATTCAAACCTAGGCAATGTGGTGCCAAAGCCAGCTTCTTTAGCCACTAACCTGCACTGCCTATCCCATGTCTCCTGTCTTAGAGCCTGGTTGGACACAACTATGTCACCTATACTAGGGTGGAGGCCAGTGAGAGAAACCCAGACTTAGAACTAATGCCTAGAACAGTGTCTGAATATACTAGGTTGAATGAGTGAACAAACTAAACTTACTATGTCATGGGTCAAACATGTGAAGACAGAGGCAATGTAGGTACCATCTGGAAATCCAAAATATTAGTAAGAAGAGCAACCATGACTTGCTGAACACCAGCTAGATACCGAAACTGTGCTAAAGGCTTTCTATAAAGTCAGTGTAACTAAAACAGCGTAATGAGGCACCTATTGCTCTCCCTACTTAAAAACATAAGGAAACTAACACTTAGGAAATTTATGTAATTTGTTCAAGGTCTTGTCCAAAGTCAGACCAGTAGTAATTTACAGACCCAGGTATTTTAAATCCAGGTATCTCTGGTTCCATGATCTGAAGACTTAACCTCTTCTGCACTAACAGGCTTCAGTCCAGCAGGCTTTCATGTCTCCATCAGGAGAAATCTATCACATGAAGCCATAAGGGTAAATCTAAGATTAAGTTATATTTTATAATTCACACAAACAACTGACAGGAAGAGGACCATAGGCTCTGGTCACTAGAAGGACCCAGGATATATCTGATCTCATGACCAACATGAAGATTGAGGCAAAAAGCGACCCAGTGGAAGTCCAGTGTATCACACTGAAATTAAATTTCGGTTGGGACAAGAGGCAAAAGTGACATGCCATTTAAGCTGCATGTGTGGGGCATGTAGGCTAGACTGTCTTAAATACCCACTCTAAGGTCAGGGCAGAGCTTGGACACCAGGGAGGAACTGAGCCCACGGGTGGCAGTTAAGTGTTCCATGATTGACAGAAGAGACTTGAAAACTCTAGGAATTAGGCTCTGCCTGAAAAGGCTCTTCTTGCTTCTTAAAGTTCTTAAAACAAATGCTGCCTCTGCCTTCCACCTCATTCCAGCTTCCTTAATTTACATCGCCTACTTTTCTCCCCCCTCTCATAGTGCAAAGACCGTACCTCTTTCTCTGGGTTTCTGGTACTATTGTATTTCTTCTTGGTATTAACATGTTTTCTGTGTAATACATTTCATACCTTCTGTTGGAAGTGGAGCCAGTACAGATGACAAAACCTGGGTTTAAAAATTAGTGAGACTGATGACTCACATCAGTCTGAGTTTGCTTTCTTGGTCATAGTACCTACCAGACCAGCAGAAAGGCAGTGCAAAGGATACACAAAATCATGGACACACATGAGGGTGCTTCCACCTGCCCCTGCCTATTCCATACAGCAGCGCACTCCACATTCATAGTTTTAGCAGCCCGCACCCAACGAGGCATCCAACTCATCAAGGGAACCAGAACCCTTTGTGGGCTTCCTGCTGTTTGCACCATTTGGCTGCTTGTGGTGATCACGTCACCTTTTAAGTTCATCTTACGACCATATTTCTTTCTGTGCCACAATTACAACTCCCATACTCTTCAGCGTCTCTTATTCCAATATTATATCCCCTTCAGACAGCAGAACTCACCCTGTTCTATGAATGAAATCTAAAGAAATTGATTTTTGTATCTCAAACTATTTGTATTTTTTTAAATAATTGTTTTGCATAGTGCAGGTTTCTAAAGATGAACATATTATCACTATTTAATCAATAGATAAATTGACCTGACTCACTAAAAAGAATGGGTTAACTGGAATAAAACATCAGGTTTAGGTCAAAGGAAACCATTGGCCTGAATGGCCACTGAATGGCCACATCACTGAAAAAATGATGTGTCAGAAAACTAAATAAAATATTTTATGTTATTGGTTGAACAATATTTGAACATTATTATGAACAAGGTTCACACAATATAATTCAATGAAGAAGCAGCTGTAGATTTTGCTTTGAAGGGTCCTTTTGTGAAACTATTATTTTGGTTCAGCCATTCAAACGTTAGTCGTTACAAATTCATATCTTCTTTCCTTTAATGACAAACATTATGGATTATTGATTTGGCAAGAACGTCACATTTGTGGATATTTTAAAAAATGTTTTAATGTTTATTTTTGAGAGAGAGAAAAAGAGAGAGAGAGAAAGCCCATGCGGAGGAGGGGAAGAAAGAGAAAGGAGACACAAAATCTGAAGGTTCCAGGCTCTGAGCTGTTAGCATAGGGCTCGACATGGAGCTTGAACCCACATAGCGCGAGATCATGACCTGTGCCGAAGTCAGACACTTCACCAACTGAGCCACCCAGGTACCCTCTTATTTATGGATATCTTAAATAAGATTATACTAGAGGGAATCCTAGCAAAATTTGGGGTATTTAAACAAATGACAAAATTATAGATGTCCCATTAAAACAGTGATGGCAAAAAGCATAGTCAAGTAGTTTGCTTCTGTAATGATCTATAGTCAGCCATTATTATTATATAGCCATGACTTCAGTTTATTTGGCTGGGGGTAGGTCTGTGAAATCAGGTTGTCTGTCATTTATTCTCATTTCTATATAATCTTTAAATAATTAATGATGCAATATATTCAATTATGTTCTAATACTTTGAAATGCTTTAATTTTCTTTATATATTTGCTTAAATATAAATAGAATATTTATACAGGTAAATTCATACCAGTTGTTTAGTGTGAATTCAGGCTGACATTCTGCTCTTACACTACCAACTGAAGAAGAGAACTATCATCATTGACCTATTCAGGTCCCCATGATATAAACTTTCTATAAAGTTTCATATAAACCGCAGACAAATAGTGTACATTTCATGATATGAAAAGCCCACTAATAATTTTTATTAATATAACAATAATTAAAACCTAGGCCATGCCATGCCTGCTCTAATAAATATAGGATTTTACCACATAGAGGGAGAAGAAGAGCATTACTTGAAACATATTAGTAGATTTTCATTTCAGAAAAGGTATAAGAAAGTGATAGAGTCATTTGGGTCTAGAAGAACTGAAAAGTTGAGATATAGTATTCAGTAGTCAATTGCTTGACATTGACTTTAGTGCAAACTGATATTTTGGGGTCAAATATCAAACACTTGATTTAATAAAAAGGGTACAGAACCTCCACTTAGCCCCATTGATTCAGAAAATGAAGGAAATACTTAGCCAATAAGGCAGATTACTTTCGTATTGAGATTGGGTGTTCTTCCACTTGCCACGGTACCCTTTAATGTTACAGTCTGAAAATAAGTTAAATAAATGTCTACATTCATTTGCTTTGCCTATAATATAAATATCCAAGGGCAGTGGTAAAACACATAATTTAGAGTTGGTTTAAGCTCTAATTTTAATACAAACATACCAAAAAGTTATTTTGCATTCCTAGTCTTTCTTAGACTACTGAAATTTTGAGTTACTCTATAATGTAATAATTGCTAATGAATTTCCCCTCCCACTCTAAGCAACTATACAATTTGACAAAATATAAGAGGCCTTCAAAAAACAAAAGAAGGGTATCACATGAAATGAACCTCATGATTGTTCTAGCTTTCTATCTGGATACACTTTGATGTTGCTACATAGGGAAATGGAGACCAAAAAGGATGATAGTGTTGTTCAGTTGAAGAGGCAGAAGCCCAAATTCAGGACTGCTACAGTGCCCGGAATTTATGGAGGATGGTTTGAGAAAAGTAGCCTTGAAAAGGAGGCTTCCAGATGTTTACCTGTTGGTTCCCTGTATGCGTGTACCTAAGAGCAGTGCTACATGTGCCAAAAATCCCCATGAGGTACCCTGGTTCCGGGTTGAAACTGAAGCAAGACAATAGAGGTCTTACAATACCAAGAAACACTGGAGTTTCAGTTCAGGGTACAGAAATCTTTCTGAGCAATTTTAAATTTTAAGTGACACCTCAGAAAGCCTGCAGCTATCTAATAAGACCTAGAATTGTGTTCAAAAATGAAACAGGCTTACCCTAACATAGAAATAACAAAGCCTCACAAGACCAAAAGTATCTGACAAAAATTTAGTTACTTTTCATAAAAACTTAAACTCATTAAAGAAAGACAACCTAATCCAGATTGCCTACAACATATCATCCCTAGGGATACAATGGAGATTGCTAGAGATGTGAAGAGCAAAAGATATGGCTTACAGTCAAGAAAAAAGCAGACAACAGAAACAGAATGTAAGATGACCATGACAATAAAATTAGAAAACAAGGATTTTAAACTGTAATAAATATATTCAAAGACGTAAGGAAAACATGGCCTTATGGAGTCAACAGATTGAAAACCTCAGCATCGAAATGTAGAAAACAAAGAAAGGAAGAAAAGGTAAGGAAGGGAAAGGAACTAATCGAAGTTCTAGAACTGAAAAGTACAGTATCTGAGGTAAAAACATTTTTGAATGGGCTTATCAATAGAATGATATTTGCAATATAAAGCATTAGTGAACTTGAAGACAGATAATAGATATTATCCAATATAGAAAATATTTTACATATATATTTGGAGAAAAAATGACCTAAGTATCCCAAAGTTGATGAAAAACTTCAATTTATAAATCTAGAAACTTCAGCAAATATTAAACAGAAAATATATGAAGGTAAAGCAAAAACCCTAAGCAACAAATTCAAACTTAAACAACCAGGAACACCCGGGTAATTCAGTTGGTTAAGCCTTCAACTTCGGCTCAGGTCATGATCTCATGGTTTGTGAGTTCAAGCCCCATGTTTGGCTCTGTGCTGACTGCTCAGAACCTAGAGACTGCTTTGGTTTCTGCATCTCCCTTTCTCTTTACCCTCCCCTGTTTGCACTCTGTCTCTCTCTCTCTCTCAAGAATAAATAAACAGTTAAAAAGAACATAAATAAATAAACTTACAACCAAATATAGAAATAAAAAGTTTTAATGTTTACAGAGAAATCAAAATATAATTTATGCATATATGGAAACTACATGAATTGTGACTAATTTCTCACTAAAAACAAAGGTAAAGCATTTTTAAACTGCTGAAAAAAAATCTATTTAGTGTCTCACCATTTTTATTCAAAATTGATCAAAATTTCCTAGCCAGTACAGTAAGGAAAAAAAAGGGGTTTGGAAATATAACTCGCAAATGACATTATTATTTGCATAGAAAACTTAAGGAATGCTTAAAAAACTATTTTTACTGGAAATAATAAACAAATTTATAAAAATCATGTGATCAAGATCTGTAAAGGAAAAACAATTAAATATCTGTAGGCAAGCAAGCAGCAAACAGTTATAAATTGAAATTTTAAGGATTAAATTAAAAGTTACATCAAAACTCCAAAACATTTTTGAGAGAAAATTTGAAAGACCTAAATGAATAGTGGAATATATACCATGCTCATGGATTAGAATATTCAATATTGGTAAGAAGTCAGTTTTACTCAGAGCACCTGGGTGGCTTGGTTGGTTAAGCTTCCAACTTCAGCTCAGGTCATGATCTTATGGTCCATGAGTTTGAGCCCCACGTTGGACTCTGTGCTGACAGCTTGGAGCATTCTGTGTCTTCTTCTTTCTCTGCACCTCCTCTGCTCTCTCTCTCTCTCTCTTTCTTTCTCTCTCTCAAAAATAAATAAACATTAAAAAAGAAGTCTATTAAAAAAAAGAAGACAATTCTACTCAAATCAATCTACACATTCAATACGATCAAATGTTCAACAAGCATTTTTGTAGACATTGATATGTTGATTCTAAAATTAATATGGAAATGAAAACGGCATAGAATAGTCAACATAATCTTGAAAGAAGAAAAAAAATAAATGGAAAAGAAGGAAAGAAAAGTCTTTTCAACAAATAGCACTAGAGCAATTGATTAGGAAATGAAAAACAAACAAACAAACAAAACCTTTGGTTCCTACCTCACATCCACAAAATTAATTTGAGATTGACCATAGACTTAAAGATAACATCCAAGTCTACTTAGCTACATATTGTAGAATACTTTCAAGACCTGGGAAGGTATTCATTAGGTAAAGATGTTTTTATTTTATTTTTTAAAGTAATGCCTACCCTAAATGTGGGGCTTCAATCCATAACCTCAAGATCAAGAGTTGCACATTCCACCCACTGACTCAGGCAGGTACTCCTAGGCAAAGAGTATTTTAGACAAGACAGAAATTAATAACCTTAAAAGAAAAATTTGTACTGAACTTTACAAAAGTCACCATTAAGAAAACAAAAAGCAAGCCACAAATCTGGGGGAGGGGGAATGCTCATAACACATATATCTGACAAAGGCTTTATATATATAAATGCAGGATATAAAAAATCTTACAAATCAAGAAGAAGATAACAAGCAGCCCTATAAAAATGGACAGAATATTTGAACAGGTCTTCACAAAAGAAGATATAAGAATGGTGAATAAATATATGAAAATATGGAAAGTAAGTATATTGGCATTAATAGGTCAGCAAAGAAATGCAAATTAAAACCACAATGGAATACCATTTTAATTTTAATCAAACTGGCTAAGATTAAAAAGGCTAATAATCCTAAATATTGGTGAAAATAGCAACTAGTATTCTTGCACAGTAGTGAGAACATAAAATGATATAATAATTTTAGAAAAATATTAGGCATTCTCAAAAATTGTACTCCTATTTATACACCCAAGAGCAATAATAAACATGTATCAGCAATAAAACTTTTACAAGAATCCACAAACCTTTTTTTATTATAGCCAAAACTTTAAAACGACTCATATGTTCATCAAAAGGCGACTTTGTCAACTAATCACATAATGGAGTACAATTAAGCATGTAAAAAGAAATATGGACACACACACAAGAAAACGAAATTTAAAAATCCTCTTGAGAAGAAGAATTCAGACACCAAAGAGTATATACCTACATGATTCTATTTACATGAAGTTCAAGAACTGGCAAAATTAATCTATTATGACTGAATCTATTATAAGCAGAATAATGGTTGCATCTGAGGGAGTTGAAGATTGACTGGAAAGATGTCTGATGGAAGTTTCAATGGTGAGATAATATTCTATGCATTGTTCTAATTCAATTGAGTTGTTGGTTACATGAGTGCATACATTTGTCAAAGTTAATCAGATTGTACACTTAATATTTGTACAGTTAACTGTATGAATTTTACCTCAGTTTAACCAACTGAGCCACCCAGGCACTCCAAATTTTACCTCTGTTTTACTTCACCTAAAACAAAAAGGAAAGTAACTGAAAGGTCATTGATGGTTTGTTTCACTATTATCTTGTTTTGAATCTCCATGGTTCCAGGAGTTCTCTCTTTTATCGTTTCATTAATCCTTATGTTTCCAGTGATGTTACAGTTAACTCAGAGCCTCTGAAAGTGGTGGAGAACCAGTCTACCAGTTAGGTAAAACTCTTTTTCTTAAAGAGTTTTTTTTTTAACTCTTATTTAAAGTTTATTTATTTTGAGAGAGAGCACAGGTAGGGGAGGGACAGAGAGAGGAGAGAGAGAATCCCAAGCAAGCTCTGTTCTGCCAGTGTAGAGCCCGATGTGGAGCTCAAACTCACAAAACCGTGAGATCATTACCTGAGCCGAAACCAATGTGAGATGCTTAACTGACTGAGCTGTTAGGCAAAACTCTTAAAGCAATGAAATGAAATAGGAGATTTAACCTGATGAGCCTACCTGGAGATTTCTGTGTTGTGAACATGAAATTTTGGAACACATGGTTGGTGCACTTGGTAATTAAATCATCAGTTTGGACCCCAAAATCAGTGGGTAAAGCAAGGAATGCATATTGCTGTATTTATCTTTAGATGCTGGCGTAGGGAATAAAGCAAGACCCCTTGATTATTGGAACCCTCAACACCACTTTCGTGCAGCCTTTCTGGATTTTCTCATATAGCTAGATTTTTCTTCTTCCAATCCCCATAGAAATGTATACTTCTTTATTGTGCTTTGTATTTTAATTGTGTTCATGCTATATCAACCCTCCTAGTGGATATGTCCTTAAGAATAAAAACCATTATCTCTGTCATTCATAGCACTTAGAACATTATTTAATTTAGACCAGGTGCTTGGTAAAGTTTCCAAGTATTTGATGGATTGAATTTGATTGGACTAGATGAAATAACATTTGTACATATTAGAGTCACAGATCAGGCAATATTAATAGGGATTCAAAGAATTGAATTCATTTGTGCATAACAAAGTTATTGAGGACTTACCCTGTGAAGAAACAGAGATGAGAAACTTTTAAAAACCAAAGATGAACTTTCCACATACAAAGTTCTACCACACCATCAAAGAAAAGACCATGTGTATGACTCATGTGCAAAGAAAAGGGAAAAGTCATGTGAAAAAAGAGAGGAAGATATTAATTCTTCTGAAAATTCAAAAGGAGAAGAATATGGTTGCCTCTATTTTGACTCTCCCATTAGAGACCCTTGCTGTCCACTACACCAAATCTAACTCCTGTTCAGTGTATGCATGCTGGGAAAACCATAATAAATATTAGTAAGAAGTTCTAGTCAATTCTCTGGTCAATAAAGAGTTATGAAAAAACCCTTTTATACAGAACATTCAGTGTTCCTTGTAGAAATCAAGTGTGAGGGAATGTAAATGATGCCAAAATTTGTTTTTCCTTTCTTCCTAACAACAAAGACCACTAACCTATGAGAGGCCTTGTTTTTTAATTGTATTTTTGTCCATTACTAGATAGATGGATGGCTTGGTCATTTACTTTACTCCTCTGTAAAACATAGCCCTCACAGCCATAAAAATTGGAGAATAAGACAGAATGGATCCCAGGGTCTACTCCAGCTCTAAAAATGTCACAATTCTATGTCCTGTGGACTTCTGATTCTAATCATATTTGATAAGATCTTTTATGTGATTTTGGTGGTTGAAATGAGGTTGTCAGATTTCCCAAACTTCATTGATCTATATGCTAATTTCATTGATAATATTTTCAGTAATATTTTCCTGAAAATCAAATGGCTTTTATACCTAAATATATTTAACTTTATCCTAAGTACTATGTCCATAAAAGCATACGTTTTAAGTGTTATACTTTCTTAATACTCATTAAAATAAATACATAACCATTACATTTGTCTCTGTACAAATAATACATGTATTCTACTCTAAGAAATACTACTTTACTGTATTAGGACTTATCCAGTGCCTTTGCCAGTTGACAGTCAATTATAAATGTTATGAGAATAGGTCAACCTATATGCAGCAGTATCTATAAAGACTGAAAAAATATATGGTGCACTCAATCAGAATCTTCTAAATCCTGTGATTCAACTCTTAAGTGGGTATGTGCATTACCTGGAAAACAATTTGCAAAATAGATTTTTAAAGTTCAGAGTAAATTGGAGAAAAGGCTACATTACATTTGAACCTTAATAAATACTTAATAACCCATAAGACAAATAGCCATGAATTACTAGAATGATTTCAAGCACAGTGCTTCTGCATAGAGCCAACCTGCTCTCTTATTTTTGCTCATTAGAAAACAGGAGTTATATTATTGCAAAGTTTATTAGCTCTGTTGATTTGTGTATTTTATAAAATAAGACATTTGAATAATATGGAACCAGAACCATTAGGAAAATCTATTTCTCTTCTCTTCTTTCTCTTCTCTGTCTAGTTTCCCCTGCGCAAGATAGCTGTAAAATATCTTTCGCATGGAGAGGGAAAAATGTGAAGATTCCTTTAACTCTGTCCTCTTTTTTGGAGGTTGTTTATTTCTTGAATGAGGGATGTGTGTGTGTGTGTGTGTGTGTGTGTGTGTGTGTGCGCGCGCGCAAGCTTAGGTCCTCAGGTGGAACCGTGGTTCCTGTGCTTTCGTCCTCGAAGCTGTTTTTCTGGAAGGGAATGGAGGCAGCTGTGTTTACAGCTCAAGTCTTGGCATACATTTACCAGAATCTATTATTCATATCATTCAGTATCAGGGAGAGATCTCAGGCCACCTGTCTATCTGACAAATTCACCCTTTTGTGAGCTTTCTGTTCATAGCAAATTATGTTCACATTGATGAATTGAGTTTTTATGAGCATTGCTAACTAACATTCTCACAGAAGGCCATGGGCAAGAGCCTGCAAGTGTTGCTGGTCCACAAGTAAATGATAAAAAAAAGAAAAAAAGAAAAAAATGCTAGTGTTTAAAGACAATTTGCCATGGAGGGATAGTTAAATCATTTGGCAATGCCTTAATATTTATAATTCCAAGACTTTCCACAAATTGTTGCAAATACTTTGCTTATAACAAACAAAAACACAGAAAAAATCCACACATTATTTTTCTCTGTGACTTGGAGTATTTTTAAAAAATGATTCCACATTTTGACAGGTAACCATTGACCAGGGCAAACCATGGAGTAGTTGAAGTATGCCCAGCATTAATAAATCCAGCAATTTTATACTATAATGTGGAAAACTTGCAGCAATTATGGCTTAAATTCCAGATTCGTATTTCCATAGATACAAAATGGATTTTTTTAATCTCTAGAAATCCTATACTGGTTATAAAGCTAAGCCATGTGGCATGAGTTAAATAAATGAGAGCAATCTTTCACAAAAGACTAACAGAAATCCTTCTAAATGGTGGGTGGGGAAATACCCAATGTTCGTGATAGAAATGAAGATTTCCTTCAGTTTACATATAGAATTGGTTCTTCTCTCCGGCTTCTGAGAAAAGTCCCCTGCATTTATTCTGACTCTTGTTCTGCATTTCATTTAAAGCTGCTGAAAAAGAGGAGAGAATTTCACAAGAAAGACACATTCTAGTTTTACTGTACCCACATTTCAAACTCCAATTCAGAATCTACTTAAAATGATAAACCTCCTTAGGTGGCCGATCTACTAGTCAGTGCGTATTTGAATAAAAAAGCAAAAAAACAAATTTTATGGGATAGTGAGGAATATCATCAATGAACATCCATGTTCTCAGTTCACTCCAGAACTATGACCCTGTCATCCCCAATGCCAGATTATTACCTTTGATAAAGTACAATCTTATTCTCTTAAGTCTTAGTAAAAGTCAGTGGAAAATTTTTACGCTCTTCGCAGTAGCCTGCCAAAATGTGTCAGACACATCACCTTTCAATGCAAAGACACCATAGCACAAAGAACACTTGGCATTATCCCTCGAAAATGCACACCTTTCGGAGGAGCAAATGGGAAGTGTAGTCTGTTAAACACCATATGTGAGGGAGCCGCACCAGTCTCATTTCTCCTTCCAAATGCTACAAGCTGCTATCTCGATGTGGTGTGTGTGACTCTGGGACAAAATTGGTGACAGCCAAGCGTCTACCTGGCCCCAATGTCAGTAAGCCTGTTGACCACTTGAGTATACTGCTTAATATGATACTACGCTTTTGTACCTCTGAGAAATAGATTGCCGAGGCCTTTATGTTAATTTAGTAGCATATGTGAAACTTACAAACTTACCCGTGGCTGCCATTGACCTCAGAATTATGGGTAAAATATGAGACTGGGTTTGCCATTCTTAGAGTATGAAGAGATGCAGAGGCAGGCAATTAAAAAAATGTACTTTTCCTTCTGGTCTAAATATATTACAGTTAGATGTTTATGTCTTATTAAAAATAAATTTTGAGAGTCATGGCAACAAACTGCTGCAATCACAGGTTTGATTGGCATTCTCTGTGGTAAGCATGGTGACCATTCATCCCGGATTCTCTGTAATAGTCCAGTTTCCACACAGTCCATCCTTTCATGCAACGATGTTTCTATTTTAGTTCAGAAAATATGATAAATGCAGCTTTGAGACAACAGAGCAAATTTACCTGCAATGATTTCTCAGTGTAAGATAATAGAAATTAACACAGGAGATAGAGACGGAGGGTTTTCATTGATCAGGAACCAGTTTTGGATAAAATGTGCATTGTTTGGTGGCAAAGGCATGACAGGCAGCACTCTGCAGCTCGGTGCCATATTCATAGTGTCAAGCTAAAGGACCACCATTTTGCTCCCTGGAACCGCTTACTGCATTTCAAGCATTGCTAGAAGGCTGAAAGTTGGCTGCAGCTGGCCGAGCATTGTTCTTTTTTTAACCCATGTGATAGGTATCTTCAACAGTGTCAAACAAATTTGTAGAGCTGGTGATTAGTTGCCCAAA
>NW_024081012.1:1220502-1318002 GCF_003009895.1 Hyaena hyaena
TTCTTCAGGTGGCAAACACATAGTACTGTGAACTGTGGCGCTTTCTATCTTCTGTTTTCTCCCTGCAGTCACCCGAAACCCAACATTTTCAGCCATGAGAAGAAAGTGTCAAATTTTGACTTTGCTTTCTTGATTCTGGAATATGTTCATGAAACAAAAGATAAACTGCAACAGAAATACCTAGAAGAAAGTCTAGTACATTAATTTCCTAGAAATGGTTTCATCTGCAAAAACAGCATATTTTCCTGTGCCATAGAACCCGCTGAAGGTTGTCATGTGTACCAAACATGGAGAATTAGCTTTATTATCAAGATAGCACATACTCATTACAGAAAATTTGAAAAATGCATTTTAAAAATGAAAGAAAATCATCCATACTGCTCTTATTCAAAGAGAATTTATTGTTAATATTTTGGTATGTTTTCTACTAGTCTTTTTAATAAACTGTTTAGTAAAGATATATAATTATATGGTATCTAGCAATTATACAAGCTTATTTTAAATTGTCTCTTATAACAGATTATAAAAGTAATAAATGTTTATTGAGGCTAACTTGAACAGAAAAGTAAAAAGAAGAATATTAAAATCACTCTCAATTTCACCACCATATTCTGGGAATATTTCTTTTTGACCTGCTTGCTTGACATTTTCTTCCCGTGCCTACTTAAGTATGTACATTAAAAATATGTAACATAGGAAAATTCATACACAATCTCTGTTATTACTTGATTTTTCAGTCATTATCACTTCAACTGTCCCCAGACTCAGTTTTTTCAACACAATTATTGTAGATACAAAGCATGTTTACCAAAGAGTCTTAGCAATGGGAGTAAACATTCTGCTGTTCTCTGAAGCTTTGATTATTACAAGGGGGAGAGAAGTCTTGTTTAGAAACTCTCCAGTGCAGTATTCCAATAAGGGTGTTTGCTAGCAAATGCGAGAATCAGTCACCATTTTAAATGGTCATCATATGTCCCCAGAGCTTTCACCTGAACTGTGAAGAGGGACCACTCTTAGCCTGAGAACTGAATAGAAGCCAAAAAGAAACAGTCCAATACTGCCTTCAGAGTTTTGGGTCCAAACTAAGTAGATACTTAGTTTTGTTTATAATGTCTCTATTTTTGAGTTACAAATTTTGATTCATCACTTGGTAAGCTTACACAAGCCTTCCAGTAAACTTTGCAAGAAAACAATGCTATTATAAAGCTCTGCATGGATGAGAATGTCTTTCTGTTGTTTTAACATGCAAAAGATAATATGACAGTGCACACTGTTTGGGGCCACAGTTTCCCCCCTATAAACAGTAGATACTGCTTTGTTTTACTTTAGATTTTAGGGACATAAGTCTTAGGAAAGCCTGGATGTTTACTTACTTGGTCTTCTTTTTGTTCGAATACTTACAGGATTATCCTTGATCTCTATCACTTCAAAGTTTTGCCAAAATATATCTAGATAGGGTCTATACTCAGTGGCATTTTCTTAGACTACGGCCGTCATTTTAAATACTGAGATAGTTTGTTTTTTTTTTTTAATCCCCAGAATGTTGCTTTAGTTTTGTCCTTGATTACTGTACAGCTTTCAAATATTCTGGCTTCTCCCTAACATGTCTCTTTCCTATCATGTTTTCATTTCCACATTCGGGGGGTGCTCCTCTAGCTTGACATCCATATCACTGGCCTGATTTTTCAGCAATTAAAAAAATTGCTTTGCATTTTTAGTTTTCCCACTGTCTTTTCGCCCACTATCTCCTTATCATTATCCTCGTCTCTTTCCATCACACCCCTTTCTCTCCTTGTGGAGGCCTGCTGCTCCTTTTCATTAGAATCCTTGATGTTTCAAATTCTATTGAAGATGCTAAATAGTTTCCTGTTTGCCTCATGGTCATTGTGAAAGTTCTGCACTTCTGAGCATTGTTCTCTTATCTGAAATGAGTGTTTTTAAAGGTCATACATTGTTGTAAATTTTGTTGTGTTTAGTCATCTCAAAAGGTGGAAATGTAACCAAACACGCATATTGCCTTTTACCGGCTGCTTCAGTTTGAGTCAAACCATTGTCTTGGAGCTATACGCACATGACAAATTGATAATCATAGCTCTCATATGAATTGTTACCCCGCATATTTAGCGTCTTAGGGCCCCACCATCCTGACATTGATTTCCCTCCCACTATATTCCTTAACTCATTACACTCTCAGAGATGAAATACATAAATAAAACATTCTAATTCGAAGAATTTATTCCTAACGGAATTTTTACCAGTCTCCATCCCCACTGGGACATTTTACGTATGGGACCACAGAGTCTATTGTGATGTAATGTGCCATTATCGGGGCATCGTTTCTGCCTTCTGCTCTCAGTCTCCTCAGTTATTTTACGAAAACTGCTATCTCCAAATTATTACAGGTGACAAAGGAGTCCTGGTCTATAGTTAGAATGGGAGAGGACTGGTGAGAAAGGAAATAGAGAAAACATTCACACTACTCAACAGCATTAGCTTCGGGGAAAACAGAGTGCTACCCAGTGTTTCAGATTGGCCTAGACCTCAAAACTGATTTTGAAATCAGACAGTTGAAGAAAGATAAGGACATATCTGTTTCCAGAGAGTCAAGCTCTCTGGTTCAATAGCTCCATAGCTAGGTGGTCCCACCACCTGACATTTTCCAATTAAATTCAATCTGTCTTCAAGGAAAGGATTCTTAGTTCGTTGGCACCATGTTGATTGTCAGCTCCTATTTATTCTAGGAACTCTATCTTCTTTGTGTTCAAGCATAGTTAGTGACAGGTTCCAAAAGGTGGTTAGGTGTTGCCAACCAGATGCCACTTTAAACCAAAAGTCAAGATTTGCATCACCTCTTTTTAGAGGGCATCACATTGAAAGTTTGCATTCAAATTCTCCTGTGGACTGTGACCTCTGCCTATGACTTCTTCTTTACATTTGCGTCTTTACCTGGAAATGGAAACAGGCCTGAGAGGAGGATATTTATTTTTAGTCCTGCCATTTGCAAGGCCCTTTGAACTTCTAAGAAGATGCTTAAGAATGACAAAACATAAATCAATCATTTATCATAATGATAGATTTCAAAGTATTACTTTTCCATATGGGGAATTTTTTTTTTTCATTATCTAAATTACACCTTCATTCTTTATAAAAAGAATTTTGGACTTTACGCCATAGGAAAAAAAAAAGTTGCTATTGGCTTGAATTGCTGGTAAGGTGGTGTGCGAATGGCCTCAAGTTATACATTTGCAGAGGAAATATCATCCAGATGCTCCAGTCAGCCTTTTCTTGGCAGACAACTAAGAACCACACCGAAACTGAGTTTAAAATCTTTAACAAAGGGATTCCACAATCTCTTACCTTTGGAATGGACATTAATTAAAAGAAACAGTCATATCCCCCGTGATCAGAGTTTAACGACTATTAATCAGAGTTCACCACACAATTAACACTTTGAACTGATTAGCAAATGGAAATCATAGCAAGAAATGTTGAGGTTAAATTTGTGAATGGACGTATGCTCTTACCCACCTCCCTGTACCTCATCTTTTCAAAGGCAACAAATTAAGCACTCCAGTCCTAACCAACTGGGCAGATTTTGTTTTTGGTGAGGTGTTTGCCGTTACATATTGCACATAATGTATGGCACTGTTAGGAGGAAAAAATTGGAGTCAAAGTGGCTGGAAAGTTAGGTCTGCTCTGTAGCACTGTGAGATTGTTGACATCTGCCGAGGTTGGAGCGCTCAGTAAGCAGGAAATGGGGTGTCACTCTGAGTGGTAGTTTACCATTATCCTGGCATCCTAATGAAGTGTCTGCGGTGCACAGAGCTTCTGGATGGCATCTTAACGCACGGCTAAGCAAAAGCACTTCTCTCCCTGTCACTGTCATCCATCTGCCTGCACCCTACTGTAGCCAATGGGATGGAACCATGCTACAATGTGCTATAAGCCATTTAGAGTTGCACATTGCATAATCAGTCCCATCAAATATGTAAAAAATGGCTATTATTGGTTATTTTCCTCAAACTCTGGCACCTGGAGTTTGATACATTAAAGTGAAACTTTCCGAGGGCTGTTTATGCTATTAATTCCACTTCCCCTCTACTGTCTAAATGGGAATGAGTCTTACGTCCTCATTGTCTTAAGTCCTGTTAATGGATGGAAAGAGTTGTATGAATATTCATTAAAAACTTCACTGTACATCACACTTGGTGAATTCATCAATTTACAATATAATGGGATGGTCATTTTATTTGAGATAACCATTTTTAAGAAAAGGACAAAGAATAAATCAAGTCAAATCACAGATTGGTTGTTTTCATCTTAGAGCACATGATTTAGTTTGCAGTGATTGAGGTCCTTCAATAGATTCCTTTAAAGACACAGTGCATTTCGCCAAGCACGTTCACATCTTTAAGCTGGTTTTGTCAATACCGACGATTAACTTTAACATTACCTCCGATGAAATTCAAATGCAATGGAAAGGAGGAGGTCTGTTATTAGGTGGCATAAGTAGAGTAGGATGGGTGTAAATCCTCTGGAAACTTCTAGATCGAACGTGTATGGTCCTCCAAACATGGCTGCAAAGCAGCTGGGTTCTCATGGCAAGAATTGAAGTGGTTAAGATGGCCACAAAGTTGAGAAGGAGCTTTCTGTAATAGGCAGGGGCCAAAGGAGTCTGTCAAATTGGGGGTGGAGCGGTGGGGGTGGGGTTAGACAGACAAGAGGGCATCACATAATTCGGTTGCATCAGGAATTTTTCGCAGACATTAAAACTCTGGTAAACATAACAGCGGGGAGTTTGCACTGCAGCACAGTGGGAAGCTTAAAGCGTCTGCCCGCGCTGTGCCTGGCTCGAACCACTGCTAGAAGTCTCCGACATTCATTAGCACTCGACGATTCACCCAGTTCCCCAGAAAAGAAGAAAAATCCAAGCAAAAAAGCCCCTGGCTAATTATTGGAAATGCTCCCACATTGCAGTATTTGGGGAGCAATCATGGCAGGAAATTGTTCAACTAGAACAAAAGAGTCATTCTGAAATAGAAGAATACGAAAGCTTGGTTTGTTATTTGTTTTAAATCAGTGTCGCCTTTTTCTGATTGGTAAGGCAGTATGTTGGAATACAGGACCACCCCTTTACAATGAAATCTTAGACGACTGAACCACACAAAGTGTGTGCAACTCATTCTAAGCAGTAAAAGGACAGGTTAATTTCACAAGTGACCTCCTGCAACCACCCCCTCTCGCACCACACCCCAATGCATGCAAGCATGTCTCACAGGTTCCTGAAACAGAAACTGTTTCCTTTGGAAGAAATTGATAATAATACAGAAATTAATGTGTAGCCAAATGTAGCAAGGGCAGCAAACGAAGGCACATCACTGCAAAATACTGCACATCAGGTTAAAGTTTTTATCCCACCCCTTAAGGAATGGAGTTATTTGAGGGAAAATACATACATACATATATATATATATTAGTTTTATCAAAGGGAGAATGGTCTGCTATTGATGCCCATAAACATTTAAAATGGTAATTTTTTAATGGAATGATAGGTGTTTATTTTTGCTAAATTCAGCCTCGGGAATCTGGTTTCTTCATTCATATCCTCCCAGCTGCTGTCAGCATTACAGCACATCGGCTTTCCTTCATGTGCGAATATTTCTCCAGAACTCATTTGCAAAAGAGTCGAAGCAATATTAAAACACCACATCCAAGCCTCTTTTAAACACACAAAGAAATGGGAAAACACATCAGAACTAGACCATTGAGAAAATCCTCCTTTCAAATTTACTGTTTGCTTCACATGCTAGTATAAAATATCCCACAAAGTCCCGTTTGTGATCCATTTGAAACAATCTTGATTTGCTTAAATTGTCACATTCTTCTTGCACATTTCTTCCTAAATGCAAAAATGGCAAGGAATTCTCCTCCCTCTTCATTATAAAAGTGCAGAATTTCTGGCTTGTTTATTCCTAATGGAACACTTGAGAAAGAAGAAAATATATAAATATCTCTTTCAGAAGATTAGTTGTCTCAATCTTTTTAAAAGAGAAGATTTGTTCATTTCTTCCCCATGGTAAACAACTTGGGCTCTTCACTGCAATTTTCCATTGTCAAATTAATGCATTTCACTTTACTGACTTGGTCTCATGGTTCTAAAACATGGTACCTTTTAATATCCTCCTTTCTTCTATATGTTAATTTATATGATTAGGACATATAAGGACAGAAACTAAGCATCTTTTTAAACAAATTTGTTGGAGGAAACTTCTACTCCATTGTAACTTGCTGAAAACAAAATCTGAAAAGACTCACAATCTGGCAAAATAAAAGTGTATTTTCTCCTCCTGAGAACACATTTCCAAGCTAAGAATTTCAAGCAAGAGATGGCATTCGTGTTTTGAGTATTTCAAATCAAGCATCAGAAATTTTGTTTGATCTACTGGTAAATATTCTCTTGGCAAGGTCGGGAACAGAAAAGATCTGCCCACCAAGACAGAAAGGAGAATAAGCATTTAAAACAACAATAATAACAGCAAAAGTAGAGAGTTTATCAACTTCGATTTCTAAAAGTACTGTGCAGTCCCTTCCCAGAATGTAGAGGAAAGTCCCCTAACTATAATGAAAGTATATTCATATGTTCACCTACCGTATGCATAGTTCTTCAAAAATTATATTAAAGGTATTAATGAAAAAGTGGCTAATATTTTCAAGAAACTATAAAGAGAGAGAGAGAGAGATGGAGAGGAAAGCAAGCTGTGACAAAAAAAACCTAGGCTCAGCAGCTTTCTGGGGGAAATGGTGAAATGTGACTATGTGATTTATAATGAGAAAAGGTATCTACAACATACAATTTTCTACCTAGCTGCAAATAATAATTCATAGTGATGTCCCTTCCAGATAAAAGACCTTTGCTATGTAGGACCCATGTGGTAAAATGATCATGATAAATGTCAGACCAGTGCAGGTAACGGCTTTACAAACCATTAAGATTAGCTGGCTCTTTTTTCCGATGATAACAGTAACCATGCTGTGACTCTATGTGGTAATAATATCTCAGTCCTGATAAATGCCAGAGCCAGGCAGAGGTGTTTATCATTCCCAGTTCAGAAATGCTGACTAAAGTTACCACATGTTGCCTGTTTTTCTTCTTTTACAATAAGTCTCACAATTAAAAAAAAAAGCTGAATCATAAAATTATTTTCTTAAAAGATTTTGATGCTTGTGCTACTAACTCTCCTCTGTTCTCAGTGTCACTGTGTGGCCATGTCAAATAGACTGGCTGCAAAAACAGTTCACCATACCAAGCACTTTTGCCTCTTCAGAGGTCTTTTGCTCAAAATCAAAATGGATAGTTATAGATAAGTTTAATATGCTTTTTGAAAGAAATGTATGTTTAAGCTAAAAGATGGGGGAAATGCTTCTTTAGTTCACATTTTTCTTAATTGTGTGGCAGATCCTAGTTGTTTTTAAGTGAGATTTTTTAAATTCCCTATAAATAAATTTAATTTACCTACCAATGGAAAGAGGTAGACACGTATTAAAAACTTCAGATCTAGAAAAGTATTTGTCTGATTTCTATCCTCATGAAAATGTGCAAAGATAATGCTTAATATAAATAGCTACTTGAATAGCTTGAAAAGAATTACTGGTTTATGATTAGAAAGATGTCAGATGACTCAAAATGGTAACTCTTTTTTTTTTTTAAAGCTTGTAAAAGCAGATATGCTTGAATAAGTATAGTTTAAAGAAAATTCTCACAGGAGAACTGAATTTCAAAGAAAGAAACTAGTGAGCTTTATTTTCTCAGCACAGACTATTGCCTGAGGATGAATTAGTATCATTTGTAAGTTACAGAAATATACTTGGCCACCATGACACCTCCGAAATTACTTTGAAAACAAGAAATTCTAGGGAGGACAATACAATCACGCTTTTCCTGTGAAGATTGCTACTGGGGTGTCAGCTTTTGCTTTCCTCTTCAATTCACACAAAGAGGGGCATTGCTGCAAAATTGAGGAAGTGGTGTTTGAGAGACAACTTTAGGTTGGTGAATTTTAGGAAATGCTTCATCTTATAACTGGTTGCACCAAAGCAATAATGCCCTTTATTAAAAGTTACTATTGGGGTCCCTGGGTGGCTCATTAGGTTAAGCCTCCAACTTCACCTCAGGTCATAACCTCACGGTTCGTGGGTTCGAGCCCCACGTCAGGTCATGACCTCACGGTTTGTGGGTTCCAGCCCCACGTTACACTTTGTGCTGACAGCTCAGAGCCTGGAGCCTGCTTCGGATTTTGTGTGTGTGTGTGTGTGGTGGGGGGTCTGCACCCTCCTCCAGTTGCACTCTGTCTCTCTGTCAAATAATAAATGAACGTTAAAAATTTTGTTAAAGTTACAATTAAAACTTGAATACTTTTTCCAAATTTGCCCTCAGTGTGTGGTCAATGCACCTGAAGTCTCTAGAATAACATGGGTATAGGCACATGAAAAAGTAAAGATGCTTTAATTACTTGCCTGAATATATTTGGGGGAATGTGTAAAGAAGTTAAGAATAATCATTCTAAGGCCTTCAGAAAATAACTAAATAGAATTTTACATTAGTTGATTTCGTATTAAGTACATTTCTCAATTATTTTGAATTTTTTGGTATAAAGAGCTAACAGTTCAGAAGCAATATGAGTTTAACGATCAATTTAGGGGACTCCTTGAGTCAGAAGAAACATGTAAACTTCACTCATATCAACATTATGATATGTCTTAAATTTAAATACCTCTCATGACATAGTGTATATCATATCTCCCCCCTTGAATTGTCAAATGACAGAAGCCAGGGATCAACTTTGTATCTGCCACAGGTCGCACATAGCTCTTAATTAATATTTTTTTCTTCAACGAGGCATACATGTCTATGCTTAATACTCTAAAAAATTATTTAAGAACTAGTTTTTTTTCTTTTAACTTTCTAATTAACTTCTTTAATTTTCTGATTGTTCATTGTCAGAGAGTAAGAGTAGGGATGGAAAGAGATCAAGGTTGCACTTAACAAGATTAGGTTTGCTCCTAACGGCCGACCTCCTCCAGCACAAGGATCAGAAATGGCGTCTGGAAATGACACTAAACTAGCCACTGTGCTGAAGGTCTCCTCACAGGTTAAAGAATCCATGGACTTACGCAATCAGCCGTAGTATTTTCATTACTGACATTTATTAGCTACGGAGAGTTATTTCATCCTTAAAATTCTTCCTTAAAGCCTTCTTTATTCAGAAATCAGACAAAATATTAATATATCTTGGAAGGAGAAACTAGGAATACAAGTGTGCCAGGGCGGTGATTCATTCTAATTCTCGGGCCATCCACACGAGAGAAAGAAAGAGGTCTTTCCTGAGTCAAGTAGCTTCAGTTCCTGCTGCATCTTTCCTGCCTTGCAAGTTACATACCTCCATTTTCAATTTGAACTGTTTTGACATAGCTCATCACCACCCAAAGTCAAACTTACCATTGAGAAGAAGGCATTGAGAATGTGCCTTCCTTTTAATTGAATATAACACAAGGCTTTTCTAGTTTAGAGACAGATGGCAAGTGGGGTGAGTAGAATCTTAAAGCCAACCACAGGTTAACCTGAAGGCCACAGTTATTCTCAGTTTATGATATAATGACACTTCTATTTATGATACACTATATCTACTTATGAATTATGACCAAACACTCTTTGATAATGGACAGCATTCTGTGTATTTACAAAGATAACACATATTACGACTTGTTACTGTTTTTAGGAAAAGGTACTAAAGATTCATATATATGGCTTTTTGTGATTTTGGAAACAGCCTTGAACCATGAGCAATCATGTGCCGACCCTGATCGAGAGGATGATTCAAAAGAAAGATTCTAATTAATAAGCACTCATTATCTGTGCATTGATATGCACTGAAATGTTTAATTCTACAAACAGTCCTATGGGGTATGGGCTTTTTGGGTTTTTGAGGAATGGGAAGCATCAAGAATTCAAGCAACATTATCATATGTTGCCCCAAATCATAAAGCAGAATAAAAATTCTCAACTAGTTCTTCAGACTTCTTCATGATATATGGCTTCTGTTATTTTATAACATGAATTTGAAGTATATGTTTATTTGCATCCATCTGCGAGTCCTGAATTTGCCCTCACATGATTCTCCCTAAAGTAAATGTAAGTTATTTAAAGAAATTTATCAGGCATTTATCAAGACTTGGATGATTCCTCGGCATCTACCTCAAGTTTTATAATTAAAAGGCATATCCTCAGATTTGTATTCAGTTGTAGAGTGAAATAATACATAAAACGTTATCTGATGATACTTATTACTTCTGTAAGCCAGACAGTCTCTAAACTCTGAAATGGTCATGATACAAAAAATTATGAATTGAATAGAAACGCAACTGCTTTCTTCCAAATGTGGCCCCAACGTGTAAGTGACTACCATCTTTTTCTTACCGGATGCATTATACATTCCAGAATAACTTTCAGAAGCAGAACAGCTGTGATATTGCTGACCTTTTTAAAACAAAGGGGTATAGTTGTCCTTTAAGAGTTACAGATAAACAGAAGGAGTAGTACTGCCCATATATTGGATGCTGAGAGAATCTGGTCTTTCCTTCCTCTGGGTGAACCCACATAACAGAGAAGAATTAATTTTGGAATATAATTTAACATGTGGCTATAAATAAGTTAAGAATAATAAATGAATGGATGATAAGGCCAGAAAAGTGTCCGGAGGTCACCAGGTCCAGGGTTCTGCACTGCACAGAACTCTTTCAATCATTGTATAACTTTATCTTATCTCTTTGCAGAAAAAGCATTTGGTTGTAAATGTCCTTGTTTTAGTAGCAACATTTCATGCAGATAAATGTAAATGTAACTCTCATAAACTATATTTTTAAAAATGTGTCCTCAAAACCATGAATCAGGGCAAAACTATAAAGCCACATCCTTATCATAACATTAAAGGCTATTTCACATCACGTAGGAGCTGTTACTTTTCTAAGTAGCCTGGAGTTGTTTTGCAAGAAGCTCATTTACAACAGAGTTTCATGTAGTTTGAGAATATGGAGTCAGGTGGGCAAGGGATAGGCATTAGGAAGAAATTGTTTACTATTTTAACATGAACATGTATGTTATATGTTTTTTAATAGACATTTCTACCATCCAGCAGTGGAAACAATGACAGGTTTTGTGTGCAGTTAGAGAGGAGGTTATATTCACAGCTTGGAGACTGGGGAGGCAGTTGGGATATAGGTAGAGAACTAAAACAGAGGTATTATAAAGCATAGAGTAGATACAAAAATAAAACACACAGGAATGAGGTTAGGGGCAAATGTGAGGAAAAGGGGGAAGAATTATGGAGTTCCTTATTACTGGAAAGATTTTGAAGTCTCATAATTTACCTAAGGGATTTCTCTAATTCTCCATGAAGAAGAAGTTCTTCCCTTTCCCTTAGGTCATAATGTAAAAAAAAAGTCAGAGATATCTCAAAGTCTTCTCAAAACTCTCAACACTTTACAATAATGAGAAAACATATGCTGAACGAGAAATATTAATAGAAAATGCTGTCTTTCAGATGCTTACTGAATCAACTGAAGACAGGTGACACATCTTTAGTAAGCTCTATATGAATCTTAGCTCGTTAACCAGTCCTGTGTTATGTATGCGGATTCCAAGTCCTTATATGACACATCAGTTAACCAGATCTGAAAAGGTGTCATTTCAATTTTAATGTATCCAATCATGTTTTTAGATGTTCCTCCACTTAGAAGTATTTGTGCTATTTCCTGCTTCTACAAGCTATGGAAGAGTGGGTGTGGTATTGATTTGAAAGGAAAACCACTGCTTGCCTATAACCTTTTCAAAGATTTTCTTCTGATGATGTTGTAAGGAAAGTAAATTTCTCTTCCTTAATAATATTCCAGCTCTCTCTGAACCATTGTTCACTTCCCCTTCAGTACTTAAAGATAACTTAGCCACACAATGCATGTACCACTGTTCAATTGTGCAATTTCTCAAGTATGTATAAAAGTAGAGAAAGAGAGAAAAAGTATTTCTATGAAATAGCCTTCATGTAGAATGTTTCTTAGAAGCAGGTATGGAAACCACCATATACTTTTATTAGGATTCTTAAGTGTAACTCACTTGCTCCCCAATCCCATCATCAGTCTCTGGCGATCACTAAGTTTCTAGTGTGCTGTGAAATGTCAGGCTAGCATGGCAATTGTGTTGTCACCAATTGGCGCCAACTCAGTTCCAGTATTGGCAACTACATTTTGAACGGCCAGTGCAACCAGATAGGTTGCTTGCTGCTGAAAATAAAGGGTGACCTAGACACAGCATGGACCTCAAAAACCGTGAGGGTGAGAAAGGGGTGAATATTTATGCAGTATGTACTTTTTGCTAGCTATTGTGCTAGGTATATTACATACTATCTTGTTTAATCCATAAATAAGCCTTTTAGATATTATTCAAAGAAAGTGAGAAAGTTTTCCAAGACCACCCAGCTAATAAAAAGCTGTTACAAAATTCAAACCAAGGTCTGTGTATTCTAATCCATGTTCATGTCTTTCATTTGTTCAATAATTCTCTCTTTGTTCATTTATTTTTATGTTTTTTAATTTTGTAAAATATTTTATTTATTTCAGAGAGACAGAGACAGAGACAGAGACAGCATGAACAGAGGAGGGTCAGAAAGAGAGAGAGATACAGAATCCGAAGCAGTCTCCAGGCTCTGAGCTAGCTGTCAGCACAGAGACTGACGTGGACTCAAACCCACAAACCGTGAGATCATGGCCTGAGCCAAAGTTGAAGTTAGATGCTCAACCGACTGAGCACTCAGGCGCCCCTCTCTTGGTTCATTTAACCCTCTATGTGCCAGTATAAAATCTGTCTGGCTTCATAGGAAAATTCGCAGCTTAATGGGAGAACTTGAAAGCCATTCAAGTTGGAAATAACCATGTGGAATGTTGAATAAATAGAATGTCTTAAGTGCAGTGGAACGTAGAAGAGAGCAAACTGACTCTGTCTAGGGCAGTTTCGTAGTTCTTCTATCTCATGGTTAAATAAGCTTATTAAAGTTTTAATTCTTCCTCAAGCACCATGGCAGTGACCTTGCAAATTTAAATATATATAATTAAGCAACCCCCAACTTTTCTTAAACCTGAATCATACGTTCCCTAAAACTGAAGTTTGCTCCTGGATGTAGCCATTTTAGGCCACTCTCCACTTAATTGTCTCTCAAACTTAACTTATAACTGCTGCTTATTTAGTTCCCAATGTCAACTGATCCCTTTTTTGGAGACTCTGACAGTGATGGAAACTCTGACAGTGACCTGATCGTTATGATGGTGAGAAATTTAAGTGAAATTAGAAAGGTTTCCTCTCCTCCTCTTCCTTCGTCTCCTCTCTCAATGTCATCTTTATTGCTTGAACCAAGTGGTTCACCAGATCCTTAGGTAAATGATACTTCTAGTATCATGCCAACTATGCAGAAATGTTTCCACCTCGTGCATATATAAATGTGTGTATGTGTATTTGCATACGTGTGTGTGTGTGCATTTACATGTGAATTATAATCATTGGTGTGTGTGTTAGCTTCAGATAACTAGTTATAAGGTATCCAAGTACCCTTAAGAGCTGTACCAATTTCACTCTCAGCTTTATTGAGTTGTTTTACTTATTTTTCTGAGTTAGATCTATCCCATAGGTTCCAAGTGGTCCTACCATCGCATTGTCTTACCATCATTAAGTGACAAGGGAGCTTTATTTCCTTTTGGAAGAAAGATTATATCTGCAATGATGTTGCAACTGGCTTTTCTTTTACTTTCTCTCTCTCCTTTTTTTTTTTTTTAAATTTCTCTCTCTCTTCCCTTTGTCTCTTTCATTTGCAGTTGTTTAATCCATATTATGTTGGAACTCTTCTAAGAATAACTGCAATTTTGAAAGCTCTAACTGTGGGAGGCATTATTTATAGTCCTTTGTGGTTTGGGGAGGAAGAAGAAAAGTTTCCAAGCAGAGTTCTACTAGGAAGATTGCCCCCCACTCCACTGCAGCCAAATACCATCTTTTGCAGGATATTTTCCTATAATTCCTTATTAGAAGTTTCTTTTGCAACAGTGTGTTTAAAAAAACAAACAAACCTGCCAGCTTCTGAACTAACTCTTTCTTACCCTACTCTGTAGGGTTTACGTACCTAATAGCAGGTGATAATGAACTGAAGTTTTGGAAGCACTTTGTATTAGGCATTGTGTTTGGCATTAGTATCAGAGACTCATCTTCAAAGCCTTTGGTCCTCTATGGCTGATTTTCTTTTGTTAACAAAACCCAGAGACAGAAAGTACAGGACTGATTTGACTGCTTCACAGACTCAGAGAAGCTCCTTCTAGCTGCATGGACTCAATTCTCAAGGTTACCTGATGGTACAACCATTCCATCTACACTCTGAGGAGCAGAAAGGTAAAAAGGCTAAAAAACTACATCAGCTCCTGGCACGTGGCCTCATCAGAAGCTCCATCTATCACTTTGGCTGAAGTCTCGTTGGCCTGATGTGGTCACACAGTCACTCCAGCTGTCAAGGAGTCTGGGAAAAGAACTCTTTTCACAGAGTGTGCTGCCATCCACTCAACAATGCATTGTCTTGCTAAAGAAGAGAAGAGATATTGGGTGGATGTGTACCTTACATATTATTCTCATATATCATCTTTTCCAAAAGTGACCGCT
Source organism: Hyaena hyaena (assembly GCF_003009895.1). NCBI lineage: Eukaryota > Metazoa > Chordata > Mammalia > Carnivora > Hyaenidae > Hyaena > Hyaena hyaena. The sequence goes on from NW_024081012.1 coordinate 1,235,246, forward strand.
TAAGGATCTCCAGGAGCTCTGTGAGTTAGAGACAGAGTATGGAAATAAAGGTGCCTACATCAATGTGCATAAAGTGTTTAAGTTGAATAAATAATTACAATTCTAAGTCCTGGTTAAAATTATGGTAGATGAATACTCTAGATGCTAAGTAAATCAACTCTTATCATGCTGTCCATGCCCATAAAGGAAAAAAGAAGCAAAATGAAAGAAAGCAATCTAGGTGGTAGTTTTAAACAACTTATTTTTTAAAATATATATGACTAAGTAATATGCCTTCAATTTCTAATTTTTGCACTTTTTAATTTTATAGCAAAACCAGATTCTGTTAGAGAGAGAAGATAACACAGAAGTAATTAAAAAAATTATTTACCCTTCCACAAAACCAAGTGAACAATAGAATATTGGTAATTGAATCACACTGTGTGTCCTCATCTGTTCATTTCCTATTGCTGCTATAACAAATTATCACAAACTCAGTGGCTTCAGACAACACAAATTTATTATCTTACATCCCTGGAGGTCAGAAGTCTGAAATCAGTTTCACAGGGCAAAAATTGAGGTGTTGATAGACCTATGCTTCTTCCGGGGACCCTCTTTCCTTGCCTTTTACGGTTATTAGAAGCTGTCTTCGCTCCTTAGCCCACGGCCTTTCATCGAATAGCCTTTATTTTTCTGTTTCCATTGATACATCATCTTTTCTCTCTGACTGATCCTCCTGCTTTTCTCTTAACCACCTTTGTGATTTTACTGGGCCCACACAGATAACTCTGGAATAATCTCCCCATCTCAGAGTCCCTAATTGAATCACATTGGCAAAGTCCCTTTTGTCATAGAAGGCAACATATTCACAGGTTTCAGAAATTAGGGCGTGGACATCTTTGAAAAGCCCTTATTCACCTTCCTGTATTTTATAAAACAGTAAATCATTTATAAAACTGATTCAATAACTGATCTTAACAAGAAGATTATGTCAAACCTACACTGTTGCTGCTTGATGTTACTATGATCTACATCAGAGTCAAAATAAAAAACTTCATGACAATGATGTTGAACACATCTATTCTCTTTGGTTGCCAGTTAGAACTTTATGTTGCTAAGTTTTAGTCCAAAATTCTCCTAAGAAAATTCCCTCATGCACCTATAAAATCTTCTTTTTTTTAACCTTCCTTTTTATTTCTTTATTTTTCAGAAAAGCAAGACTACAACACAAGAATTGAAACTATAAAGTCTCTTGTGCAAAAACTCCCCCCACCAAATCGTGACACCATGAAAATTCTCTTTGGACATCTAACCAAGTAAGTTGTAAGGGGTTCTGATTGGGTCCTCATATTCTCATTTCTTATATGGCAGTATTGAATTTCAACTCTCACAGACAAGATTTTCTAAATGCATTTATCTCAAATTTTCCCCATAGCCAGTGTAAGTCTTCCTGCAGAAGCTGGAGAAGGTGCTAAAGGTAGAAAGGAGAACTTATAAAAGGAACCTCTAAAATAAGTTATTTTTCCTAATATTTTCAACAAGTAGGCATTTGCTGATCAATTGTCATAACCTTACCCACAGCCCTAGGATGGACTGTCTTTACTTCATTATCTAGTATAATGGAAAGAACATGAAATAATTCAGAATTGAGAGCAAACCGTAGCTTCATCATGTAGCAAGTGCTATGACTATGAATAAGTAACCCTGTCAGAAATTCAGTTTCCTCATTTGTAAAACATTGATTCAGATTAGTAAGGTGCCATCCATGTAAAAAGCTAAAAGAAGAGTATTGAAGGCAAAAAAAAAAAAAAAAAGCAAATGTAAAGGTCGAGGGGCCCACAGAGCTTGATGTTTTTGAAAAGCAGAAAGCAAGCCAGAATAGTTAGAGCTTAATGAACTAGGAGGATGGTGGTAGGAGTTAAGGTCATAGCCATTAGATCATCTGGTATCAGGTCACATAGGTTCTTACGAGCCTCAGTGAGAGAGTTGGATTGTATTCTAAATACAATGAAAAACTGGGGTGCCTGGGTGGCTGGCCCAGTTGAGCGTGCAACTCTTGATTCCATATCAGGTCATGATCCCAGGGTCAGGTGATCAAGCCCCGTGTTGGACTTTGTGCTGAGCATGGAGTCTGTTTAGGATTCTCTCTCACCCTCTGACCCTCCCCCCAGCTCATTCATTCTCTCTCTCTCACCTCTCTTTCTTTCTAAAAAAAAAAAGATAATAAAATAAATATAAATACAATGAAAAACCATGAGGAGTGATAAAGTGAGGGAATATAAAAGATCCCTCTAGCTGCCATGTGGAGAGTGGATTTGTAAAATGGAAGCAAGGAGACCTGTATGGAGGCAACCATGGTAGTCCAGGCAGGAGGTAAGGATGGCTTATGTGGAGTCCTTAAAGAGATAAACTGGTGATGGGTCAGGTTAGATCTGCTGCTGGTCAGAATACAGATCGAACAGGAAAGGAAAAAGCAAGTGTGCCTCTTAGGATTTGGACTTAGGCACATGAAGAAATGGTAGTACTACACAGATAGATGGGTTGAATAAGAAGAGCAGATTAGAAAGCTCCATTTGGACACGTTAAGTTTGAAATGACTGGTGCCTTAACACCTTCTTCAGATAAGGCAGAGTGCAATTCAACTGATGAGGTTTTAGCTTTCGCCATATACATATAGTAATGTTGAAGCCTGATAGAATGTCAAATAGATTGGACTGTTTTGCTTCGGCGAGATTAAATCTCCTTAATCATCCATTCCTTGGGTTGAGTCATTCCTACAGATTATTCAACTAATCCATTATATGCTTTTTAATTATAAGTTTAATACATGTAATTGCACACACACAAAATTTAAGCAACAGTAGTGCATATAGATTAAGAGGTAAAATTTGTCTACTGGTTACTCTTAGCCTGCTGAGCAGAAGTGACCAACAATTTTGTATATATGCTTTCAGACCTGTGTTAAAGCACATGCAAACATATGTCTGTATGGTTGTTATTGTGTTAAAGTGAATCATTTTGCACATATTATTATGCAGTATTTTGCAACTCATGGACAGCCTTCTATGTCATTAAACAGACTTGACGTGATTCTCTCTAATGATGACATCTACATAGCATTTCATAGTCTGGATAGTCCATGATTTGCTTAATCAGTTACTACATTAGGGAACATGCTTTAATCTAATTCATCATATTAGTTTCTTTCTTATTTCACCCCAGAAGATAACCTGTGTCAAGGTTCAGACCTTCCCTTTTTGCTAGGATGTCCCCTCTTATCACCTCCACATATTGACTCTCCTGGGAAACCCATGTGGTTTAGTGAAAGGATCTTGGGTTTTAGGGAAATAGAAAAAGAGAGAAGGTCAAATCCTCACTTTATACTTTGCTCCTCTTATGATTTCAAGCACATAAAATCGGATTAAATAATATCGACCATACCTTGTGGTTATGAGAATTAAATGAGATAACACATATAAAATGCTTGGCACAAGGTAAGCATTCCTCAAATGTAAATCCTTTCCCCATAGGATCCAGGCACACCATGAAAAGGGTTTCAGGTTACAAGTTAACACTGGAGTGCTTATCCTAGTAACTTGAACTGGATGAAGTCATAAAACAAAAGGAGAGCATATTCATACTGCTATGTACTACCTAGTCTTGGAAATCTTGAGAAATATCCAGTACTCAGCCTCAGTTATTCATTTTTTCCTTCAACTGAATGAACAACTATAAAATGAAGAAACTTAGAGTCAGCTAAGTCCTCCTTTGAAAAAAAAATAAAACAGATGAAAATCCATCCAATTAAAAATCTCATAAGGATGAGAATCTTCCGCTTTTATGCCTCAGTATCCCAGGAATAACAATTAATGCCTCATCATGTTTCTTATATCTGTATCTAATGTAACTTCCCAATTCTGTTAGAACTTCGTTCAGTTCAGCAGTGATGAAAATAGATGTTTCTAACCAAGATTTAAGATCAGATTCTTATATCACCTTCACAGCATTCACATTAAAAGGTTTTTTTAATTATAAATGGAGAGAAAAGCGTTATTTGCTAGGTCACCAACCTTTCTTGAATGGTGTAACCATATTCCACCCTGCACTGATTTATAAACTGGGTTTAATTATGCACAAGTGTGTGCACATGATTATATCTTATTAATCATTTTTTGCTAAGTTTTTGATAAACAGCCAATCGTGGCATGTCATCAAAGCCTGAGAAGACTAAATAAGAAGATTGTTTAATAGGAATTTAAAAATATTCATGTTTAAAAGAATCATTAGAATGTTTTCCTTAGTCTTGATGAATTTGGTAGTTCTTCAGAAAATCTACCATCAACACTTGTATGTAGTGTTTATTTCAAATTGTTGCAAATATATATATTTTGAAGTTTGTTTAGTGAGGGTCAGGGAATGTAATGAAGTGCCAAAAATTCCACTTGACCTACGTACTCTATAGCCCACAGAACAGAACTCCAATTTTTGCACTGCACTGAGTTAAACATTCCCTAGAAAACAGAGAAACTACCAACTGAGAAAGTTTAATATGACATAATTAGACTACAGGGTGGGTGCCAGTCCTGTCCACAAAAGCCAGAAATTTTAAAGAGTTGTGACTGCATTAAGCAGAAGATTAGACAATGGCTGCATAGGCTGAATAGTCTCAGAGTCCAGAGTCCTCATTCTTGATCAAACTCAAGGTCAAGTTCTATGCTTCCGTTGTGATCACATAAGACCAGAAATTCACAATAAGCTATCATCTCAAAATGCCATCAACCAGAAACCTTTACTAATAGCCTCTTTCACAAATTGGCATCACAGTGATAAGTACTGTAAGGTCCTGTAGTACCTCCTGAATCATCACATAAATGACAAGTTCTATCTCTATAACATATGTGTCAAGTGCATTTTCCTTTAGCCTGCTTCTTTGGAAAGGCAGGGAGGCAAAGTAAAGATGAAGTTAATGAGGAAGGAGGACCTACAAAGATAAGGTTTAGGTACTGATGGGTAGTAGAGCCAGGCAAAGGAGCTATATAAGCCATAGAGAACCACTGAAACTTTACTATGGGACAATTGCATGATGTACTCAATATTTATGGAAGTAGTTGGACAACAGAGTGTAAGGTAAACAAGATCAAAGGAGAAAAGAACCAGGAGGCCACCTGGGAGTTGTGGCTGGATTAGAGTGATGAACATCAAATGGAAAGAAATGGCTTAAACCTTGAGACTTTTCAAAGCAAAAGTCCACACAATTTTTATTTATCTTATTTCTTTATCCCCATATCCAGTCAGCCATGGAGATAAGTCTGAGGTTTCAACGCTGGGTGATTGTGACAGTAATAATAATAAAAAAGGCAAAAGGAGATACTGTGTAGAAGGAAGCACCCTTTTCTCTCTTTTGCAAATATAGAGAAAGAAGAATATGAGGTTATTGAAAACTAATTAAACAGGATGAATCCCATTTTGTTGGGTGTATATTGGATCAAGCCTTTTATACGCTGCCAGTTAGGATGTACCAATCAGCATAATGGGAAAGTCATATATGTAATATATCTCCAGAATGAAAACCTTTCAAATCTTTATGTCTTTCGAGCCAGTCTTCTTCAGTAATAGGAGAGGCAGTTTATGCAGGCAAAATTGCTTATAGTCATATTTGCACTGGTAGAAGCTTGGAAGCAACCTAAGTGTTCAGTGATAGGGGAAGGTTATATAGAACATGATACATCATATAAGCTTAGTGAAATGTACTTCATGGCTAATTGATTTTTTTTTTAATTTAGAGATCTGTTAAGTTTAAGTCAGAGATACAATATCTTATATACTCAAAGAGAGTATAACCATGTGGAAAATGTGTGCATCTGGAAAAGGCTAAAATTTTTTGTTGAAATATTAATATTTCTTTCCTGGAGTCATTAAATTATGAGAGTTTTTTTTCCCTCCATATGTTGCTTTTTCTCTCCTAACAATGGTATAGAAGGAAACATTGAAGTTAAGAAAACAGGTGAAGAGGGGAGCCTGGGTGGCTCAGTCGGTTAAGCATCCTACTTCAGCTCAGGTCATGATCTCACAGTTCGTGAGTTCAGACTCTGCATCAGGCTCTGTGCGGACAGCTCAGAGCCTGGAACCTGCTTCAGATTCTGGGTCTCCCTCTCTCTCTGCCCCTCCCCCATTTGCACTGTGTCTGTCTGTCTGTCTCTCTCTCTTTCTCTCAAAAATAAATAAACATTAAAAAAAGAGTTTCACACAGTAGCTATCACTTATTATGTACCTATCACTTATCACTTATTATTCTAGATAAATATTATACATCAATATGTATCATTTGTATAGTGACAGAAATAGAAGATAATTTTTAGTGAAATAAATGTAGGAAAAATTGTAGAAGCTGGGTTGCCAAATTTCTTTGCTTCCAGAAAATTTTTTTATCTCACCACAGAATCTTTTTCCAAAATCTAAGTCCCTCCCTGATTTGACTCAGCCACTTTCCCCTAGTCCCACTGAGGCCGATTTTACCTGTTTGACAAACCATATGATACCCCACACCAAGCCAATCCCATGTGAACTGCCCAGCCAGCCTCTACTCTGCCCCTGACTCTGTATCAACCTCATTTGCATCTTGCTCCGTGTTCTTAGGTTGGACTGTTTTCACCGCCAAAGTGGTGGCTTGCTAAGATCATCTGTTCTACCTTAACTCTTAGGCAGGTATGAGGCGTTTGGAGATAGACAGTTTTTCCTATGCTTCTCGTCCACAGCAGTTTCCCAAGGATAGATCTCTTGTCTTGTAGTCTTACTTATCAGAATGAGTCTCACAGTGAGAATTTTCTGCCAGACAGAACACCATACTGGCTTTATGGGAGCTAGTAAATGAGGTATTTTGAAACCAGTAGGGTCTTATCCTGTGCCTTCAAACACCCTGTGTAAATAAACATTCCTAGAATCCTATCAACTACATATCTACCTGATAGGCAGCACTGATCTTTTGAAGTTCTGGAATTCCTGTTGCCATTACTATAGTAAGGTCTTCTAGCTATTACTGAAGTTTTTTCCCACATGATTTTTATTTCCAAGATAAAAATAATATATGATACTTACAGAAAAACAAAGTATGTTTACGTACCAAGCCAAATTGAACTCACTAGCCAGATTCACTTTGCGGCATGAATTTTGGAAGCCAAAACAATCTCAAATTTTTGAGTAGGGAATATATGATACAACATTTAATTCCCCTGTAGTATACATTATTCAGAGAAGCTCAAAATATCTTAGAAATGGGTGGCTTTTAGAGATGACTAATGAAATCATGTCATTCACTGATTTTCAAAAATAGCTTTGGAAGAATATATTTGCTGCAGGCTTTAGATGCAAATAAACATTCTTATAGGAGACTTGCACTTTATAAAATAGGTTGAAAAGAAACTAAGAAATCTTCCCTTTTGCATTGACTTTAAGAAAATCACCCAGCTGTTCACAGAATTCCAAGGTTAAGGAATGATATGGCTGGATAGACAAATCTCATGGAGCATGCCAGTTGAATGCCTCGCTGAAAGGCGAAACTGTTGAGCTGTGGCTATTTTGTGAGAGTAAACTGATATGTAAAGCTTCTCTGTGGTCTTCATGGGTGTTAAATAAAATATTCTACAAAAGCATGTCAGAGGCAACTCAAATGATGATGACCTAGAAACATAAGAGTTGTGTGAGGATACAAGGGTAGAGAAAGAATTCATCCACCCTTATTTTAAAATGGCACTGTGAGCATTCCTGATAGTTTGGGGTAAACAATGAGACATGCTTAAAGAATGAACTTGAAAGCCCCTGATCTCTTGCCCTTCTCTCTGGTCTTCAAGAGCAATGGCTGGAGAAGCTCTCTGCCTCCAGTCAGGCCTCTGAGTACTCAGCTCTGGTGTGCTTTGGAGCAGGCTGTGTTTTTCTGTGCTGTCTTCTGGCACTCCACCCTTCTTCTGTACCCTTTGGTTGCTCACCCAACTATAATATCTGATAGCCAACAGCTTGCAGGCCATGGGTATTTTTACTGGAAACTGAGGAACCTGTGCAAATTGTTATTTTCTTTTTTCTTTTCCTTCCTTCCTTCCTTCCTTCCTTCCTTCCTTCCTTCCTTCCTTCCTTCCTTCCTTCCTTCTTTCTTTCTTTCTTTCTCTCTTTCTCTCTTTCTCTCTTTCTCTCTTTCTTTCTTTCTTTCCATTTTCCTGAGGGACAAGGGCTGCAAGTCATTTGAAATAAGCCAGAAGCCTAATAGCTCCTTTGCTTGTGTATTTGAAATGGCACCCTAATCACTTTGAAGAGCTAATGTACTTCCTATGGGCCTGAAATTTCTCAACTGGACTCCCGTGGCAGAATTTGGCCTGGTAGTTAAGAAAATTAATTACTCTGATCGTGAGGATGAAGCAATAGTTCCCAAATCCCTGTAGTAATCATTAAAATGTCATCTACTTAGGAGACATCTTGGCACAGGATTTATAAGGTTTGTGTGCTGGGGACTAAGGTTCAATGATCCTTCCAGTGGTGGATCCTTGTTTTGGAGGAAGGCTTTGGGTGATAAGGGTTTTAAGACAGGAGTGAAATTATTACTTTAGATCTTTTAATTTAACATTTGAATGATAATAAATTATAAAAAATTTAAAAAACTATAAAAAAACATTTGAATGGTAACATTAGCCATTGAATAATAGGAAACAAAACAAAACATAAAATGACTACTGTCCATCTACCATGGTCTTCTCTGTTGGTGGTGGTGGCCCATGCCATGGGGGTATTTTCTCATACGAGATAAATTTTGTAAGTTGCCCATCCTGCTTCACTATGAATCTTGGCCTTTTAACTAATGGAAAGAACCAGGGATTTGGAATCAGAGACATAGGCTCAAGTCCCAACCTCAGCCCTTAGAAGCTGTACAACACTAAAGAAAACCTATTAATATCTCTAACCCTCCCTTTTGGTCATATGTGAAATAAGTCAAATAAAATCACACTTATTAAAATGTTTATCAACTGTGAAATCCTATCTGTCTATTCCTTTATATATTAAATGAATGCCCACTGTATTCCAGGCACAGGCCTGGATCATAGGTTGGCAAAACATGGCTCACCCTTGAGCTACATACAGCCTATTGCCTGTTTTTGTCAATAAAGTTTTATTGGAACACACACACACGCACCTATATGTTTATGTATTGGCAATGGCTGTTCATGCTACATGGCAAGAGCTAAATAGTTGTGACAAGTTGCACAAGGCCACAACCATTTGCTATCTGACCCTTTACAGAAAAAGTTTGCTGACCCCCTCAACTCAATACTAGGGAAATAAATAGGACTCCTACCCTCATTTATATAGCCTCCTGGGGTAGATAAACTGGTCAACAATTGCAATAAATATGCTGCAATACTGCAAGACACTGTGAGAGCACTAACCAGGAGCTGGAACTTAGAGACACCAAAGAATGCCTCTCAGGGGAGACGGCACAGGCTCTCTTCAAGATGTCAGTTTGGCAGTCAGCAGGCCTACTACAAGCAGAGAGAGTACTGTGTACAAGGATGTGTGGAGTTGGAGACCTGTAGTGTGGTGAAGAAATAGTGAATCCTCGGGCATGATTCGAAGATTAGAAAGCATAAAAGAAATGGCAGAACGTAAGCCTGAGATGTAGTGAACGAGACCTAAATTGTGAAGAACCTTTCATAGGCTTCCCTACGGAATCTGCAATCCATTCTGTAGACAGGAGGTAAATCATGGAAGGGTCAGAAACAGGGAGATAAGGTCATGCCATTTCTATTTATAAATATCACAATCTTTACAAATGTGAAAGATAGCCTGTAAGAGGGCAGACCAGAGACAGTGAAACCAGTTAAGAGGCTGGGGTGTGGGTCCAAGCTAGAGACCCCAAACTAAAGAGATGATGAGGGGGAACAAGTAACAAGGATGGATACAAGGGGCACAGAGGAAGTCGATTCAGTAGGGCATGCTCACCACGTATATGCAAGAGGTAAGGAAGGAAGGATTTCAGGATGGCACCCAGGTTTTGAACTAGCTGAGGGGTGATACCCTCAACTCACATAAAGGAAAAGGCTAAAATTAGAAGCATGAAAGAAGTTGAAAGTTTTGGGTGTGATGTGGTTGGTCATTCTTTATATTTCATTAGTGAATTCCATTCAAAGATAAGCAATATCTGTTGGGAATGCATGAAAGGTGATTGGGATCTAGATATGAATTTGGGAGTTATCAGTTTAGAGGTGGCAATGGGGATAAGGTCATGAATGATGGCAAGGGACAGTGTGGAGCCAGAAGGGAGTTGAGGACAGACCTGGGAAGGGATGTCTAACATTAAAGGAGTGGTCAGAAGAAGACACTGGGGAAAGGGTCTGAGAATGGCATGCCTGGTGATAGAAAACTTGGCAAGTGCAGAGGTATTATATTTTGTGGCAGAAACTGTTACTCCTACATAGGAGGCCTAGTAAAATTTCGTGGTAACAGGACATTGGGCAGAATTTCTGGTAATGACTAGCTATTGTTCTAATCCGTATTCTCTGGTTCCCAAGAAATCACAGGAATACATATAATAACATAGCAGAAAAAATGTTATTTTATGGCATAATCAGGTCCTGAAAATATTGATGAAGGCGGAAATTGTAAAGAACTGAACTCTGCCATTAGCTGATAGGTTCCAGGGATTTGTGTCCCTTTGATTCCTGCTATATCTTCAGAGTTTAATACAGAGTCCCACACATCCTATATACTCAGTCATTTTGGTTGAACAAATGGAATCATATGACTTCACTGAGTGAGAAAATAATCGAAAAGCCAGTAATGATTCCAATTAAGATCAACTGGAATCTTGGAACTTTGATATGGTTCAGAGTATTCAACCAGAGAATATTCCATTTTGAGGGCATGGGTTAGTAATCTGTTCCTCTCAAGTTTCTCTCTGCTCACCTGATATTTATCTTTTCATCATAATGAAGAGAAAACAGCTCTCATTGCAAAAGAAGCAATATTAATATTAAGGTTGCATGTTAAGAAGCCCTGAGTACAATGAATGAGTAGGAAAGGAGGCTTTCCCTACTGAGGGAGCCTTGGACAGGGACTCTGTGACCATGCGTCAGTACTGGAGCCTGCTAGATCAATCACTGTGCTCCAGGGGGAGAAGCCAGTGCCTCTGATTTCTTAATTTTCTGGGATTTGTAACAGATCTTGGAATATAAAAACTCCATTTCACAGCTTCTGTCATTATTCCCACTGCTAAACTAAAGGCTATCACTCCTGTCGCCTATCAACACCATCACCCTGTCCATCGTCGGTCCCAGATCCAATACTGACTTCCTAACCACTTTGAATTATTTAGCATTAGGTGAAACAAACAAACAAAAATTATCTTGATTACAAAAGCTTGTCCTCTGTTATTAAGTATATAAAAATTTGATTCCCCTATTTAATGGAGCAGAGACACAGCAAACTTCAAAGCAGAAGGGGGAAAAATCAACCAGACCTCAAGTCACCTGATTTCCAGTCCACTAGACCACACTCTGCCTTCTTGCCAATACCAATACTCAGTTATGTTTCCAGGGAAGAAGGAATGGTAAAACAAAAAGTGAGAAAAACCAGCCAACTATGATAGAGGCACAGGCCTATCACTCGGATCCCCCCGCCTTTGTTAATTGAACACCAGCTATACCAGCTCTTTAAATAAAATTACCTAACTAATTAGTAAATTGACATATTTATATAGGGGGTTTTCTGGATATCTGTTCTCTCTCTCTCTCTTCCCTAATCTCTTTCTCCCTCCCTCCCTCCTCCTTTTCTCTCTCTCCCTGCCTCCCTCTAACACATTGCTTTCCACCCGAAGAGCACCCTGAAAAGTCTTATTTCTGGGATTCTTTATTTTAAAAAATTCTAAATTCACATTCATTAATGCCATGTGTGTGTGTGTGTGTGTGTGTGTGCGTGCGCGCGTGCACGCACACATGTGTGTGTATATGCACACTTAGAGAAAAGCAGTGTTTTTTTAAAAAGGCAGTGATGGTTCTGCCTTTTGCCACCTTCTTTCTCCTCTTTAAATGGAAAGCGCTGAACCCAGATGCCCAACCACAGAAGATATTCTTCCAGAAGCAGCATCTGGCTTCCTGGCAAGCCCTTCAGGCGAGTTGTTTGGGGAGCTTTGCAGTTGTCTCCCGGTCTGTCACGTGCAGCAGATACCGTGGCCTCTCTGGCTGGCGTGTCCAGGCGGCTGCCAATTCCTTTCAGTTCACCTTTAATTCTGAGAACTAGTTTCCTCATTTTCATTTCTTACTGGACTTGTTTTTCTCCCCATTGCCCATAAGAATTCTAGGATAAGAGGGGGTGCCTCAGTCGATTAAACATCTGACTTCAGCTCAGGTCATGATCTCACATCTCGTGGGTTCGAGCCCTGCATTGGGATCTGTGCTGACAGCTCAGAGCCTGGAGCCTGCTTCCAATTCTGTGTCTTCCTCTCTCTCTGTCCCTCCCCTGTTCGCACTCTGTCTCTCTGTCTCTCAAAAATAATAAATAAACATTAAAAATTTAAAAAAAATTCTCAGACAAGATTGTTTTCTCATTGCTCTCTGCCTGTCAACTTCCTTTGCTGGCCTCTGTCTTTTGAACCCAAGTGAAATCCTCAGCCACTTAGTCCTACATTAAAATAGGTTACTTTAAATAATATTTCTTAGCCATTTCTTGTCAGCATAGCTCCTTGTAAACTGTGGGGTTGTTCCCTGAAAAGAAAAGCAAACATTCCATCGGAGTAATTTATTCTGGTTTGTACACAAGACATGAAAGTACTCTTGACATTTGTGTATTATTTAGTTAAATCATATTGGCTCCCCACATCCTTGTCACACCACGAACAAAAGAGCATCACAGGACTGGAAAAGATGAGGCAACCCGGCAGCATTTACACATAGCACCTGCTTCCGGATACTAAATTTTTTAAAGTAGCTTCATTTTTTTACCTGTTAATATGTATGTATGTATGTATGTATGTATATATGTATATATATATATATATATATTTTTTTTTTACTTGTGAAGAATTCTGTGGGGTTTTTATGGATAATTGTTGAGAACACAGAGTCCAATGGTAGCCCACGCACGAGGAAGCTGTGACAAGGTGCTGACAAGTCCGGCAGCAGCACCCAGAATGCAGAGAAGAAAGCAGAAATTAGAGCTGCAGGGTGACATCCAGGAATAGTTAACACCGGATTGCTGTACATTCCCATGTTCTTGGGTTTTTTTTTTTTTTTTTCCCTCGTGCAAGGAAAAGAGCAGATTATATATGAGATTTCTCATCTCAATACTGTATTGTCTGGGCTGAGAAAAGAGTGGACTGAGCAGTGGACAGGAAGAAATCTCAGCCATTAATAATAATTGGTCTGTGTGGGGGGCCTGGGTGGTTTAGTCGGATAAGCGTCCGACTTTCGCTTAGGTCATGATCTCGCGGTTCGTGGGTTCGAGCCCCGCGTCGGGCTCTGTGCTGACTGCCAGCTCAGAGCCTGGAGCCTGTTTCAGTCTGTGACTCCCTCTCTCTCTGACCCTCCCCTGCCCACGCTGTCTCTCTCTCTCTCCTAGAAATAAATTTAAAAAATATTAAAATAATAATAATAATAATTGGTCTGTGGCCCTTGGCAGACCCGACACACACTTGACTTTGAAGAGATACACGACAGAAATCGTGGGCTTACCTGAAATGAGAGCGTCTGGGGAACAAGGACATGAATTGAGGGGCTGTTTGGATCAGGACATTGGAAAAATCATCTACATGACAGTACAGCTCAAATTTAAGATTAGAATCCTTAAGTCCGTTTTATCTTTGCCTCAATAACATTTTTCAGTCTGTAATTTTTCCTCAGGTTAATTTGTTAATGTGTACAAAGGAAGTTGGAAATACATGAGGAATTCAGAAACTTTATACCAAATGTTGCCCTTTGTGTAGAGATTACTGCATATCGCTTCCAGTAATTTCTTCTCTTCTGAATCATGTTCACGTGAAAATAACCAGGCTACTTTCTCTTCCATTTTCCCCTTTCTTTTTCTGCCTTTTCTCCCTATATCATCATCATCCTCACTCTGAGAACTCTCTTCACCTTCAGGCACTGCTGCCTACATCAGTCTCCCATTTATTCAGGAGACAAATACACATCGAGTGACTATCGTGAAAGATGCTGAGCTGGAAATTTTACCAGCTTGAGTTTTACCAAGATAACAATCAGCCCCTAAGAGCGGAGGAATCTTATTCCGTTGTGACATCTCCCTTCTGCTCTGTGAAGTCCACTCCCCTCAGCTGACTCTCACTCCCAACTTTCTGGTGCCAGCCCCTCCTCTTCTCAAGAGATTTGCTAACTAGCCTCTCCTTACAGGGATTCGGTGAGTCTATTGATTGAGGAGACCTCTGTTCTTTTCATTCTCATTTTCAAAGAGATAAGGAGAACACTTTGGGACAGAGCCACAGCAAGCAATAGGTGAGCCATAAGTGCTGCCACTTTGTCACTAAAAATGCTAACTTTTCCCCACTGTCCATGAGCTGAAAATCAACATATACCTCTTAATAAATATTTTTCCCTTCATCAGTTTTGTTCACTCATTCATTCATTTCACTCATTAATTAATTCCTTTATTTCCCATAGTGTTTGGGATGTGAAAAGATAAAAGAAATTACCTCTGCTCTACAGGAATTTTTATCTAATTAATTTGCGTCTCTGTGCTTGGACATCAAAACAAATTTTCTCACATAGTGAAAAGATATGCAAAGTGATGTTTTACCTAAATCTGACTTTTTCCCCATTTGAACACGTTTTTTTTAGCCATGGTTTCACATCGCAGAAAAATTCTACTTTTAAAACCAATTCTTCTCCTATTAGAGCACAACTCAGTCCTCTAGGCTTTCTGCTCACCCATCTTTTCCCACTTCTTTTTTGGTTCCAGCTGCCATTCCAGGGTCATAAGTGCCTGCCTGGTACTGACCTTTGAGTCATCAGAAGGGGATTCCATTCTTACTATCAGGGCATGTTTAGGGATGGAGATCCCCCAGAGAGATAGTGAGGTATTTTATGGGTGGTTTACATCCCCACTATGTTTTTCCAACCATCAAGAAAGGAGAAATAAAAAGCATGCCCTGTTCTCTCTGGTCTCACTCTCCATTCATATCACACTGAAAATAACCAATTCCTAGAGTGCCAAGCTCTTAAAGTCATTCATACTTCCCTGGCAATGACAGGAATTTACCCTTCATCTTTGCAGAGGAATGCCTATTTTCTTCACCCCTCATCACATTCTTGCTATTCTCTGCCTGAGTTTCCCCTCCAACACCCTACAATAGGCTAGGTAGGACTAGAAGCAAGTGGCTACATGGGGAAATGAAAGAAATGTTCCTTGTCACATTCTAGTTATTTCTGATCCCAAAGTACTTTAATCCAAGAAATGGTAATATAGAAGAAAACAGGCATGCAGTTGTGCATGAGACCCTGGGAAGTGAAGATAGCGGGGGCGGGGAGGAGATGGCCAGAGATGGTTTGTTCATCATGAACGCAGCCACCTGAAAAACACCAGCTAATTAGCAGTCTGTAGCCACACAACACAGCAGTTTAGTACAAAGAGTGAACAATACTTTACCTAATTGAAACTACAGTGCAGACTTAGGTAGACTGCATGCAATTACACAGATTGGAAGTCAGCCAGGACACTGAGGTTAACAATCCCTTCTCTCACAAAAAGCACCACGGGAACTCTAATGACCACAAGTGGTAAGGGCCGTTATCCTGCAGCCCATCCAAAAGGCCTCACCTCTTGCAGCCCAGATTCCATCAGAAGTGCTTTATGGTGTCAACTAATTAGCTGGGGAAAAGGGTGCCCTCTATGGACACAGATGCAACTTTCCCAGGAAACACACTTTCAAGTACTAGTGTGGAGGGGGCTTCAAATGAGAGGGGACATTTGGGTATGTCACGTGGTGGACAGTGGGTGCTGTGAAGACCCCTCAGCCTGATAGTCCAGCAGCCAGCACTACTGTGACCTAAGCATTCCAGAAAGTCCTAGGCCAGGATTTCTTAAACTTGAGTGTGCTTACACAGTAGGTCACCTGGAGATCTTGTTAAACATGTATATTCTGATTCAGGGGTTCTGGGACAGGACCTGAGATCCTGCATGGAGAACAAGCTCCCAGAGGCTGCTGGTGTAGGAACCACACTTTCCGAAAGCAGTTCATGCAGGGAAGAGGGAAGAGTTCTTCCTGAACCAAGAGAGCAGAGGCTAGGCAAAGAGAAAGGACTTTAAAATAAGTTTAACACCCTAAATAATCAACTTCACTTTCATTGATCATAGGAACTAAAGAGCAGAAGCAGAGAGAGTCCAGAATAGTAAATAATCCAATCCACTCCTAGAATCGTCTCATAAAATGGGTTTTACTCTTGGGAGACAGCTGGAAACACGGCTTTCACTTCCTGAACACATTACGTGAGTGTTCACCTACTCTGAACAGTGATAGGATTTTCCCCTCACTGGTTAGTGCTGTTGCAGAGACACACCAGCCAGCAGCAGCCTGTGATGACCTCCAAGAACCAAAACTGTCTTTCAAGATGAATCAAGAGAAGACAAGATAGCAGAATGCAGACCTTCAAAGCTTGACCAATGGACAGTGAAAGGAGTGATAATCTTCCTTCAAAGCTTTGTAAAATAGAATCAGAGTTGGCGAAAAACATCAAAGAATGGGCCATTTTTAAGCTTATATTATGCAAACTTAATTTATTGCTGCATGCTACAGAGGCTTTCATGCTAAAGCCCACATGTACCATTAAAGATTTAATTGTTAGTTGAATTAATGATTATATTCTTTATCTAGTTATTTCCTAAGTGCTTCTTATACTAATATCTACATATTTTGTGACTTCTTGATGATAGAATTCACTTTAGATGTATGGAAAGAAACACACGCGCACATACACACTCACGTACACACACTTAAAAAGCAAGGCCCAATTAATCCCTGGTGAAAGAAGCATGAGTTCCTACATTTAGACATGCTGTAAACATGCTGTAAACTAGATAAGGCTGGGGTTTAAATATACATTTATCCTAATATATAGCTGATCAGTATAGCTGCAAAAATGCTATTACTTGCCAAAGATACATAAATTTAGGATATCATTCAAAATATATCATATGAAATGCTCGGCTGTCTACAGCCAGCATGTAAAGTACATCTACAAAAAAGGAGAAGAATGTAAGCATCCACCAGGGAATCATCAGGATGTATGGAGTGTCTACTCTGTGCCCCACACCACACTAGGGAGATGTGGGGAGATAAAAGAAGTATAAAATAAGAAGCATAAAGTTCTCATGGGGACAAAGCATGTAAGAAGAGAGAGTGGAGAAGAGTTAACTGTTAAAGAGTAGGTACAGAGAGAAATAGACTACAAGAGTTGAGAAGTCTCCTGTGAAAAGTGGACACTGAGTTAGGCTTTAATGCACAGGTAGAATTTGGGAAGCACCGGAATGATCCATGGGTCAACTTGAGAAAGGCCTCAGGAAGCCAGTGTGTGGCTGTGAGCAGCCTGTGCTAACCATTACAGGGAGCAAAGGAGGAGGAGACCCAAGGGCAGGGAGGAGCCAGGTTATGGGTGGTGCCTGCAGAAAATCTGGAATTTCGTGCCTCAGATTCTATTGGGAACCTAGGCAGATTATTGAGCATGTGAAGAACTTTTGTTTTTAAGTATCTCAATTTATTAAGCAGTCATATTACAATGGATTTGGGGATGGAAGGGCTGAAGAAGGGGGCTAGAGCAAAGCTGGTTAAACTGAGTCATTATCTTGCCACCAGGGAGCAATTATTCCCTGTGTTGGCTGTGGAGCTCTGTGGGAAGAGGGTTATTCCTAGACAGACTTTTAAGGAAGTCAAGAGTACTTGCTGATAGGTTTGATATGATGGATGAATGACTGGAAAGAATTGAAGTCAATGCCAAGGTGTCCAGTTAGTAGGCTAAAGAGGATGGAGACATCACTGGTGGAAACTGGGTCAAAGTTGGTCGAGCACCAACTAGGCGCCAGGCACTATTCTAGGAATACTCACAATACATCAGTAAACTTAACAGAAATCACCTTTGCTCACATGGAGTTTATGCAATACATATAATATATGCACATATAATATTAACAAAAAAGAAAACAAATAAGCATAATAAATAAGGAAATACTACACATATTAGAAAGTGGTGACTCAAAGGAACTCAAGAAAGTGGGGCAGAGGAGGAGGACCAAGACTGGTGAGGGGGGTTTGCAGTAAGAATTAAGGTCCCTTGGTCAGAAGGTGATATTTGAGAAAAGATGAGGAGCTAGTGAAATAGACACTTGGAGTCAAAGCATTCCAGTCAGAGAGTGCACCTAACATTTGGTGTCTTGCAGGAGCCAAGGTAAGGAGGGAAGAGGAGAAGGGAGTCACATCATTGACAAGGTCCTTTCGCTCCAAGTGGAAAGAAAGGGACAGCCAGTTGTAGACTTAGGAGCAGGAATGGCATGAACTGACTTCTGTTTTAAAAGAATCAGGAGGGGACTGAGTCAATAGAGCATGCAACTCTTGATCTCAGGGTTGTAAGTTCAAGCCCAGGTAGGGTGTAGAGATTACTTTAAACAAACAACAACAACAAAAAAGAAACAGAATAAAATCTTTAAAAGAATCGGTATGCTGGGATGCTTGAGTGGCTCAGTAGGTTAAGCATCTGACTTCAGCTCAGGTCCTGATTCATTCTTAGTCTGTGAGTCTGAGCCCTGCATCAGACTCTGTGCTAACAGCTCAAAGCCTAGAGCCTGCTTCAGATTCTGTCTCCCTCTCCTCCTGCCCCTCCCCCACTCATGCGCTCTCTCTCTCTCAATCCCTCAAAATAATGAATAAATGTTAAAAATTTTTAAAAAAATAATTGGTATACTGAGAATGCATCCTAAGACAATTGGAAAACTATTTAAATTATCCAGTTATAACCTAATTGGAAAGGGTTATTTGTTGGGGAAAGTGCTTCAGGCATTTGCCTCTGATGGGTTGAAAGAATCTGAAGAACTGAATTCCAGCCCTGGCTTGGGTGTGAGCTTTTTGAATAACTTTAGGGCTGTCACATCACTTCTCTGCCATTGTATTGTCATCTTCAACATGGGAATATCTACTTTGCAGTGTGTGTGTGTGTGTGTGTGTGTGTGTGTGTATTGAATAAGATATACAAGTGAAAGCCAAGCCTCTATACTATTTCAGAGTTTAACAGGTTTGTAAATCCAAGCAGAGTGTCCAGCTCTGACACTTGATCTTCCACTGAATCCAAGAGAGAGAGTAGAAAGAGCACTGGATTCAGAACCAGAAAACCTAAGTTTTTGCCCTGAGTCAAAGATGCTTCCCTTAATAGTGTCACTTGGATAACATAGCTTCTCATAGCTTCCTCTTCTGTGTTGAAAGAGGCAAGGGTACCTATACCTCAAAGGACTTCAATCAGAGTTATCTGTAGAAAAAAGATGTTATAAATTGTACAGCACATAAGACATGAAGTCACCCCTCCCCCAAGCATAGACTTGGGGCATAGCGCTATGTAGTCAATCCTTTCTTCATCCTTGGGTAACTTTAATTCTTTGAGGGCATGGATCATTTCTTCTTGGGCTTGGTAGTGCCCTGGGTAACTAGCACAGGCTAGTGCAACAGCAGATATGTAACAAATCAGTTTAGCAGGTGGATAAGTAAAGTGATATTAAAGGAGATGCAGATTTGGGAATCAGCTTTTCAGGGTTATTAAGACTCCAAATCATGGAAATGAGTGCACTCACCAAAAGAGTTTAGAGCCTAAAGACAGAATATAGTAGTAAACACCACTTTAGGTACAAACACAGCAAGAATCACTAACCACGAAAGTAAACAGATAACTCAGAATAATCTACCCCACACCGGTCAGAGTGGCTAAAATGAACATATCAGGAAACTACAAATGCCAGTGAGGATGTGAAGAAACGGGATCCCTCTTGCACTGTTGGTGGGATGCAAATTGGTGCAGCTGCTGTGGAAAACAGTGTGGAAGTTCCTCAAAAAATTAACAATAGAACTCCCCTATGACCCAGTAATAGCACTTCTAGGAATTTACCCAAGGGATACAGGAGTGCTGATGCATAGGGGCACATGTACCCCAATGCTTATAGCCATGCTATCAACAATAGCCAAATTATGGAAAGAGACCAAATGTCCATCAACTGATGAATGAGTATAGAAGATGTGGTTTATGTATACAATGGAATGCTACTTGGCAATGAGAAAGAATGAAATATTGCCATTTGCAGCAACATGGATGGAACTGGAGGGCATTATGCTCAGTGAAATAAGTCAGGCATAGCAAGACAGATATCATGTGTCTCTACTCATATGTGGATCTTGAGAAACTTAACAGAAGACCATGAGGGAAGAGAAGGGAAAAAATAGTTACAGAGAGGGAGGGAGGGAAACCACAAGAGACTCTTAAATACGTGAACAAACTGAGGGTGGATGTGGGGGGAGAGGGGGAAATGAGCCACTGAGGAGGGCACCTGTTAGAATGAGTACTGGTGTTGTATGTAAGCCAATTTGACAATAAATTATATTTTAAAAAAGAACAATCATTTGTATAAAACCCCAGAGATTATCAACAAATATTATAACTCAATAAATAACTTCTGCAGCAGAAGGATCCAAACAAATTTCAATTAGCTGTCATTCTACCAGTCAGAAATCTCTAATAGCCACTCATTTATTTCATAACCACACTCCAGCACAGAGATAACTCAAGTTCCTAATGAAAGCTTCAAGATTCAGAAGTTCCTTGTGAATTATCAAAGGATGACAACGTGGTGTCCGTTGTAATTTTAATATTAATTGTGTTGTTTGATTACTGCTAATCCACAGATGATAATATAATGTAAGTGGTTTTCACCAGAACATTTGTTTAATCAGAACCTTAGACTTGCTGGGCTTCCTGTGTAAAAGAAGTTTATTGGGAATGAAGGATAATTGCACACAAAACCATTTTCCCAGTCTGTAAATACATACTTATACCAGGCTGTCTTGCAACACACCTGGCCAATGATCTTCCTCTCCTCTCCTGAGCTCACTGTGTGTTCCCTTTTAACTAACGTTTTGGAATCCACCTGGAAACACCACCATGCCAAGAGAAAACTTGCCTGTGGAGGAGGCACCATATTCAAAACCAATCTGGAGGAAATCGATGCACTCAGTACTTTTTTATTCATTATGACCTTAATATTTATTTTTAATTTGAGTATTATAACTCAGTCCTAGGAAAACTGGCCTCTAGGCAATAAAGAGTTAAGACAGAAAGTTCACTCCCTGTGCCCTTATTTTAATCCCTCCTTCCCTGCGGTACCACAAAATGAATAATGCCTTAGACATAGTTTTTGCAATGCTAATATTTGAACAGTAAAAGATACCTTAAGACCTTCATCAAGATTTTTTAAGGCCTCATTTAATGTCAGTGTCAAGGTTCTGTGAGGAATAATTAATATAACAAAACAAGGTCTATGTGCCCATCGATTGCCAGGGGATTTATGCAGGTAACTCATTAATGCTGCAGGGGCTTCTGCATGTAAATCCCAAAGCCTCGATAGGGAAATGGGACCCAATGATTTTTCCCCCTATAAAAAACACAAACAATGACAAGTATAAAAGCAGATAACCTGAATATCTATACAAACGGCTATATGGCTTGTAAAAGTTTTCCATTTACATCCTGTCACCTCTTCTTTTCACATGTATAAAAGATGGGACAATTATTTCAACAAACCTACCCATATAAATCAACGCAGTTTTGCTGTGGGAAGACTGGGTGTTTAAGGCATTTAATATTTCAGCATTGCCAGATTATCACCCGGATCCATTTCGTTTTGTGGTCAAGTGCATGATTAGCACTGTGACAGGATATTGGCCATTTTCATATGAAGATCTGCAAATCCTAGTAAACAAATACCAGTTGGAAAAATTAAGAACAAGTCTGTGGACTGGAATGCACCCTACTTGTAATGGGAACAAAAAGCTGGCAATCAAATCTAAAGAAAAAGCTAAATCACAGCAGAATGACCTACTTTAAGGCATTTGCCAAAGAGGCAGTGTTTTCAGACAGCCCTTCTGAAGTAGCGTCTTTCTGTCTATGCCATCTGCAGATTTATTATTGCCTGAAAAAAACAACCAAAAAAAAAAAAAAAGCTCTATTTGAATGATACTAAGAGCCTGGTCTATAGGAAAGATTCCAGTATTGTGGGCACCACACCCACACCTACTGATGTGGTCCAAGGTTTTGCTTTAGAGGCACCTAATTAAGAAACCCTGACTCATTTACATGGAGACGTTTGATCTAAATTACACTCCAAACCGCACCAAATTGGGAGCATCTGTGAATGTGAAATGTTTGTTCCCTGTGACGGCTAGAACAGGGCCAGCTCTGGACGGCACATGTTCAAGTGACGAAAAATATTTCACATGTAACGTACTTCTGAGACCCACTTTTCCACTAATAATTCATAGTGATCCTAACCAGTATCTGTACTTCCACAATTATTTCAGGCTGTGAAAAATTATGTCACTTTTTTTTTCTTTTGCTGCAGCTAGGAAGAGGTAGAAGACCACCTACTTTGTTGTCATTGATAAAAGGCCTTCTGGGCAGCCAATAGCAAAGAGGCAAAGCTGTATGGTACAAAGGCTGGTCATTATATATATCTCTTAACTTGGGACCCAGAAATGCAGAGCGCCAATCTAAAGGGATAAGTCACAAGAATGGCCACTCTCATCACTGCCTTGATTCTTTGGGTCTCCCACTTGCATTGCTGGTTCATAGTATGGCTTTGCTTTCCAACTCCTCCAAGGCTGTATTTGTGTCCAGAACGCACTGCCCATAAATGTGAGGAGATTGACAAATTAAAATTCACATTATCTTCAATTAGAGGGCATTCCATCTCATTTCCATCAGGTGAAATGTCTAAGACGGTATAAATTTTAAAAATGTCTGCCGTTGGATGCTATGAACGGTACTGAGCACGTAATCCTCATGAAAGACAGATCTATTTCCAGTACAAATAAACAATGTTTTAGAGATACAGCCAACCCTGTACGCTGGCACCTGATGGCCACTTTACCTTTTAGGCCATATATCACCTTTATTTCAGCACGAGTCCAAGGAACAAGAAAGAAAAAAAACTTTAGAAAACAAATTCCAGATTTTTTTTTGTCTAGGAAGGACATTACGCATTGATCTGATGTACTGTTTTTTGCAGTAGCTAGAATGAGATTTGAATATATTAATATTTTCAGCAGCAGATCCCTGGGAGCCCCGTTAATAACTTATGCATGGATATATAGATAGACTTCAGACAGAGGTACGGTTTTCAGCTCTCATGTTGGTAATACTTAGAGAGATCGAATGAAAGGGGCTGTTCTCTCTGAATCTTTGTTGTGGGCATGCGTTGTGACAGTGTGGAGCCAGTGTTCTTCTGGTTGTCTATGCAGCCTGGATTCAATAAACTGTTATATATGCATATTATGACAATGTGGTCAAGGAAACCAGATTTTTTTACTTCTACCTTCAAGTGCCTATGTAGCCTAAATCTGGTGCTTATTTTTCTTGTCCCCCATTCAATATGTTAACATATTCATAATTTAATACAGGTTATGTTCCTTTCATAATTAAAGTTGTGGACTTGGTTGGAAAAACATTCAGGCTATACTGTATGAAACATATCTTTTTCTATATTGTGCTGTATGGCTCCCGGTGAATCCTAAAGCTGGATGATCCCAGACTGTATGAGCTTGCTAGGGTTGCTAGAACAAAATCCCACAGACTGGGTGACTTAAACAACAGAACTTTATTTTCTCACACTTCTGGAGTCTAAAAGTCCAAGAGCACAGTGTCAGCAGATTGGTTTCTCCTGGGACATCTCTTCTTGGTTTGCAGATGGCTGTCTTCTCACTGTGTCCTCACACGGTCTTTCCACTGGGAGCAAACAGTCCTGGTGTTTTTTGTCCCAATTTCTTCTTCTTATAAAGACAGCAGTCATATTGGATAAGGGCCCATCCTAACGGTCTCATTTTAATTTAATCACCAAAGACCTTACCTCCAAATAGAGTCACATTCTGAAGTACTGGGGGTTAGGATTTCAACAGGTGACTTTGAGGGTCAAGGGCACATAGTACAGCCCCTAACAGAGACCAAGGATATTTTCGTATCCATGCTGCTGACATGTCCCATGCCAAATGTGTTTTTATTTGAGACCAAAACTGAAAGTTAATATTTTTAAACCTGTGGTATTTTTCCAGTATGACTCTCTGTCACTTTCTCCATCAATAAGAAGCCAAGATGACTGTCTAAGGTTTAGGGGAACAAGCAGCAACATGACTCTTCTCCTACCTTCTTGCTAGACTGGAAGGAAGCAGTTACTGTGTACAGTAAGTGCTACCACAGGACCGGCTGGAGCTCCACCCCGCCTTCAGGGACCCCTGGTCTAGAGGCATAAGTGCCTCACTCTCCATTACAGCCGCCCTCCATTAGGAGCAGATAATGTGAGAGATATCACTTTCACAATAAAACAGTGCACTTACACCACACCTTTCAACTCAGCATTTCCAAATGCTTTAAAAATCATTATTATTTTTATTATTTATTTGTGGAATCCCAGCAGTCTACTCAGCACTGGGAAGTACGGTCAAAGCCACAGAGCTTCAGTCTCAGTTTTGTAGGCTTAAATGACGCTCAAGTCCCCCTTTGATGTGCCAGTAAAAAGAATCTGAAGGTGGATGTCTGTGTGTGTGCATGCTTACTTTGAAAAAAAGGAAAAAGAAACCTGTCTGAGTTACCCGGCTACTTGACCAGCGGAAGAAATGTAGAAAAGAACCATTCTGTGGTGGTGTTCTGATAAACCAACAGCAAAGCCAAGAAAAAAACAAGAAAGCAAATACATAGTTTTGGACCTAAAATTCAGAAAATGGGAATGAATTGCCCTAATCAAGGGCAACTACAATAATACTTTAAAGGGGTTGTTAAGCAATGCAGGAAGTAGAAATCAATCATGCTCTGCATACTGTTCAGTGGTCATTATTTCCTGGGTCAAATCTGCTTGACATTCAATTTAATAGTTTTTCATCAAGTCGAAAGCCCTGAAGAAACTTTCACTGGCCACCCACATCTTCCAATAGGGCTGTTGCTTGATCCCCCTCATTTTTGTTTTCTGATGGTTTTTCATCATTGCATATTCTACCTTCTACTGAAAGAACTCTTCTGCTTCCTATGACTTTCAAGGTTGCAAATGTGAGTTGTCTATTCCTATAATGCTAGAACCAGGTCCAGGGTCTAACACACAGTGGGTGCTTGATAAATATTTGTGAGATGAGTGAACAAGTTTTCACAGTACTCTTCATAGTGTTCAAAAAGTGCCTTTGACACATCCTGCTCCCTCTATGAACTCAGATAGATGGCAACAAAGCAGAGATGGTCCAGATGCAGATTAAAAATGTAATGAAATAATGATTTTTATTGGTTTAAATCAAAGTGACCAAATGCATTTGTAGAAATACATGTTGAAAGTTATCTTGACTAGTCTTGAATTTAGCCAGTGAAGGTTTTCTGGAAGAAGTATGAGTTCAGGAACTTTTGTGATGATGGGCAGGAGAAATCACAAACTGGAAGGGGTTGTAAAGCATGGGGCTGGGACCATGGAGGACCACTGAAGGGAGAAATAGAGACCAGTGATTGGACTTAATAGACCAGAGGAGGCAAGAGAGTCAGGAAGGTAGATTACCTGAGCTGTTCTAATGAAAAGTAAGAAAGCTTCTTTATACAAATCTACTTTAAGGATATTGTTAGAAACATAGGAACATCATTAGCAGTATGCTGGGAGAAATAATAAAGTAGAAAATCAGGAAATAAGAGCTTCTGGGGGTGCCTGGGTGGCTCAGTTGGTCAGGTGACCAACTTTGGCTCAGGTCAAGATCTCACAGTCAGTGAGTTTGAGCTCCGCATTGGGCTCTGTGCTAACAGCTCGGAGCCTGGAACCTGCTTCAGATTCTGTCTTCCCCTCTCTCTGTTCCTCCTCACTTGCACTCTGTCTCTCAAAAATGAATAAACATTGAAAAAAAATTTTTTTAAAGAGCTGCTGTAATGCAGCCAAAGTGAGTAGGATGTTTCTTTGGTGTCCTGTGCTTTGTGCTGCTCACCACCTTTGGCAGTTCTTTGTTATCCCCAGAGGCAGGAGCTTAGGTAGGGCCTAGAAACACAGTACAATCATATGTTCTTCTCAGGCCACCTGCGTGGCTCAGTCAATTAAGCTTCTGACTTTGGCTCAGGTCATGATCTCATGGTTTGTGAGTGCGAGTCCCGCATTGGGCTCTGTGATGACAGCTCAGCTCGGAGCCTGGAGCCTGCTTCAGATTCTGTCTCCCTCTCTCTCTGCCCCTTCCACACATGCCCTCTGTCTCTCTCTGTCTCTCAAAAATAAATAAACATTAAAAAAAATTAAATCATATGTTCTCAGCCTACACAGAGAGTAAGTCACAAAAGGGTGTTTCCTGTGTCAGAGAAAAGTAAGCAATATTTCTTTGTCTTTCACCATTTCAAATTGGTAATGCAGAAAGACTATATAAATCCTTGCATATTGGGCTGTTCTGATGCTTAATATCCTGAGCCCCTCAGAGGAAGGATTGCTGCAAAGTAGAGATGAATTCAAGCGTCTTCTGAAAATGAGTGAACCATGCCACTGAGAAGCTGCTGGTCTCATCGTGAAACCCACCAAGGAGCAGCAGCCCAGCCAGAGACAGGGTTCAAAAGTCAAAAGTGCCTGACTACCTGAAATTAAGAATTCAAATTGCATGGCCAGGCTCAAGCTGCTTTATTGTACATCATATTTAGATTTCACATGTTTATATTCCAAAGTGTGATGTTTCTTTAAAAATGTAACCATTGAGTTTAAAATCAGGAAGTAGTAAAGTGGCTTCACAGGGAGACGCATATGGAAGGTTTTTGTTTTTAGGGCTGGGGGAAAGAGTTGGTTTTGTTTTTAGTTCTGTGGAATTTCAGTCCAATCAACACCTAGGCCACTCCTTTAAAAAAAAAAAAAAAAAAGAAAAGAAAGAAGAAAGACTTTTTTCTTTTTCTTTTACTTCTTTCTTTTTTTCTTTTTTTAATATGATTCACTGTGTAGAGAATTTCTTACGGACATCTGGGAGTTTAACCAGAGACTTCCAAAAAAGCAAGTCGAGGTACAGCAGCAATAGTGAGCATCTAACCTTTATTCTCATTTTCAATAGGGAAATGCTCCATAGGTTTTCAAGATGTCAGTGCCAGAAGGGAAACTGTCCAATCCCTTCCAAAGATAAGCAAACCTGGGACTTCCGCAGGTCATCTCACCATGTCGCAGGTCCTATGATAGAGTTTTACTATAGTGATGGGGGAAAAAATGGAAATAAGCTACCTTGAAGGCACTTGAGCTCCAACTGGCTAGTTATTCTGGGGAGTTAAATGAAGTTAGGATTCTTAGATTTGCAGTTTCCAATGGGAGTAATGTCTGTCAATAAAATTGTCAGTACTTGCTGTCTTAACTTTACAGGAATTTTAAGCATACTTCCATGCTGAACGTGCCACTGCACCAGATGAGTATGTTTCCTCATCAGCTCCACCGTACTGCCTGCATCCCCATCTGGAAGGCTTGCCTCACACTCTGGTGCTCCTATCCATGTTCCTCTCTATGCTGCCTGCCCATCCCAGCTTCTATGGCTTCTTCAAAGAAGCTGACTAAATGCCCAGGTCTTTTAAGATTTGCTTGATTAGATCTGGCCCTATATGAAGAGGCCTTTCCCTACTCTAAACTCTTAGCCCTTCTTATGAACAGCCACACAGCTGACTTGGACACTTACATACTGAAGAGTAAATGCAATAGGCCAAAGGCTGTCCTTGTGTTTGTTTTTTAATTCTTCCAGAATGCCTAGAATGAATAGATACAATTGATTGAGCACTAACCACTTTGCTGGATATTTAAAATACATTATCTCAATTTAGGAACCATGTAAAATAGGCATTACTCTCAGTTGAGGTAGTCAAATCTAGCATTCAGAAGAACCACATTCTCTTTTTCCTAGATCACCCAACTAAAAAATAGTGGGGTCAGTACCAAAATGCGGGTCTGTCTGAATCCGAAGACCTTATGCCTACCCTCTATGCAAAACTGCTTCCCACCTGATCAACTGGCACATAAAAGTCACTAAATTTTGTGACTTTCATGAGTAGATGAATGAATGAATAAATTAATACAGGACGGGTTCTCTGCACCAGTTTCACTTACAAAAGTGAAAATAATAAGAAATTCTGAATCATAGTGCCTCTGAACAGATGTGGTCACATAAAAAATACAAGGAAAGCAGAAATGTTTTCCAACATTAGCAGTAAATTTGATCACTGGTAGCCTACCTGGAAGTGATATGACTTGCAAGGAATGAAGCAAGACCCCAGTCAAACTTGGCAAGCATTGGGAACTTTAGAGCATACACCTGAGATACTCTTCTAACGTCACCCCTGATTTTCTCTCTGCTCTTGTTTTCTTACTCATTTTAAATGTATTTTAACGTTTTTATATTGAATGAATGTTTCATATACAGGAAAGGCTTTTATTTGATATAATGGGAGTATAAATCATTTTAATGCATAGTAAAATTAATTAAGAATATAAAATTTGTGTCCAGATTTACAGAACAAGCTCAGAAATGTTTACTGAGAGGATGGAAGTGGGTGGCCCATGGTCTCACGTATCATTTCAGCCATGCATATGACTATAATTATGAAGTCGTATTTCAGGGAAGATCTGAAATGTGTGGAGTTTCAGGAGGTATAAAGATACAACCGGCCAGTATTAAAATCAGAAGTTTAGAGGCCAATGAAAGAGATATGGGATTTTCATAGAATAAAAAAAAAAATCCCGGTAAACAGTACAAATATCTGAGTTTTAAAATGAATTTATCTTCAAATACCGTAAGATTTGCAAACTGATATTTTAAAACACAGAGACGAGGTTGACTAAGACTGAAAGATATGGTTTTCTTGAAGTTTCTTGGTGAATCAGTATCAAGACAATAAAGAGAAGCTTATTTTATCACTTAATCTCAGGCCACCAGGTGGCATTTCTATTGCCATCAATAACCTTCAGTTGTGTTTTCTGATGGTCACGGACACTAGGAACCACTGGTCCACTCCAGTCATAACATGAGAATACCTCGATTAATTAAGAAAGCTCTTGTTCTGATTTCTCCAGTTGTGGTAAGCAGCAGTGACATCAAGGCAGATCTCAGTTCATGGGAACCAACTTAATTCAGTGAATGAGCCATGGGAAGGGAATCAGTTAGGAAAAGGGAGAGAGTATTTCTTACCGAATTGTCATTGCCCTCTGCTTTGTCAGTCGGTATTATCGTCTATGACAAATTCTCAAGGGCCTCCAAAGAGTCAGAGTCAAGCCCTCTCTAAAAGTGTTGAAAGGATGGGTATCTGATTTGTTTTAACTGCAGGCATGTGTGTGACCAAATAAAGCAGATCCCTGAAGAGTCTTTTTCCAGATGTATATATGGCTTTTGTACTTTATCTGAGCCCATTTTGGAGAGTGAAGACCCTTCAAAAGTAATATAATCTGCATGGATTGAGGGTTTGTTACTCAAGAACCCAGATTTTGATTTCTAGCCACGTCAATGAACTGTACCTTCAGTTACTGATTTCAATTCTAAGAGCAAAATTAAAACTGCCCCCACTTTATTTTTCAGAAAACACTGACAAGTTTAACAAACTCTATCTCCAACTTGTGTGCTATAGGACAAGTCACCATAAATTTTCAGTCAGAAACTGTCTTTAGATTTATTCAGAGACTAGAAGAATTCATTTCCATTTTTTTCATTTGCTCAGTCTATGGAGTTATGAAGCAAGAATTTTCATTCCTCTTTGTTAAAGAGTCCTATCGATGAAGACAGAAGTTCTATATCTTGGGGAGTCTTTAAACTCTTTAACTGTCATCATAGGAGTCCAAAATGTAATTATAATATCTATATTTTTCTTTAAAAAATAACCTGATCTAAATGTATTCTTACCAAAAAAATTAGATATAATCTAACAAAACCTAAAATTTCAAATATACCTTTATTCTAAATTTAAGTTGCTTTTATGTTGGCCTACCCTCATTCACTGTTAACATTTGATTCATAAGCTTCATGTTTTCATGAAGTGTCCAGCCTCACTGGTCTAGAATGTGAGGGCAGCGCTCACCTGGCTTTAGATGTGTATGAACCCTAACTTCCCCTTCAAACAATCATGGTCCTTGTCTCATCGCAGATAGCCATGGGCAGCTGCAAAGGGGGAAGGAGACCCATCAACAATGTCCAGGGTCAATGTGTTCACCGAATTTACTTAGTGACCTGGGTACAACCACACCCCTGACCCTCAGGAGATGGAGCCTAAAGGGGAAATGGCTCTGGGTACCAATTCCTATGTCCTGTTGTTCTGTGGTCTCAGTTAAGTGCTAATTAATTACGGCTGGCATCTTTGGCACTGCTTGTCAAATTGCATTTAGGAGTATCTTTTCAGCATTTAGATATCAGTAGTCCAAAATCCACAGCTAAAACTCCCATGTATTACTATATCCTTTGTCTTCTTTTTCAAAACTATGTTTTAAAATTCAGCAAATATATAACCACTGCAGGTAGCTTTCAAATACAACAAATAGAATTGGTATTGTCAATTTTGATTAATAGTACTTCATTAATAAGCATCCTGTTATTCAGTCTCCACCTGCACTTGCTGATGTTGCCTGGAATCAATTAACTCATATAATTTGATTTTTTTTACAAAGACATTTTGGGATGTGCTGTGCTGATGATAAAGGTCCTATTTTAGCAGTTCTTGATTGCAAGCTAGATTGTACCTGAATAGATTCCTGTTTCTACTTGGATATATATACATGAGTGCAAGTGAGTAGCAAGAAAATACTGCTTGAAGAAATCTTAAAGAAATCATTTTTTAATGTTTATTTTTGGAGAGAGAGTGAGACAGAGCATGACTGGGGGAGGCGCAGAGAGAGAGGGAGGGAGATGCAGAATCTGAAGCAGACTCCAGGCTCTGAGATTTCAGGACAGAGTCCAATGCAAGACTCAAATTCACGAGCCGCGAGATCATGACCTGAGCCGAAGTCAGACCCTTGACCGACTGAGCCACCCAGGTGTCCCAAGAATTCATTTTAAAACATGGTGGGTATTCCTCCTCAATATTCTGACTTTATCTGTACAGACCTAAAAAATACAGATTCTGAAATGCTATGTATTTTATTCTTCAAGCCATCGTACTTAGCAGGTTATTGAGTCTTCTTTTAAGTCAAAGAGCAAAATGTGTTACTAAGCACCAAAATTGAAACACCAGCTAGGGCTAAGATCTCAGAGCCAAATATTAGATAGATATTAGATTCAACTTTATGTATGATTTTGTTTTATTTTGCTTTGTTTTAGATGTAATTTTTTGCTCCCCTAAATATTTATAAGCCATGGTTTCTGGATTAACCCATTTGATCCCAATCAAATGCATTATGAAAACATTTCTTAAATTTCTATAGATCCTTGAGAAATGTTAAGTTTGGTGCTAGTGACAAAAGTCCTACTCGAACTGTTCAGGCAGAAAAGAGAATTGATTGGGTTACTTAACGGAAAGTTCTATGATTAGATGTGACTTTGGGGATGACTAGATCCAAGTGCCCGAAACGTATTGCCAGGAATATGCCTCTTTCCATCTCTAAACTGCTCATCTCCTGGTTAGCTTCATTTTTACTTAAAATGTTTCCTCACGGCAGCAAAATGGTAGCAGCAGGGTTGTATCATACCAGTTTAGCATCCTCAGGGGCAAGTAAGCTTCTCTTTTGTTGTGGGAGTAGAAAATTCCCAGGAATAGCTCTCCTTGGCCTGGCTTGGATCCCTTGTTTATTCCATATTTGTTCCTAATCCATTCACTGTGGTAAGGAATGCAGGGATCTCGTGAGTCAGACATGGGCTACAAGCCCATCCCTCAAGCCAAGGACGAGGTCAACGCCACTCAAAACACAGAGACTGGGAGTGCCATAGAGACGTTTTCCCCCAAAGCTGGTCTTACCAAAAAGAAGACAGAAATGATGAGTAGAAAGGGGAAAAATCCACTTGTCCACAACAGTAAATTATGTCTGCAATCTCTTATTTTCCCAACATCACTCTCCTATCTCTTATCATAATGTATCAATCAATAGGAGAAGTAAATGAAGACTATGTTATATTAAGGAGCAATGTGTCTATAAATAAGGAAGGTTGCCTATCTCTCATTCCCATTTTCTAGAAAACTGACACCAAGGTTTATCAAGCAGAACTGAAGTAATATCCATCTATACACATACTCCTTCACCCATGTGACACAAATGGGTCCCTAATGTGAGATAAGCACTGAACTAGGCACTGAGGCTACAAAAATAAATAAGGCAGATCCTTAAAGACTCTATATGTGGAATTAATACAGTATAGTAATAAGAGAGAAAGCATTTGAATTAAATAGACCTAGGTCCCAGCTCTTTTACTTATTAGCTGTTGAATGTAGACAAAGTTCTCATTCATTCTGTGCTTCAATTTGCAAATCTAAAATAGGTGTACTGTAAGAATTAAATAGACAATGTATATGATCTGCTTAGCATGAGACCAAGGACATAGGGGAATTGTTCAATAGTTAATAGTTATCACTATGCTTATCAAATAAGATGATGTGAACAAATCTCTTTACACAGTGCTTGGCACATACTAAGTGCTCAGAAAATGGTAGTTGGAAACTATGATCATATGAAATAGAATGAGAGACTAAACCTAAGATAAAGCAAAATTTAAAAATCCAAGAAATAGGGGCACCTGGCTGGCTCAGACAGTGGAGCATGCAACTCTTGATCTCGAGGTTGTAAGTTCAAGCCTCACACTGCA
This sequence comes from Hyaena hyaena, assembly GCF_003009895.1. Classification (NCBI taxonomy): domain Eukaryota; kingdom Metazoa; phylum Chordata; class Mammalia; order Carnivora; family Hyaenidae; genus Hyaena; species Hyaena hyaena. The sequence goes on from NW_024081012.1 coordinate 1,268,238, forward strand.
TGTAAGATTACTTCAAAATAAAAAAATCTTAAAAAAAAAAAAGACCCAAGAAAATCTATGAAGATACATTTGGGAAAGTCCTTGAGAGTTCACACAGATCTACCCCCATCTTCAGAGAAAACCCTTCATAATTTTAGATAGACTCAAATTTATCCTCTCTTCAAAGAAAATGCTCCCCAAAGCAACTCTCTTCTTTCTTGCTCTATTTCATCAGTTTACATAATATTTAATTAAATTACATAATTACAATAATAAATACAACTGGCATAAACTTGTTCGAGACTCTCTCCTGGGACTTCCCTCTAGTGGGAACAGATGTGCACAGTGGAGCATCATTAACTATCCACAAAGATTCAGTATATTGTGGCCACTGGTCAGTGTACTTTGCAGAGGAAACATAGAGTTGGCTAAGTAAGTCAGCCAAGAGAGCTTCTATAGTATTTCAGCCATCTTATTCATCTTCTTTATCTTCTTGAGTGCCCCTACTTCTTGAAAATGTATCTCATATTTAGCATATTTACTTGTATTTTTAAAACATTCTTCCATAGTTGATATACTTAAAGCTTTAAAACCAGAATTTGAAACATACCTTCTATAGTCTATATATTGGGCAAAATAAGGCAATGTCAAAAGAAAATGGTGGCACATGAAAGATGAATACTTAGTGCTGCCCTAAATCCACTCTAACACATATAACATAGACTATACATCCATTTCTAAGAACAAAAACATAGAAATTTGTCTCACACATTGAAATGACACTATCAGTTGGATAGAACCTAAAAGAAGATCAGAATATGCTTTCCACATGCACCTGTCCAAATGCATAAAATTGAGGGATTATTTTTTCCATTCTTCATGATGACCACATGAAAATTTCTGAAACCTATTTGTTTACTGTCTTTCAAGACTCAAAATCAGAGTGCCAGAAAAATGGAAAGTATTGGCAGCATACATTTTAAAATTTGGGATTTTGGGGGGATTAATGACTGTTAAATTTTAGGTAGTAGCCCTTAAAGGCTGAAATCTAATGAAGTTCTTATGTGTAATCAGGTACTTCTGGGAAGACTATTAGTAGTAATTCAGTCTGTGCCTCAGAAAGTTTAAATTTTATGATCAAAGAGAAAATAAACTATTACATAGAAGTATTTTTTTAATTTAAATTCAAGTTAGTTAACACAGTATAGTCTTGGCTTCAGAAGTAGAACCCAGTGATTCATCTCTTACATATGACACCTAGTGCTCCTCCCAAAAAATGCCTTCCTTAATGCCCATCACCCATTTAGCCCATCCCCCCATCTACCTCCCTACAGCAACTGTCAGTTTGTTCTCTGTATGTAAGAGTCTCTTATGGTTTGCTTCCCTCCCTGTTTTTATCTTATTTTTCCTTCTCTTCCCCTATGTTCATCTGCTCTGTTTCTCAGATTCCACATATGAGTGAAATCATATGATATCTGTCTTTCTCTGACTGACTGACTCTGCTTAGCATAATACCCTCTAGTTTCATTCATGTTGCCAATAGCAAGATTTCATTCTTTTTCATCTCCAAGCAATATTTCATTGTGTATATACACCACATATTCTTTATCCAATTGCTGCTATAAATATTGGGGTGCATTTGCCCCTTTAAATCAACATTTATGATTTTTTTGTATATTGTGAATATTATCCTTTGGATAATACCCACTAGTGCAATTGCTAGGTCGTAGGGTAGTTCTATCTTTAATCTTTTGAAGAACTTGCATTTCCAGAGTGGCTGCACCAGTTTGCATTCCCACCAACAGTGCAAGAGGGTCCCCTTCCTCCATATCCTTGCCAACATCTGTTGTGTCCAGAGTTGTTAATTTTAGACATTCTGACAGGTGTGCGGTGATATCTCATTGTGGTTTTGATTTATATTTCCCTGATGATTGTCTGTGAAGTATTAAAGAGTCATAGGCAATAAAAGCATATTCCATCCTCAACTGCATGTTTGAAGATTTGGATTTTTCTCAAGTAATCACTGGCCACCCAGCAGACATCAGTACTGTATAGGATGGCTCAATGGCTAAAGATAACTTGAACCAGGTCAATTACTTAGATTTGTACAATCTCCAGGTCTGTATTAGAATATCATGGAGATTGACTGATTTTACCATTTATGTAAAAGATGTCTTCCGTAGTCATTATAATTTCAAATATTTTGGTGTAAATAACAATTTAAAGTTTAGTGGTTTCTGGGTGGCTCAGTTGGCTAAGCATCTGACTCTTGGTTTTGACTCAGGTCATGATCTCATTGTTCATGAGTTCAAGCCTGCATGGGGCTCTGCACTGACAGTGATGAGACTCTTGGGATTCTCTCTCCCTCTCTCTCTGCTTCTCCCTGCTTGCTTGCTCTCTCCCTCTTTCTCTCAAAATAAATAAACATAATTTTTTTTTAAATTTAAAGTTTGATCATTACCTTTGGTGAGAAAAAGATTCATGAGCCAAGGCAGCGTTTTTAGTTTGTTTTTCTTATTCCATGAATCAAAATAGTTACACAATCCAAATCATATGCTCTGCTCTGTAAAATACTTACATTAACAGCCATTTGCACAGACTGGAGCATCCTTCTTAACACTGAGTTTAGGTGCCAGGAAAGGCACGTGCTTGGTCTCATTCTTTGGCTCAGGCCTCCACCCCTGGTCCAAAGAGCCATAATGAAATATGGCCTGGTCTACCCGCTGGGAGAAAAAAAAATATTCTTGTGAGTGTTCATGGAGAGCATTAAATGAGGGGAACTAGAAAGAAAGGCTGGAACCAAGTTATGAAAAAACTAATATGTCTTAGTAAGGAACTATGATTTTGACCAATAGGCAGTAGAAAGTCACTAATGGTTTTCAATTTGAGAAGACTGACCCACATAATGAGATTAAAAGAACCCAGCTGCAGGCTGACTCTGTCTTGGAACCCTTTGTGACCTGTGTTTGGGGACAGGCAAAGATAGCCATTCCAGAGAGCAGAAAAAGACAGTAGCCTTAACAAAAGGAGCTGGAAAAAACTAGGTGACATAGTTGAGCTCTCCAGCAATCCATCTGGGGTTCAGAGCTGGATTCTGGTCCTCAAGGAGAAATGAAAGGCAGAACCAAGGATCAAAACCACAGGCAGAAGTGTCATGTGGGAAAACCTGGGACATATAGCTCAGTCTTGCTGCTTGCTGGAATCAGTCATTCCTGGCAGGATCCACAGGCTTTACCGAAGAAACTTGGGTATAGCTGAGGCAGATGAGAAACGGCACTGAGAATCCTTAGGAAATATCCTTTGTCAGCATCCATCATTATTCCCATCAAATGTAAAATATTCAAATGTTCAAATCTCCAATCCTTATAAAACTAGAAACTCCGTGTCTCTCAAGTGATCAGAAAGGACTTACCTTTCAACTAGTTTTTGTTTTTTTTTTTCTGGCCTGACTTCCTGCTTCAACTGAACTCACAACTCATGCACATCTTAGCAATTTCCAGTGGTCCCCGATCTTGACAATTCCTTTGCTTTGCTTTCCAAATCTCACTCCAGGAAGTAGCACTTGGTAGACATTTACTTAAGATTCATGGTGGATGGAAAGATTACATCACACCGGGCCTAGCAGATTATTTAAAATTTAAACTTAAATGATAGGCATCCCCATTACTAAAATGCACCTTGATCATCCTCTCCACACCATCCACTAAAATATATCCATAGATTGTCTTTCCCATTTGACCTCCAACTTCCTACCATGTCACTCTGCCCCAACACTCTTGTTTCCCATGCTTTTTTTGCATACAGCTGTCATAAATCCATTTCATGCTTTAGGCATACAATTTGGTTATCTTCTTCTGACTGTATTCTCAACTAAGAATTTTCTTCCCACGGACAAAATGGCCCATCAAAACATTTTGTTACAAAAGAAAGAAAAAAAGTATACTTTTCCTTCCTTAATAGGAATTCTGCTGCCAGCGATTAAAATATTTTTCCTAGTGCATGTAAGTTTACAAACTGAGCATAATTATATCTTTTTAACTCAGGTATGGATTAATATAACCAATCTGACCTGCAGACCATCTACTGGGCTACCCTTGTACTGTACTGACCCTTCTGGCCATCACTGTCTGACTGCCTATTAGGAACAACAGTCACGTCAGAATCTACCTCTTGACAATTTATAGATTCAATGCTATTTAGACAAGTAGAGGGGTAATCTCACCAGTGAGGCAATTCCCTTGGGCCATTATACATGCAAGATATTTCCTCAATTGAAAAATGCTGTTGGAGGATTTCACCGAGAACTCCAGTAAAGAAATGCCTGAAATTGCAATGTTGAAACTAGTAAAAGGGCTCTCTGAGAGGTAATATTCTCACCAGGCTGTTGATACTATTTGCAAAATTTACATCTTGAGACAGTGTCAGATGGTGGTGATAACAAGTGCCATGTTAGTGACTCTCCAAGTCTGTCAATTTATCTTGTCCCAGGTAAAGCAGGGCCAGTTCACTGTCTTACTACAAAGTAAGTGTGGGCCCCAAACTGTCAGTAGCATAACGTGAGCTATTTACTGCCTAAAAGAGAATGAAATACTCTTGGGGAAACGACAAGCATCAGGTCTATTCAGTTTCCAGTTTGAGGACCATATTTATGTGCTTGAGACTTGATTTAAACTGCCTCTTGTTTTCCAGAGACTAAAGCTGTCCTACCCAGTTGTGGGGAAATATTGAAGTTGCTGATCATTGACAGAAAAAAATAAAATAAGAAAGGATCTAGCAGCTGTATTCAATGTACTGAATTGTTCTGAAAGTACATCAACCCCTAGTCCCTCCCCGCCCCATACCTGTATCACCCCAAGTCACAGGAGCAAATGATGACTGAGACATAAGAGACCAAGACAACACACCTATCCTGAGCAGTGGTGGTCCCTTGCCATGCAAGGTGAAAATGTCACCTTGGCAGGTGACAGACACTTGGGCCTTGTCTACGGCATTAGTGAACAATATTAATAAAGACTAATTAGATAGCTTTTGTTGAAATGTTTCCAAAGTGACAAACAAAATAAAGCCGACCTAAAGAAAATATTTAAAAATCTCCCACTGAGCATGCTCAGAGAGAGCATTTTAACTTCTTTTATTTTTAAAATGCTCAACCATTTTCTTCAAAAACTTGGCTTGATCTTCCTGATTCAGTGATAACTGAAGTCATGCCAACTTTGATGTTTTTAGCTTCAGCTGTTTTAGAGCTATATGTGATCCCCCCAAAAGGTTGGAATGATTTTTTTTTCCTGAGTGAAGAAGAAAGCATATGTTTTAACCCTCATGTGCCTTTTTTGAAAAGGATGAATTAACATCTTATAATATTTTACCTTTGGGCTTAAAATAAAAAGTTTAGTTTGAAAGTCAAGGAGACATTTTTCAGAAATTAAAATAGAGACATGGGCCTTCAGGACCGTCTATGGATTTTGTCTGTTTTACCAAGTACACTCAGTGACTCGCACGTCTGCTGGGATTGCTTGTAACACAGCAGCAGAGACAAGGCAGTTTGGAGTCTTGAGCAAGATGGACCACACACAAACCTAATTTCAAGACATCAAAAGAACATAACACTAATAGGCAGAAACACTGGAGCGTCTTGAATGCATTTTTTCTAACTAGATAAATGACAAGAAGAATGAGGAATAAAAACGAATTTAAAAAGCTTTCATCCACCTGATGGTCTAATTTTCCCTTCTAATTTATAGAAGCAGGAAGGGAAGAATAAACAATGAAAGGTTAGAGGCTGAGTGGTACCAAATATAACTACTCCCATTGATGGAGAAGGTACTTAGAAGGGAGGGTTGTGAGAACCATACCTTTTTTTTTTTTTTACTATCGACCATGCCAAGGCTTCATAATATCTCCTTCGGGATGTGTTGGTCATTGGCTCTCCTTAGGACACACAGAGATGGTAAGAAAGGAAATCAGGGTAATTATGGCTGGTAAAATCATTAGCTAGAAAGGCAGATAATAGTCCCAGTAATGCAGAAGGGGTATGTCAAATGGCTCCCAGCAACTCCTGGGTTTAGTGCAAAACTTACACAAGAAATAGCTTCTAGCCTCAGGTGGAAGAACATCCCCCAGGTTACGATAGCAGAAAACATTGGATGTTATCGGTGCTTCCAGATCAGACCTAGGTCATTTCTGCAGATGACTTTGCAGTGCCAGGTCTAGCAGTATCAAGTTAAATTTCACTAAACTGTAACTCCCACTATATTCTGGTTATGTACCCAAAACTCTGGAAGAACAACAAAAGGAGAGAATTGGTAAAGAAATGACAAATGTCTCACTCTCTTACAATGTCAGAACTATGGGCAGAAAAATTGAAACCAGAATAAAAAAAAAAGTTTAAAAGGAAATTGACTCTGTGTTTACAAAAGGATTCCAATTCTGGGTGAACTGTCCAACTCAACCAGTTGCTTCGGAGAAACATGATTAAAGTGATGACTGAGGTGTTTTGTGTCCTAGCCTCAGTTTCCTTTATTCCCCTCTGAGTCCAGTAACAGCCAATCAGAAGAGAACCTGGCCTGGAGGCTTGTCAGTGATAATAATTGAAAACATCTGTCCATGTAGCAAGTGTGGGAAGCCAGTGCAGTTCCCTGACAGAGGGAGTTCTCAGACAGCAAAGCCATAACCACGACTGTGCTCATATTCTCCTTCACAGACTTTTCTCACTGCCAGCTGTCTTTATTCTCCTGCCAGGAAAGCAAGGGGCCTGGGGCTCTTACCCAGGCTGGGGTTAAGTGAGCTGGGACTAGGGAAAGGAGGGGGACAGGCTGGCTCAGAGCACTGGGTACGGAGACAAGGGCTAACTGATTGGGAAGTAAAGAGACCCAGGACTGAGGGAAGAGAATAGCAAACAGAAAAACCAATGAGGTGTAAGGACAGAGACACAACAAGGTTGGAACAGGTTTGATTCTGCATCCAAATGACCCGGGTTTAAACCTTGGCACAACCATTTCTTTGTGGCACTGGACAACCTGCCTAAGCCTCAAATTTCCCATCTTTAAATGGAGGTAATAATAGCACGTATCTCAAAAAACTGTCATCAGAAAAATAAGTAAGGGTGTTCCTTCCAATGGTGGCATATTGACTTAGAGAGTCACCTTGTTGTTCCCGCAAATACTGCTCGTCTCCTGGCCACGGGCTTTTAAAAACGTCCTTACCAACCTGTGCTGCCTAGCTGCTTATGATCTCTGTATGGACTCTTTTCTTGTAGCCATTAAAGCCATGTTGTGGGCTGCACCAGCTTCCGTCTGATCCAGCTCCCTTCACCTCCCTCCTAATGCCCGCCTCCCTCCCCTCTCTCAGTGGTTTGTCAAATCCTGCAGCTTGGTGCTGAAGCTATCAAGTGAATATCTGGTCTGAGGAATGCCAGTATAACATTATTTCAGCCAACTGAAGAGAAAATTCCAGGTTGTAGGTTAGAAAAAATTTAAAACAAGGGAAAGTTGGAGCAAGAAGAAGAAAGAAAATAAAGTTCTTGCAGGAAGATGTAGCTATTTTCCTTGCCTACAGGGGGAAAAAAAAACCCAACTTCATTGAGAACATAATAAATCAATAGGTTTAGAAAGAAAATATATAAAAAAGATTATAAAGGACAACATTTAAAAATACCAAATTATCCAGATCATTTCTTTGTTTAAGATACTCTGTACATAAATTAACCATCTCTGGAAACTACATTAACAGTCACATCGCCACAATTGTATTTATAAATAACTCGCAGCTATTTGATGCATGATATTCACTTGGAAGCTAGAAAGAATAAATCCAGCTTGCAAAAGAGCAGAACTTACTTTAAGTGTGGGGCTTAGGTCCTGAGAAAATCTTGCTCAACACATGGGTGGCAAGAAATAATACAAAGGGAGAAACTTGGGGAGGCCGACTTTGTATCATTAGCTAAGAACAGTTATGTATTGTATATGTATCCAACATAAACACTTGGCTAAGGATGTTATTCTACTGACAGTGTTTGCCTTTCCTTATGGTCATCAGCTGGTGACTACTGCTACTTGGCTGGGAAGTGCTTCATCCATAAAGAAAAGCATCATAAGTAATAATGAATGTGAGTTTGTGTTCATTGCAAAGCAAGAATTCAGATTCAACAAGAGACTTTTTTATCCAATTGAAGTGAATCAAACTGTTTAACCTAATTGGGCTTCCATAAATCAAGAGTGTTGTCATATCAGTAATCCTTCTAGATAGGGCATTTCAATGAGGCGCCATGGAAGAGTACAATGTATAAACACAAAATAAATAGAATCCATTGACCCTTCTATTCAGCAGCCTTGTATATCTTCCCTCTTTCTATTAGTACTATTTAATAAAATTACCACTTAACAACTGACATTAGTAGATTTTTTAACCATTGAGGAACTATATTTTTTTTCCTTTCTATGACTCTCTCTTCAATGTATGCATACAACTACAGAAAGGCTTGGTCTTTTGACGATTATAAGGTCAAGAGAACGTGGCAGGGGAAGGGGGTCATGTGCATCCACTGGGAACTGTGTTTTAAAAATCCACATTATGGAGTGCCTGGGTGGCTTAGTCGGTTAAGCGTCCTACTTTTGCTTAGGTCATGATCTCGCGGTTCGTGGGTTCAAGCCCCGCGTCGGGCTCTGTGCTGACTGCCAGCTCAGAGCCTGGAGCCTGTTTCAGAGTCTGTGACTCCCTCTCTCTGACCCTCCCCTGCTCACGCTGTCTCTCTCTCTCTCTCTCTTTCTCTCCTAGAAATAAATAAAACATTAAAATAAATAAATAAATAAATAAAAATCCACATTATGAATATGTGTACAATTGTTTTTTTTAATGAAGTAGGTATGTATGTGTTAATCTGAAAGGATCACGAAAGTATATCTCTTTTATGTGTATTTCTTTAAGTCCATTTCAAATTGTTATCTTTGAAAATTAATTCCAATACATATCTAAATTCACTATTTGTCTGCTTCAACACTTCTGTACAGCTATAATCCCCCCCTTTTTTTTTTACTCACTTAAGGGTAACTTGGTTCAAATCCCCCCAGCAGCTTGCCTCTCAAGTTCCCAGAACTCTTCTCATCCAGGAATACCTTGCATTACTTCTATAGATGTATCTGATTTCCTTTTGAAATTACTTTTCCACTGACTGGCACATTCCTGGCACATATGCTACTATTCTCCCTCCAAATCCCACGTAGGCATTATTAGTTGCTCATATCCCCCTTTTTCACTGCAGCTTTAACTTCAGGGTCCTTTCCTGCAGAGCAGACAGCTAGCATCAGCCAGGTAAAGCAAACCTGTGTATCATACTCTGCCAGAGCGGGTCTCTTGGTCCATTGCCACCATTCTTTCATAGGTGTTATGAAAACAAAAATGCAGACTACAGACACACCCTCATGCTTCCAAGAGAACAGGAGGCTCATGTCTGTTTCCTTAAAAATCCCCAGTGCCTGCTTTTTGGTTTCATTCTTTAATAAATAAATGTGTATCTTATTGTGATGATATACACACACACTCTTTATATAGATAAAAAGCCAGTGTAAATATATGTATTCAATCTTACACATACATATATGTAAGATATTACTCTAAACCTCTAATGTTTCAGGGTCCCCTTATTTTGCAATTGATGACTATACTTGTCATATGTTTCCAAGCTTGTAAATTTCCTTACAAATTATTTCAAATTTGAGGAAGAAAAAGGGGTTTCAACTTTTTTTAAGTATTAAACTGCTCAACAATAGCATGTAGAGCACAAGGCAATTAGAAATTGTCCAGTCCAACCAGGTACATTTCCAAACACAGAAGCTGAGGCTGAAGAAAGCTAGTGAATCCCTGAAGTCCTGCACTCAGTGAAAAGTGGAGCCAGGGGAGAAAAGCCAGATCTTTTTCTTTGTACGAGTTGATCTTCCATCCAGGCAGTACAACTGATGTGCACTAATGAGACTAAAGTTTTCTCATTGATTCGCCTTTTTCTCCAGGTTTCTGTGGTAATTTGGGTGTGTAAGCCCCCCAGATCACTACACAATGTGTAGGTCAGTGAAATGGATTCTTTCCCACGTGGGTGATGTAGACATTATCTGTCAGGAAGCAAGACTTTCCAACACAAGCCTCCTAACTCCTGCATTCTATTTTTGACATCTTAACCCAAAGTAATTTCACATTACCTCATAAAACCTTTGAAAATCGTGAACCTGAGTATGACGTTTTGCCCTTACTGACTTCCCTTTTCCAAAAAAATACGTCAACGTGTTACTTTAGATTGTTGGATTTCCAAATGACATTCTCTGGTCATTCTCTGTAATTTTTTCCAAAGAAAGTAAAAAGAGAAGACAGGAGAAAGGGAAGGAGGAATGATGTGGAAAGAGACCCAATATCTTTGCAGATGAACGTGGCTTTCCTTCTTGGACCTCAGCAAGAACAGTTAAGAAGAGTACTGTGGGCAGCTTTGTTCCAACTGTAGATAGAAAAATATGGGGGAGTTCCTAATTTCTGTTCAGTTTTGCTCTCATTCTGTTGGAGCAAAAAAAAAGGCATCCAGATGAGGAAAAAAATTAACCTTTTAGTCACCTATAAAGTAAAAACTATTTATAACGACAAGAAGGTATTTTCTACTTTCTACTGCAAAAGAAAATAGGAGTAAAGCTGAAGGTGACACACCACCTAAAGTCAAAGATTTTGCAATCTAATTGAGGGAGATAAAGCATATGTGCATGAAATAACTTGGAGATAAAAATAAAACATGTCAACAACAATGTAATACAATCTGAATGTTTAAATGCCAAGGAAGCAAATAACGAAGTGATAGGAATACAATTCTTAAAGTCTCCCTAGGAGAAACAGACTTAAATATGGTTTTGGATATGGTGAACGACATAGAATGCAAAGCAATTCAAATGTGTGTGGCCATAAGGATAGATGAGCAGAGAAACTGACCTCTGAACCCTGAGTGTATGCAATCTGCTGTCATTATCTTTTTTCTTTTCCTACTTTTTTTAATTAATAGATTTTATTTTTCAGAACAGATTTAGGTTTATAGAAAACTGAGCAGAAGCTGTAAAGAATTCCCATGTACTTCTTCCCTATTGTTAACATCTTGCATTAATGTGGTACATTTGTTGAAACTGATGAACCATTATGAATATATTATTATTAACGACAGTCTATAGTTTACATTGTTTCACTCTTAATACTGTATATTATGTAGATATGAGTAATGTATAATGACATGTATCCACCACTATAGTATTACACCAAATGGCTTCACTGCCCCCAAAGTCCTCTGTGCTCTGTCTACACATCCCTCCCCCACTGCTAACTCCTGACAATGACTGATCTTTTCCTATCTCGAGAGTTTTGCCTTTTCCAGAATGTCAGATACTTGGAATGATATAGTATGTAGCCTTTTCACACTGACCTCTTTCACTTAGTCACAGGATTCCTTCACATCTTTTCATGGTTTAATAGCTCTTTCCTTTTTACTGCTGAATAATAGTCCATTGTGTGAACATCCAACCGTTTGTTTATCCAGTCACCCAATGAAGGACATTTATGATCTTCTTTAATTTAAAAACCAAATTTTTAAACTTAAGTTTTAACTTAACTTTTTTAACCAGTGACCTGCTCAGGTAGGAAACGTGGTTCTCGGAACACATATTCTTTTCACCTCGGATACTTCTTTGCTTAGGGGAGGAGGTTATAATTTGGGGAACATAAAACTAGACCATCATTTCTGTCCTCAAACGTGAGTCATGGGCCACTTGATCTTCTTGCTTTCATTCTTTGGTGAGGTAACAGCAATGAATTTTAGAATATACAACCAAGGAATGAGAATTAGAAAATAAAGTTCTGAGTTTTTAAACAAATCTGGTCATTATTAAACATCTGTTGGGGGTTGTGTCTTTTCCTTTTCTCTAGAACTACACCGATATGTTGGTTTTGCAGTGAATCAGAATATAAGTCTAAATTTGAAGGTATGCTTTTTTCTCTCCTCTTTAGGTACAGTGTTAATTAGGCCTAAAAAGCAATTCTATGACTTTTCCAAAAGTGACATCCTAAGCTGTTGTTGATTCTCTAAGGTGAAGGAGATGTCACCTGATATACCAGTGTCTTTCTTTTTGACATCAAATAACATTGACAACCTAATTATTCTTATAATAATAATAATAATAATAATAATAATAATAAGGCTGCCCTGCCATTTGAAAGGAATTTACAACGAAAGCCATTTACTTGGCTCCATGACTATAGATACACATGGATTTTAAGACAGCACAAGGAGGCTTTGCCAGAAAAATTTAAAAGTTCAAGTAGAAAAAATAATCACAGTATCTTTCAGTCATTTGCTGCTTACATTTGTGTTCTTAAAACGCACAACTAAATGCTCTCTGCATACAGATATCACTTGGTAGGCGGGGTGTATCTTATTACTGGGTTATTTTCCAGTACATTTGGCATAGTTAAGGTAAAGTGTATTAACTTTCTCTCAAAATAAAGATGAAAACAGAGTTGTAGCGGCTGTGAATGCGTCAGCCATTGTCAGGAAGTTAAGAGCTGACAGGAGGTCCAAATAATCAACTCTGCCTGGTGCATATACCGTAGTTTTCCCTGGGGATATCTGGTCTAATCCTACAATGTATCTGACTGGCATGAATGTAGAATTACTTTCAATAAAGATTTTATTTCAAGCTTGGATGATTTCCCCAAAAACATCTTGTCACTAAGGCAAAGTATATCATAGAATATCTGATTTTTTCTCCCCACAAGTCAGCTTTTGAGGGGGAAAAATACACATTTCAACTCAAGTACTCAACTCAGGTCAATTCACTGTAAAAAAAATCACATTTTAACATATCTAGACTGATTAAAGATTTGCTATGTTAAAGAAATCAGGGAACTGTCAACGGAAGCTTACCCTAAGTCTGCAAATGAAAAGAATAAGTAACACATTTGCTCATCTACAATTTGCACTCTCCCTGCAGTAGCCTCCAATAGAAGAGAAGGCAGGACAGATGATTCCACAAGCTAACACCCGGCTTCTAGAATATTTGTCTTTTTGCAAGTAAGGAACATTTAAAGGTCACATCTTCCAATAAGTATGAGATTGTTTCCAGGCTATATGAGAAATATGAATGGCTTGATCATGATCACACTAAAATGATCCTCATTTCTCTATTTATCTTTTCTCTGTCTTTATACTCTTCTCTTCCTTAGTGATGCCAAATTAAGTCAGTGTGTTCAAGATAAGGGAACAGGACAGTTGCAGTACATTACTCTGCTTTGACTTCACTGAAATGTTTCGTTTAATGCTTGCTTACATGATTTCAGCCTTAGTGTCACTTTGGTTAATTTATGCTCTGTTCATATCATCTTAAAAATATCTTATGTTACCTATAGAGTTTCACCTTTTAGTCCCTAAAAGCACACAAATCACAGTTTAGTTCTAATGGAAGAGGAGTAATTATTTTAATCTTTAATAGTCATAGTACATTATATGTATACAATGTTTTAAACCCAAAATCCCTCTTATCTCTATTATTATATTTTATGACTAACACATAATATTATGATAAGATGTACGTACAAGAATGAAAACTTAGTATGAATGATAGCAGATGAAACTCAAGAGAAGCAGAGAAAGGTCTAGATTTGAGCCTCGACGTTTTGACTTAATTGGCTGTCTGAACTTTAGACAGGTCATTTAGCCGAAAGTTTTTAAACCCCGCTGCACACGTGATTTGCCTGTGATACTTTTTCATCACTTTTCAGAAACTCAGACCTAGGTCTCAACCTTGGAAACTAAATCAGGATCTCTGCAATATCGCTTTTTCAAAACTCTAACCATAGTGGAAAACCAATGAGTCCTAATCTCTCTTTCCTTGTTTATAAACTAACAACTTACAGAAGTAAATGTAATCACATGAAATAAAAATTAACATTTCTATAATCTGCAAAATAGAAAGTACTGTACACGAGGCATGATGGCTTTATCCCAAGTCTGTTGGTTTGTTCCCCTACAACATTACTACAATATTATTGACCATCAACCCTATACTGTACTTCTTGTTTATTTGTAACTAGAAGTTTGTAGGTTTTATCCCAGTTTTGTTGATGATAAAACATGAATTTTGAGTGGAAAGGAATGATTCATGAAAACAGAGCTAGTCAGAGCTTGACTCAGAACTAGATTTTAGGTCTCCTTTTTGAGAAGCAGTTATCTTTTTTTCTAGAATTTCTCTGAATCCCCAGAGCACATGGCTAAAATCACAGATTGGATTTGACATGGTAATGGTTATCTGTGAACACCAATGGAAGGAGTGAAACAAGATGGGGGAGAAAGAAAAGTTAAGCTATGATGTGGCCCAACAAAGGCTGGCCAACCCACAGGATTCTCGAGTATCTATGGCCCATCAGAGTTGTCAACAGATGGACTAAAATGTCTTGGCCTTTTTACCCTCACTGTGATCAGTCATTGGGCCAATGGCTATCTCTGAGAGTCTCGTGGGGTGAGACTTTCCTCAGCTGAGGCAAATTTTGGAGGGACTGACCACTGAAGCTCACTGCTGACTAACTTCTGCAGCTGGAACAATAGTCCTTCCTTGAGGAAACACCTGGGCAGCACATCTTATGTTTACCACAGTCCACCCTTTGTACCGTGTAAATCCATTCTTAATGTATGCTTGGGAGGCATTTCCCCAGGACTCCAGCAGGCCTTGCTTCCTGAGGGAACCTTTGAAGAGGCAGCTTTAGTAGGATGAACCCAAGGCCTGAAGCTGCAACTAGGTCCAAGCCTATGACTGACACTTGTTGTCTCTCTTCTCTACCGTCCCTTCTCGTTCTCCTCACCCTCAGTTATCACCCCTGCCAGTCATGGTGGCTGCCTCATGCAGCAACTCAGGCTTTCATGCTTGAGGGGCTCAAGCTCTAATCACCATGTCTTCTCAAGCATTGTTGCCCTATCCTTTAACCATCACAACTGAGTGACAAAGAATTTGGAGATCCCGTGTGGATCATCTGGATGTCACACACATTATTCCCTGTCCCTCTTGTATAACAGCACCCCAGCCTCCTCCATTGGATCAGGGTTATTGATCCCTGCCTAGATGGTCACCCTTCTGGCCTGCTGGCTCCTAGTCAGGAAGCCTCGAGTGCTCAGGAGCAGCAGTAGCTGTAAAACAATGACTGCATAGATCATTCTAATACAATGACACAAGATGAATAGCATCCTTCTTGGTGTCCCTTGACTTTGTTCTTGGGGATCCCATATTCTATTACCCATCTTCATAATTCTCTGTGACTCAGGTCCCCTTGGCTGCCCCTGGGCCCTGCTGCTTATTATTGTATCTGCATCTACCTGGCTTCTAGCAATTAAGTCCTACCACCTGGCCTCTGTTATTTCAGTGTTTTATCATCCCCATTGTTATCCAAAAGCCTAGTTCTCTAACGGACATTCCTACAGCCAACTCTGATTTACAAGGTAAAAGCCCTATAATTGCAAACAATGTTTTTGGAGAGTATCAATGGTGCTTAGTAATGGCCCTTCAATCTCATTGATCTTGCATTTACTATCCAAAAACTCCCACCATTATTTTTTAATGCTTAACATGTTACATCAACTACTAGTGTCTTCTTCATGGATGTAACATCCCAATTCACCACCAGTAAGAGTTTTAACAACTGGACTGCTACACTGTGCCAAGACACAACTGCACTTGGCTGCCATCACTACATACTCTTGATTGCCAGCCAGGCAGAAAGTGACCCAGCTCCAAATTCCTATCTTTTGCCGGCTTTCTTGGACCACTTTTAGAACCAATAATCACAGTATGTTCTTTATAGGGAGCTCCTGAAAAAGAGTTCGACTTGCAGGATGTTTACTAGGGATTTGCCTCTGGAAGAGAGAGGGTGAGAGTAGGATTGGGGGGAAGAAGTTCAATCACAATGTGGACCCAACAAAATTTCAGCCAACCCCACAGGGAGCTCTGGAGTCCATGCAGCCCACCGATGCTGTCCCACAATGAGAGGAAATGGCCACATTTATCTCTGTAGTGGGTCAGTCAATGCCCTTGGGTAAGGTAGCTCACTGCAGTTGAAGTAACCCTTGAAGAAGTCAACTAAAGTCATCTGCTAACCTCATTTCTCATAGATAGGCAGGGAATCTGAGTGGCCCATTTCTGCATCCAAAACAGCCACCATCATTGTCAAATTGGTAAATATAGGAATGGTCCATAAGCAGCCTGGAAACTAGGAGACCCTTTTATAAAGCCCAGTGTAGGGATTCATCGTGGTCCCTAAAACAATGACACATTTCATCCTGCCCATAGAACTTATTATAACAGGTAATTACAAATGGGTGAGCAGAACAATAGAATCATGAGTTAGTCCGACATCCATATGTACAAGGACATATGCAGAAACTGGCACATTTTATTTCTCTACCACAGTACAGATTATAAATTTATATATGTAAAAGCAAAATAAATAGTTTCTGTCTTTGAGCCAAGCATTATACACATTTTGAAAGGGCTTGTATTTTTACAGATACATCGGGCATTTTACCTAAAATGGAATTTGGTGGTCAGATTTTAGATGGTGTCATTATCTTTAACTTCAACCATCCATAATATAAACTGGATAAAAATTACATTCTATTCTAAGTCCCTTTCTCCAATTTTGTTCAAACTGGGTACATGTTGGAAATTCGTTGTCAATAGTACATAGGAAGGAAAAGCATGCTGTACAATTATAGGCCCCTAACAAGCTATCCAGAAATATTCACTCCTTCATCTCTGCTGCCTTTATGTTCTCATTAGCAGTGAGTAAGAATGAAACTCAGGTGTGCAGGAAATGTAATTAGTGTGCCATTATCAAAACTAATTTCCCTTTCAAGGATTGTTCTTCTAAATGATTTAGTCAACTCAGAGTGTCTTCTAGACATTTTCCTGGTTCATTTCTAGTTCTGGAGGGGTATGTACAGCCTAAGTACTTTTTTTGGGCCAGGGAGAGCATCCATCTATACAGTATTTCAATAAATATTTATTGAGCATCTAGTATTATGAGCCAAATACTAACCTTGGTCTAGAGATACAGCACTAAACAAAAACAGATGAAATCCTGGTGCTTAAAATGTTTACATTCTTCTGGAAAAAAGATAATAAAACAGAGCAGCAGGGTAGAAAGTTGTCTGGCTCTTACCACCTGTCCAAGCTGATCTTCATTCTTTTTTGGTTTTCTGTCATCATCTCCAACTTCTAGTCCCAGATCTGGGTTTCAGTCACTATTCAGGCAGAACTCTGTGTGGCTGTCTTACGTCACCTTTACCTAGATATACCCTGAAATAATTTCTATCTATTTCCAGTATATTGAACATGAGAAACTCTGGAATCCTGCTTTATCCTTGGGTTTTTTGTAAGAAGAATCTGGGTCTGTCTGGTCTCAGAATCCTCAAACTTTCTAACAGTGTGCATCTTCTGGGAAAGGGACAGGTGGGGCCCAGGACTGGCCCACTTCTGTAGGACTTCATCAAAGTCTCAATCTCTTCTCCCTAACTATCCTTTTCTCAGTCCAGAGAATCTCTCTCTTGTCTGGTAGCAGGGTAGCCTGGTTCGTCATCTACTTTCTAATGTGCTGGTAAGGCCATAGTGGCAACTCTGGGTCCTTGGGCATTTAGACTTTTATAACTCAGAGGTACAGTCTTTGGAATTCACATGACCTCTCTTGCAAACGTCCAAAGCATGCTCTCTGCTTTTATGCCTCATCATCCTTTCACTGAGCTCAAATTCTGCTGGCTTAATCTTGGGGAAATGTAAGAAATTCAAGGAAGGGTAGGGAAGAAACCTTAGTTATTATATATCATCCCACCTCATCTCACATGATAGTTTGACTTTCCCAGAATGTCCATTCTTTCATTTTAGTCTGGGAGCCCAAACCACATTTTAAGTGTCATTCAGTTTACCATCTAATAGAAGAATCTTGACCATCCTTAAATACCTTCTGATGGGGAACTCATGGCCTCTCTGTGTCCAGAATATTTAATAACCTTGACAATTGCTCACAGTATTTTTCCAGTACACATATGGAAACATCAAAAACAAACATTAATAGCAGTGATGTCTATGTGATGGAATTATGACGGATTTTAATTTTCTATTTCAATTTGTCTGCATTTTCCTAAATTTTCTATAATAAGTATGAATCTTTTGAAGCAGTCTAGGCTGTTTTCACAACTTAAATTCTGCATGTGGAGGTGAAGTCAGTCTGGGCTAATTCCCGGAACTGGATTTACAAGAGGAAAGATGACTTTTTCTTCCATATCCTGGCTTTCTGCACTCAGTCATCAGGACTTCTCTAACTGTTCTCTTTTCCAAATCCAGCACCTTCCACCCCCACCCTCCACTGCCAAGAAGCACATCCTTGTGCAGGGCACGTTTCCTTGGTGCTCTCTGGTTGTGCAGTGTCTCTCCTAAAGTGATGTCACTGTACAAAAAAAAAAGTGTCTAAAAGTTATTTTTGTTTCCTCAGAAAGTAAAATTAAGCATGGATGATTGAACGATGATATCCAAATTGTAACTCATTCTCCTTTGGCTATTCTGGGATCTTTTAAGCAAGGAGACAATTTTCAAAAACTACTGAAGATTTGATATCGATGTCCTTAGCTGTTCTCCTCACCTATGTGACAAGGAAACTAGAAAGTGGATGAATTCTGACTTTGCATATTGATAGCATTCCTTTTGGTTTTGTCTAACATCACAAGGCAAATATTTAAGTTCTATATTTTCTGCTAATATTTTATAATTAGGTGCTTTATTCTGGTTGGCCTAATTAATGCTGATCCATGCACAATCCTCAATGTTATGTATAGAAATGTTTCTGTGATATACTAGTCTTTTTAACTGCCTTGTTGAACAAATTCAGGTAGAGAATAATGATGAATTTACTGTTTCCTTTCTAAAGATAATCTCAATATGTAATATATTTCCTAGCCTTTCACCCTAAATCAATGTCTTCTGAGGGTGGGGATATGATCAGTAGCTACAGGTAGATTGGCAGTGCTCAGGGGCATAAAAATTAAGTCTTCTTTTACTGTTGACATGGTCAAATGTGGATGGCCAAAACCATGTTAAAACTTGAAAGAAAACACCTAAGGGAAACCATACCTGAAATCCTCAATCTACTCTGCCAATAGTGTATTTCCATTCACAATGAGAAATAAATGCTTTCAAAATTTAGAACACTGTGTGAATCTGGAGAAAAAAATAATCCAGATTAATTTGGTTTTCTTCTAAAAACACCCTTCTCAACTCGGTAAATATATCCTTAGATTTGAATTAAGTGACTTAAAATATCAAAATATATTACCCAAAACTTCTTGTTGACTCTAATTCACTTCTCTCCCCCAGTCTTGCACAGGCCTCAGGCCTCATCATGAAGAAACCCCTTGATTTCAAACTTAAAATTGCTGGATCTCAATTATTTGTGGAAAAACTATCCATATTCCAGACTAATAAAAATCTGCATCTTAATCTGGGCTCTTCTCTCTCCTACATGGCTTTGGTCAAATTATTCAATCTTTATCAGGCTCATTCTTTTCATCTGAAAATTTTATTTCACATCTGAAAAAGGAAACAAAAATATGGGAGATATCCCTAATATATATAATGAGGTTAACATGATTTAAATAACAAAATGCTAGTTTAGAATGTATACAGAGATCATCAGCAAAGTAAAATATTCCAGCTGTGTGTGTGTGTGTGTGTGTGTGACTATAGAAAGCTGCCCTCAAAATGCAACATCACAAATCAATGGAGAATGAGCAATTCATGCAACCAAATGTTGGGGGAACTAGCTAGCTTTTACAAAAAAATAAATTTAGATTACCATCATATTTCACCCACTAAAATATATTTAAGATGAATTAGAGAGTATGTTGAAAAATAAAATTATTTAAAAACTAGAAGAAAACATTTATGATATTTATCTGATCTCTTTAAATGGGTGAATTTTATAATAAAAACAATGGTAAATGTAAATAAATAAATGAACAGAAGAATGGGGAGAATATAAATACAACAAAAATGATGAAATATTATGCTTCTTAACACATAAAAAACTTACAAATCTATGTATACAAGGATTTTCATTGTCTGTAATAGTAAAGAATTAGAAGCAACCTAAAAACCAAGCAGCAGGGGAATGGTTAAGTAAATTAAGGTATTTCCATACTATGAAATATAACAACTTTATAAAAAGGATGAGGTATTTTTATATATACTGACTTGGAAAGATGCCCACAATATACAGTCAAGGAGGGGAAAGCAAATTGTAGCATATTATATTTATTTTATTTTATTTTTTAAGAAAAAATATGTGATAGATGATAGATAGATAGATGATAGATAGATAGATAGATGATAGATAGATAGATAGATAGATAGATAGATAGATAGAAAGAAAGAAAGAAAAACATCCAGAAGGAACATCCATCTGTTAATTATACTTATCATTAAGAAGTTTGACTAGGAAGCAGGAGGTATTTACTTTTTTATTCTAGATACTCTCAATTAGGACATTTTCCCCCAAAGACTATGCATTAGTTTTGTCATACAAGATAAATAAATGGATTAAACTAGCAAGCAAATAAAATTACATGCTCTCAGTGCCTGGGTGGCTTAGTCGGTTAAGCGTCCGACTTTCACTTAGGTCATGATCTCGCGGTTCGTGGGTTCGAGCCCTGCGTCGGGCCCTGTGCTGACTGCCAGCTCAGAGCCTGGAGCCTGTTTCAGTCTGTGACTCCCTCTCTCTCTGACCCTCCCCTGCTCACGCTGTCTCTCTCTCTCTCTCTCTCTCCTAGAAATAAAAATATTTTTAAAAAAAATTACATGCTCTCAATAACAAAGGGAGCAGGAGATATTAACAGCTATTCACAGGTTATCCACCACAGGGCTGGTTATTTTTTTTTTCTTTAACTTTGCACACATTTCCTAAATTCAAAGAAACCTAAATGCGAAGAACGAGAGACCATTGAAAAATGCCTATCAATTGGCAACTATTTAAAAAAAAAAAAAAAAAACCCAGATGATAATGATGTTAATAGGACTAGCAGACTCTCCAACATGTTTCCATATTTTGAGAAAAGGAGAGCCATAACTTAATGATCTAGTGTGAGTCCTCAAAGTGTGGTCCAGGGGAAGTAGTATCATCATCCGGGAACTTGGAGGGAATGCAAATTTTCAAGTTTGCGCACTTGGTGAATCGGAAATCCGCAGGTGGTGCTACGTCGTCTGTGACTTAACATGGCTTTCAAACTAATCTCACGAATGGTCAAGTTTGAGAACCATTGATCTAGTCACTAAATACTAGTATTTCACTGTAAGGCAGGGTTTCTCAACAGCAGCACTACTGACATCTTAGGCTGGATAATTTTGTGTGACGAAAGGCTGTCCTGTGCACTGTGGGACGTTTAGCAACAGCCTTTGTCTCTACCCGCACACTGCCAGTAGCAACCTCCCACCCAGTCACGACGGTCAAAAATGTCTCCAACATTGCCAAATGTCTCCTAAGGTAGGGGTGGGGGCCAAAATTGCCCCTGGTTGGGAACCATTGCCCAAAGAAATACTCCAAAGTGTGGAGGAGGAATACATGGAAAGATGTTTTTACATATCAATTTCACTTATACTATGAAGTTATAGGGTTTAGGGTACAAGCCATTCTGTCCCCTCTAAGGCAATGAAATAATAGGTATTACATATGGAAGACATGAAGATTGCTCATGATCAAAGTGAAAAATGTACACAAATTACATAAAATGTATTTTCTCAAATACAAATGAAGATAAATTATTTATAGTTCATATCACCTAAATACTGGCAGTGTCATTCTTCTGCTCAAGAAAGAATGGATTCCCACATTCTTGTCATTAGATCCTAAACTTTTACCAAGGTCGGTGAGACCCGCCGCAGCATCTCCTACCTCATTTGCCTCACTCTCCAGTCTTCAGCCACACTATCCCTTTCCCTATTTCTAGAACCACCAAGCACAACCTCACCACTGGGGCTTTCTACCTCCTCTTCCCTGCCTGGGGTTTTCCCTTTCCCGGTATGTGCAACTAACCAAGTCTCTGTTTCCTGTCGCTTTCTTCAAGAGGGTTCCCTGAGTACCTGGTCTGTTACAGGTGGCATTTCCCACTACACTCTGCTCGCTCCGTAGAACTACCTGAGAGCTACATTATATGCAGGCAGGCAGACTCCACCCATACTAAGTAAACAAGAATCTCTAGAGGCAGATTCCGGATGATGAGGATTTTTAAAAAGTTTCCCAGGATCGGTGGAAGAACTACCACTTTTCAGTTTCTCTTGTACTTCAGTGTCTAAAATCACATTATATATTAATTGATATATTATGTTGTCTGGTTCTCCCAATAGATTATAGGCTTCCTATGGGCAGGGATTTGTCTGTTTTACTCATTGTACTCTCCCTGACATCCAAAATAGTATTCAACACCTAGAAGACACTCAATAAATTTTTATGAATGAATAATAGTAACATTGAGTTACTGTTCATGGTTACTGGTGGGCTTTTTTCTTTATTATACTTTCTAAAAATTTTCAAGTTCTAATAGAATGTTACTTCAAATTAGAAAAAATAAATTAAAGCTGATTTTTAAATCTGCCTTTAGAAATTGTGATATATTTGAAGCCCAATGATTAGCACACAATAGATATTAAACAAATAGTAATTACTGTTAGTGTTCCTTTTTGATATCTATTATATAGGGGCTTTGGCTATAATATCCATTTTATCTCTGGTGGTGTTACCTTATAGAATATATATTCCCCTAGCAATAAGTCATTTTGAAACCCATGGCTATTCATGTTTTTAACTTTATCATGTCCTTCTATCTTATTTGATATTCTGAATATTTCTTTAAAGATGCTTTATACTCTCCCTATAATGTCTCAATAAGCTGTGAATATTCAACTACCATATAAAGCTCCTTTTCCACAATGTGCTTTGAAAGAATTACATGCACATGGTTATAAAGATTATTTAAAAGTAAAAATGTCAAAAAAAATAGCCACGATTCCCATTTAGAAGGATAGTTGTTAACTTGCTTTGGAAAATAATAATACTTAAGTGCAAAACTGAACACTTTATAATTAGTTTAAACAAATTGATTTATAACTTATATTAAAAACAGTTGAATTACTGAAGGCGCCTGGGTGGCTCAGTTGTTTTAGTGTCCGACTTCGGCTCAGGTCATGATCTTGCAGTTCTCAAGTTTGAGCCTCAGGTTAGGCTCTGTGCTGACAGCTCAGAGCCTGGAGCCTGCTTCAGATTCTATGTCTCCCTCTCTCTCTGCTCCTCCCCCACTCACACACACACTCTCTCTCTTTCTCTCTCTCTCTCTCAAACTTAAACATTAAAAAAAATTTTTTTTAAATAGCTAAATTACCAGTGAATGACCACCTCAACACACGTTAGTGTTAAATACAAAAAACATTTGTGAAAGTTCTGCTTTTATAAGGGAGAAAGTTGAAATCCTGCTTTGTCCCCAGTCTTACTGGAAGGAAGAAAGGAAGGAAGGAAGGAAGGAAGGAAGGAAGGAAGGAAGGAAGGAAGGAAGGAAGGAAGGAAGGAAGGAAGGAAGGAAGGAAGGAAGAAAGAAAGAAAGAAAGAAAGAAAGAAAGAAAGAAAGAAAGAAAGAAAGAAAAGAAAGAAGCCAATGTAAACAGCATAGTTTGTGCAAATTGAGGGTAGCAAGCTATGGTTAGCAAGGATCCCCCCAAAATAGTTGTAGCACATAGGAAACAGAAGTCAAGCACATTGAAAATTTATTCTATTTTTAACAGCTTCTCTTTCCTTAAGTGGTCAAAGAGTCAAAGTCAAAAGTAACACCTCATATACAATGGATAAGCTGTATTTTGTGAGGTAGGTCTGACCTGATGGCAAGATTTACCACTGCAGTTTCCCCATTCAAGTTAAGCCATCCTAAAGTTATGTGTGTTGGAAAATAATAGCATTCCGGAGATAGGGAAGCAGACACTTCTAGTCCACCTCCAATAACTCGAGAGCTGTCCTGCAGGCAGTTTTGTGGCTTTCAACTTCCTTCGCAAGTCACTATGGTAACAGCAAAGCACAGAGTTAAAAGAAAGTTTACATCTGTATATTTGTTGGGAACTGGACTATTATTAAATGCTTTGGTCTTCTTAATTCAGCATTAATTTTGAGTTTTATAGGAAAGCTCTCTTTCAGTTGGAGTCATTTGGTAGTGATTTAAAGCAACTAAGAAATTTCTTTGGGTTAGCAATTCAGCTCACTTTTGAGGAAAAAAAAAGTTACCCAACAGAAGGCTGCAAGGATTTTTTTGTCTGAGGTCCAACATCTGTAGCCCTGGATCATAGATTATTTCTAAAATAATCTTAAATTGATGGATCATTGCTCCTTCCATTTGGACCCGACAAAAAGCAGCCCTGGCATTTCCTCTTCTTTCTGTGCTGTAAACTGTATATCATGTTTTCAGCTCTTGCCAGAAAAATGAATTCTTACCCATTTCAAGATTTTATAAACTTGAATTTTATTTAACAGTATTAGAATTGCTTTTACAGTGAATGTATATCAAGCGATATTTCATGAACGAATTTTAAAAATCATAATATTTTTTGTCAGGTTATTTTAAACTAAGCAGTATTAATAAATAGCCATTCTCAAAAGAGTGGAGTTTGGGGTCTTTTTCCTATTAGTCAAACTTTCCCAGTCACTAAACGTTGAGCTCTTCATGTTGCTTAGAATCTTTGCTGTAGGCATTTCTGGAAATAAATTAATGGTGAGTAAACAACCATGTAGAGGAATTCCCAAATATTGTTATAAGATCTGAATGTTTTTGCACCTCCTTGCCCATCCATCAATTCACTGTACATTAATCTTTCAACCATGTCTTTGGCCTCACCTTTCTCATTCCGATGTGTTCTTTTGCATTTTAGTCTTTGTTTTGCCACTGAAGGGAGATTTCTTTCATTTCTTTGTTGAAAACAGGTTAAATTGTAGCTCAAAATTTACAACACTGTCATGGAGTTTAAGGCCTAATGAAATCTAAGCCCTGCCAGAGGGGTGGAACTTTCCAGAAATGACCGCAATCTGACCTCTTCGGGTTAGCTTCCAAAACCAGGTGGCATAGGAGGGTAAAATCCCTAAGACTTTCAAACCTACATAGTAGGTCTTTGGCAAAACCAGCCAGAACGGCATTTCCTAACCCGTGCTCCTCAGGAAAGGGAATCTTGACATCCAACACAGTTAAGGAAGACATGAGTCAAACAAAGAGGAGCAGGGATATTTTTTTTTTCCTGCAGGACTTTTCAGAGCTTTTATTCTGCTATTGTGTAACATGAATTTCCAAGAAAATAAATGGCATACAACTTCTCCAAAACTTATCTTACTTTGGCATGCTGTTTTTGTAAATCACATTGCAGAAAGGGGGTTTTGCAGAACTCACCTCAGTGAAAAGTATCATCAGACCCATAGTAAAAAATCTACATGGTTTCTGAGTCAGAGCCTCCTTTCCAAATATATGACTCAACTCATTTTAAGCTACTGGAAGTATAACTTAATTGTTTTTGAGAGTTTTCTGCCTTTGGATTTTTTTTTTCCATGAATGACTTTTGTTTCTTTCAATAGCCTATGTTTCTCCTCTACATGTGTTTACTGTTGAAGTTTTTAGATAAAATAGCACTTGCAATATGCAGCTGGTCCTCACAGTGGGAGTGGAAATTTTGGTATCCATCGATTTGAGGTACAAACAGAACAAAACAAACAAACAAAAAACCTATGAGATCTAAATAATTTTTCAAAATAATATTCTAGCGATACTTTAAAATTCTGGTTGATTCCCTATGTGGTCCTAAATCAACCACTTAACTGTTTAACAGTTTATTGAGGTAGAGAGCAGTTAAGTTTGCATTTGAAAAAGGAAGTTTATAACGACCTTAATACATTTTCCAAGACATCCCCAATTTTGGGACTTCTTTGATAGAAATGTCTATTCACTATTAGAAAGGAATCTAATCCAGTTTAAACATTGATATGAAAATGTATTTGCCTACCTACATGAATCATATAATTTAATAGATGGTGACTTCTACCCCAAATTGGTACTCACTTTCAGTATCTTTTCTAACCAAAAAGTTTGATTTCTCCACACACCAACTACTGGTTGGTCGATACTCAGAAAAAAAATTGCCAATGAAATATACATAAACACACACACACACACACAAGCACACATTCTGTAACACTGAATAAGAAAGATGGGTATATTCTATTTAATACACATCTGCATTATCTTATTAACTTTCTTTCTTAACTACATTTGATTTTTCTTAAAGTTACTCCAAGTAACTTGATTTTCCAAAATTAGTAGAAAACTCCAAGCTGTTAAGGAAATTTAACCTGCAGTAATGCAAATGTAACAAGAATACAAAGCGATGTGTTGTTTAGTAAAATCTAATGATAACAAGATTATTTTAAAGCTAAAGCACTCATATGCTAAAGCTGGTTCTATTAAAATCAAACAGTATGCAGAGTGTGCAAAGAAATGGATGGAAAGGATACAAGTTTGAGATGGAATGAATGCTCCACATTGACACATGCATAAAAGCACAAAATGAACATTTGTCCACAGGAAATTTAGGAAACTGATGCATTGGCAGAAATCCCTTACAAGAATCCTCTTGCATAACCCACTGGCTAAGATAGAGAAATCTTTCCTCTAGGTGGGTTCGGACATGGAGGGCTAGCCTCCTACTCTCCATCCTTTTTAAACTCAAGTCTTGGTTTCCTCCTCTAGATTTTGCCCTACTCTGGATTCAAAGACCAGGCCTTTGGCTGAGCAGGAAAAATATGAAGAACTCAGGGAAAATTGAAAACTAGTCTAGCCCCATTTTATCCTTCTTTCTTCATCCTCATGGCCCATGTCCTACATGCTATAACTTTCTAGTATGCCCTGGAAAGCTGGGCCACCCTCCTACACACACACACAGGTTTCTCCAGACACTATAGGCCTCTTCCAGGATACTCTTGAACCCTCCTGACAGCTCCGACCACCCTCTCCAATAGTGAGCTCTTGGATTCCCTTGATTGCTAGCCTCCTCTTTGTAAGTTTGATGCAATTCTGTCTCCCGACTATCCCAAATTTCACTGTTCCTCTACCAATGAAAATCATAGCTATTATTGAATAGGAAAATACATCTTCAATCCTCAAGTCAATCTTCCCATCGTCACTTCCCCCTTCCAGTCTTCCTGGACTCCAGTCCTAATTTTCTTCTTCCTTGTTGGTCAAGATGCCTTATATCAGTGATTTGACCTCACACTGTCAATACTTTCTTGCTTCTTTTCTACTGTATCCATGCCCTATTACCTCTGAGCCCTGTTCTCTGCTAGAAAAATCTTATCAACTTATAGCTATAGATAAATTTGTTAAGGCAACTTTTGCCTAATTTGTACTCACTTGATTAGTTATGTTTGTTTCCATATTTGCCTTTGATGAGTTTTTTTTAATTGTGATAGAGTCAATGAAAGAGTATCACAAAAAGGTGTTACTCTAAAATCAAAAGAGAAAAGTCTGTTTAAATACATGTTTTAAAATGAAGCAAAGGCTAATTCACTGCATTCATTCCCCACTCCAGGTTAGGAGAATGCTTAAATCTTTCCACAGACTTTTGGTAAATGCAGTTACAAAGTGGCATAGTTTCTTATGTTCCAAAGGAAACTTTAAACTTGAAGGCTCTGATAACTCACGGACACTCTAAAATATGAGAACACTTTCCAGGAGGTAGCCAAGTCAGTGCTGCTCACAGGTATACATGCTCTCCATTGAAAGCAGGAAAAAAAGGTGAAAATGGGAGGCAGAATACCTTTAATATTCAGTCGAAATTTGAGAGCCATTTTGCCCACAATAAATCTGTTAGAATCAGGCTGTCAATCACAATTCTGCAGTGGGGAATACAAATTCAGACCTTTCATGGAAGGATCTTATAATGTTATGGGAGATGGCAGAATGACAAGCTGGCCCAGTAATTAATGATAGGAGTTATACCACACACCATGCTGATGCTTCCCAAGGCATTGGAACCAGACTGCATGGGTCTGAAACTCAGTTCTGTATGACATCAGGCACTAGACCTCTCTCAGTCTCATTGTTTTCCTGTGTACAATGGGCTCAGTCATAGAAGCCAACTAATAGAATTGTTATGAGGATTAAATGAGATGATAATACAATTATTTAGAACAATATTGATTTTGTTTATATTGAGCAAGTCAAGGGCATTTTGCTGGCCATGCACGCGTGCTGTGGGGAGTCATAAATCAGTGGTGTTGGTCCTTCTCAGTCTCATTCAGGAGAGAGAAGGCATGGTTTTTTGGTCACAGAACTGGTACTTCAGCAATCTGAGTCTATGAAAAGATAAGTAAACCAAGGCTTCCTGCCTCCCTTGATAGAGGACCAAACAAAAGATACTCTAAAGTCCAGCATTTCAGTGTTCGACAGAGAGCTCTGAGATGGAGACCTGACTGCCTTGTGATAAAGTTCCTTTGCCTCACTTTCTTCTCTACACTCATATTTCCCTTGGGTCAAGGTGTCTGGTAGAGTGCAGAGTTTAGTATTTCTTAGTACCCTGTCCTTCCATATGCTATCCCTATTTCCTTAACATTGCTAAAACCTCAACCTTTCTAACTGTAATATAAAATGAAGTAGGCTCCAATGGTAAGAATTAAGTCTCAATATATAGGATGGGCTTTATTTTCCTTTTAAGAGTCCTGTGTTGAAGCAGGCAAGGTGTAACCATTAATAAAACCACATCCTAATGTTTCATGGGTATTCCAGCTCCCCATACAGTCCTCACACAAGCAAACATTTCTTCGATTCCAGTGGGACTCTTTCCTTGTGCAAATGCTACAGGATTCTGTATTTTATGGAAGTGTAAGCTAAATTGGATGTCTAAAAAGAATGGTGACACTTAGAATTTTGCCATACACCTAAATGTCTTAGAACCTACCTTCTCTACAAATCATATTCCAGTCAGCATTTGTCAGAAACACTTTTCTTACTCCAATCACTAAAATCTTATTATTTTTTTGGTCTATGTCTACTTTCCATCATCAACTGTGCATATATTGTTTTATTTATTGTGCTTCAGTTCTTATATATTTTAGGTGTTTCCTCCATTGACTATAAACTTTTCAAAAAAATGTTTAATGTTTATTTATTTTTGAGAGAGAGAGAGACAGAGTGTGAACAGGGGAGGGGCAGAGAGGGAGACACAGAATCTAAAGCAGGCTCCAGGTTCTGAGCTGTCACCACAGAGCCCAACATGGGGCTCAAACTCACAAACCACGAGATCATGACCTGAGCTGAAGTCAGGTGCTTAACTGACTGAGCTACCCAGCTGCCCCGACTATAAACATTTCGAAGGCTGACTCTTGTTAACGCTCCACAGAATCGTTTGCTGTTTACTTATTCATGCTACATTTATTGAGCACTTACAATGTCCAGTACTATGGGGATAAAAAGTTGTACAAGGCAATGAATCCTTCTCTCCAAAGTCATAGGTCCTATTTTCATACAATAAAACATAAAGAGCAGAAGACTAAAGAATGTTACAGTAGTTGCCGCTTCTGTAGAACTAGAAAAATGTTTTGCCTGCATTGCATTCTCTGTTTTGCCAAAGCCAATCATTGCCCTTTCTTTAAACTGAAATTTAAAAAAAAAAAAAAGCACTCAAAAACACAGAATTTTATAAATCAAAAGTAACCACAATTTCACTTCAAACTCATGGAATCTTCTTTCTTTCTCTTCCCCCTCCAGGATAGTGGCCAAAGCCTCCAAGAACCTCATGTCCACGCAAAGCCTGGGGATTGTATTTGGACCCACCCTTCTGCGAGCTGAAGATGAGATGGGGAACATGGCGGTACATATGGTATACCAAAACCAGATAGCGGAGCTCATGCTGAGTGAGTACAATAAGATCTTCGGCTCAGAGGAAGACTGACAGACAAGACAAGTTACTGAATATGTTCACATCTGTCTCGATGCCTAATATTTTTACATTTCTGTAAACATATTTCTGAAATATTTTTTTCCTTTCAAGCGACAGATGCCTCGTTTTGTGAAAACCTAATGATAATTTTGTGTTTAAGTTCCAAACATTTGAATAAAATAGTTGACAATATTTGCCTATATGTGTTCTACATTAACCCCTTCATTCCTGTCCCTTCTAGCGCTTCGAGGCATTCATTACGCATGCTCCACACTGTTAAAAATGTGTGGAGCACAGCACATATCCAAAAAGCAGTTTTAAAGCTGCTCCCAAGCATCGGGTGTATAACTGTGTGAGTGTGAGTGTTGTCAGCATGGGTATTTGTGCACCCAGGTGAGCCTTCTCACTAACCTGGCTGCCTCAGGAATGTTCTCATACTCCTACTTGTACATGAGAGGAACCAACAGAGGAAAGAAGCCAGAAATTAATAATTTTTGAATGAACAAAGAAGATTAGGTTTTCCACTAAAATAGATATATCTCATCTCTCAGGAACATTTCCCGCATGTGCAAATATAAAATATAGCCCAGCTATCCTCAACGCTAGATGGTGAAATTTACAAACACAACATGTTGAATGGCAATGTTTTCGAAGAAAAATGATAGTTCAAAACATTTGTCATTGGAGATTTTATGCCCCCCCCCACACACACAGAGTATTTGCAGTCCCATAAACATACTGTCTTATAAGTGAGAAGCAAAATTAGGGCCCTGGAATTTTGATCTTTATATTATACAGGAATTGCATGACCACTCATTTTTAATGTTAGCATCCATTTTGAATCTTCATCAAACTGTATATCTTCCTTTGCCCTGGCTATGTCATTTTATGTAGAATTTTTATTATGCTTCTGAGGATGCTTTATTGGTGAATTACATTAGATCCATCTAGAAAGAACTTTTTAAAAAGCCTTTTTTTTTTTCATATGCCCTAAGGATTACTTGACTAGACTTGGATTACTTTATCCATTTGATGCTCAGTTTCAGTTGTCATGGATAAACGAAAGGGTAACTGTCTAGAATATACCAAACATTGTTTTATTTTGAAAAGTATGTTCTAGCTGAACACATCTCATATCCAGTTTTGTGAAAGTATTCTGTTGATAAAAATGTAGACTTCTGTTTGACAGCTTTTTAATCAAATTCAAAAGGAATAAATAAAACTAATCCAGTGCAATAAAGAGTAAGCCTAGTTATCGATTTGTTCATAAAATGAAAAATAAAGCATGTAAATAAAGTGTGTGAAGCATGGATTCAAAAGCAAGCACTTAGAGCAATGAGCTCAGAGGCATAGGCTGTCAGCATACATGGGGTATATGGTACAGAGAGAGTCTGTTCAAGAGATAGCCAGACGTGCACACAGCTCCAGCATCCACAGAGCTGCCTGAGAAAGAAGTGACCTTGCTCCTCCTGAATATCTTCATCTTGGCAATGGCACCACTAAGTCAACTCATGGCCAAGAACAGAGAAGCAACCACAATAAATGCTGAAGAGTGGTATATATACACATACCACAGAGCCAAGGCAAGTCACACGAGGCAGAATCCCATGATCTAAAGTCACTGGTAACAGTGAGCTAATTAACTTGCCAGCCTTAAGCTCTGATATGTAACATTGTATTTATCCCTTTCAGAAAAACATGGAAACAGGAAACAAGAGTTTCTGGCATTCTATTTCAGGTCTTCCTCATTTCCACGACATTCCATATTCTGAATTACATCTTCTCCAAGATTTTAATTACTTCTCTTTTTGAAGGGGGAAGCGTGGGTTGAGTAGTACCAGCATTGAAATCGTATCTCTTCCCGTGTCCATTTTTACAGTCATTCTGGGAGCATCAGCCAGAAGAAGCAGCGCTAACAATCAAGGAGAAGTGGCACTACCTTGCTTTGAGCAGGGACTCATAGCCCCTCATCTCTGCTGCTTTCCAGATTTATAATCTTCGAAAGCACCAGCTTCTTGATTTCCAATTGGACGGGATTTAGCCTGATTCAAACCCCAGCTGTGTCCTGTCCCTGCCTGCTAAGGGCATTTAATCAGAGACTGTGTTTCCTCTCTGGAATAAGGCCATTCCATCGTACTGAGCCAAAGCACCCATCAGAGGATCTGACTTGTACACACCAAAGGCATAAAAAAAGTTATACCAAAAGTTCATTAGATTCCAGAACATACCAACAACAGTAATGATGATCTCATCGACAATTCCAAGTTAAAAAATTTTTTTCTTAATGTTAATTTATTTTTGAAAGAGAGAGAAAAACAGAGCATGAGTGGAAGAGGGGCATAGAGAGAGGGAGACACGGAATCTGAAGCAGGATCCAGGCTTTCAGCTGTCACCACAGAGCCCGATGCAGGGCTCGAACTCACGAACCGCGAGATCATGACCTGAGCCAAAGTCAGCCACTTACCCAACTGAGCCACCCAGATGCCCCTTCTATTCCAAGTTTAAAAGCCAAGAATGCAGATATGCTAGGTTTACTCACTCAGGAGTTAAATTTTTTAAAAAACTGATCAATATTCTTCATCCAAAAGATGTAAAAAAAAAAAAAAAAGAGCACTTCTTAGTCACTTAAGCACTCTGAGCTAGGTGCAAGTCTAGGCAGTAGCGATGAAAATATAAAATAAGGCAAATTCCTACCCTCTGTAAACTCCAAAGTCCAGTAAGAGAAAAAATTATCTAAGATTAATTAAGATCAGGGACCTCAGTCATCCTAATAACTATGTAGCCCCAGCATTAGCACCTATCCATAGAGATGCTCAAAAAGTAGTTTTGAATGAATGAATAAGCAGAAGCTAGTAACAAAGATATTAACAAAGCTCAGCGGTTGACAGAGAACTAAATAACAAATTGTGCCTGGGAAAAGTCAGGTGAAGCTTCATTGGGAAGGTAACCTTTTTAATCCAATATTGACCGATGAATAAGTTTAACCAAAAATGTAAAAGGCATACTAGGAAGCAGAAACGGCATGAACAGAGTTCTAAAAGACTCATTATCTCCAAGGAAAGGAGAAAAGCTCAGTGAACAGAGGATGAAGTGCATGCCTAGCAACTTCAGAGGATGGAGCTGGAGAAAGAAGTTGGGTCAGATATAGGACATGATAAAATATGTATCCCATAGGCAAAAGAGATGCAGTGGAAGTTGTAAAATAAGAAAGCCATAGAAGAACTTTTTTCCTTGGAAAAAAATATCTCTAGGGGGACCTGGGTGGCTCAGTCAGTTGACCCTCTGACTTTGGCTGAGGTCATGATCTCATAGATCCTGAGTTCAAGCCCCACATCAGGCTCTTTGTGGTCAGCACAGAGCCTGCTTGGGATCCTCTGTCCCCATCTCTCTCTGCACACCCACCCCACTCACACTCTCTCAGATAAATAAATAAATAAATAAATTTTTTTAAAAAAGAATCTCTAAATTCACCAGTGGACAGAAAAAACAAACTACCTTGAGGACACTGGCACTTTCTCCTATGTGTTTGTATGTGTGTGTACATTTTTAAATATTATCTTATCTATCATGCAATGATAATCTTGTCTTTAGGAGCATTTCTCCATTATGATGACTAAACATTTTAACATATTATAATCTATAACTTAGTCGATAGAGTGGAAGCCCAAGTCCAAAACAGTCTCCCTGGACAAGCAAGCCGGTTGGTACATCCCATTCCAGCATGGATTTACCCACCCAGGATATGAACGATTGCCCCTCTTCCGTATTCACACAAAAAAACTCTGCGGAGACAATATTTATTTTGCTCTATATGTTGAGAGTGTGACTTCATATAGTGTGTGCCACATGACGGGATCACCATGCCAGGGCCAGTAATTGAAAGCCGTATGATAGTTCTCCCTATCCAATTAGAAAACAAAGGATCCAATTAAGAAAAATTAGAAAAGCTGTTAAAAAGGAACAATCACTTGGCAATGCTGCTGTCCTTACAGTTTACCACAGCTAGATACTGACCTGTACTTCTCTTTTCCACATTTATTTTTGTGAATTATAAGTTAATCACCCTGTCAATTCCTAATTAAAAGGCCCTGCAAAGATTTTCAGCCAAAAGGACTGTCACTAAGAGTTCTGGGTCAAATTGCTCTGTTGTCAAAAATCAGAAAGAAAACCAAAACAATATTAACATGCTCCTTGGGAAACTAAAATCTTAACACCAAAAAACAAAGACTTCCTTCAGGAATAATAATCACATACTATTGCTTCAATTAAAATATTTCATCTCATCTGTAGAAAATAGATTTTTTTTCTTTTTCTTTACACCAAGGGTTGCAAACTCAAATGTTACTAAGGCCGGGCGGGTCATATAAGTGAGTAAAGAAGAGCAGGCTTAAGGCATTATGAAGTGGTAGCAGCTGGGGAAAACTCCAGCTCAACCCCTGGCCAGAAGGGTCGGCTTCTGCTCAACTCAAGCCGACCCTGCTTATACGGGAATGTGGCACAATGTTGCCAGACCTTCAGATCTTTCATGACAAGCCAGAAATTCAGGAACTTATGTGAAACCTGATTTTAAGGGCACCTCATAAAACACATCTGAGCAGACTTAGCCCGAGGTTCTCCATTTTTGTGAACTCAGTGTTAAGCCGTCCGATGTTGCAAAGCCTGCTTCCCCGAAAGATGGTAGTGCATGAAGCAAATGGTGGAGAGATGTGACTGAGCCAAAGCGATGTGTAAGAGAAGAAAATGAAAAGAGAGAAGAAAATGAGCAGAATAAACACTTAGGAGAACTCACTTTTTAGGTCCTGGACAAATTATTTACTCTCCTTGGGTCTCATTTTTCCAATCTATAAAATGGAACACTGCCCTCTCTCACCTCTTGAGACTAACCAACAGAATCACGTGATGGAGATGAAAGCAGGTAATATAGCATCAAACTTTAAGTTGTTCATAATGGATATGGATGATACATCTCCAGCTTATTGACTAACAGTTAGCTTTATGAGCTTCTAAAGACAATGAGAAAGTTGGGATCAGACTCTAAGAAAGCCTTGAATGCCATACCAAGAAACATTAAGTCTCTAGTTGATTTTGAGACCTGAAGGTTGTCTAGCAGGGAATGACTTTATCATATGTGTAAAGATTCTCTGGGCACTCGATGAGGAGAGTTTGAAGCAAGGAGAAATTATAGACACCATTGCCAGACAGAAAAATATTGCAGTAATAATGCAGCAATAATGTATGCCTGAGTTCAGACAGTGGCAGCAGATACGGTCATCAATATTACAGGGCACCATCCAACTGAACTTCTGCGCTTCACCCACTGTCTCTTAATTATGGCGGCTAAGTGCAAATCACCATTTGTTATTATGCAGAACTCCTTTAACAGGACCATTGCCAGCTGAATTATATGGTAGGGGCTGCTTCTGGTATTCTGACAATGATTTGTCATTTGACAGTAACTACTCAAAGACATTGTGACCAAGACATACCCAAGTCACATAAGTATATATGTTACCAACTTCTGCTTCCGGTATAACTCCTGATGATCAGAGGGTCATTTCTACCTTGCCTGAATCTGATTTCTCCCTCCTTTCTTTTGGAGCAATATGGTTCCTCTGGCCACCCCAGGGACCACAAAGAGAAATTAGTTCTGGGGAAACTAATTTTGATTAACTAACATTTATCGAATGCTTGCTATGTGCCAGGAACTGAATTTTACATATATATTGTTTTATTTAATCTTCACAGCTCTATAGAGGGAGGTACTATTATTATCCCTGCTTTATACTTGAGGAAACTGAGGGGAAAAATAATGAAGTTACCCAACTTCATGCAGTTAGTAAGTGTCAGGTTCATATTTGAATCTAAGTAATATGGCTCCAGAGGCCCCTGCCTTCACTGCTCTGCCATATGCTCACTCCCTTAAGAAAAGGAACTGAAGAGGCACATAAACACCCCAAATATCTATACTCTTTATGTGGGTACCTGGTCACTCCCTTGTTACAACACATGAGGAGACTTTTGTTTCCATACTAATTTTCATAAAAAAAAACCTAGAGGAATGTTATTCTATCCCTTTGGGGGAATTTCCCCAAAGAAATGCAGAGTACCTTTGTTGTTATGGCGAAATCTCATTCATGTTATTGCTATCAATACCTTTAATATTTACGTATCGTTTCCTCTTCCTACATGCTTTATGGACATTGTACTGACCATTTTACTACATTACACAGGGGATAGCATGGAAGCCTCTTTGCCCACGTCTCTGAAAGTACCTGTGTAGGTGGACTCTACTCAATGTTACATCATCTTGTCCTGCCTTGCATCATAATTGTCAATGTCCTTTTATTCTTGATCACCTCATACTGCCTAATACTGTATTAAAATTAAATCTGGCCCTTTAGAGGGCCTGTGCAAAATGAAACAAAATGAGTCCCCAACAGTCTTTTTCTTAACTATAATTAAAAAGGAGTCAAGCATTGAGACACACTGTGCTTCTTGCTGCCGGAGAGTGATCCTGAATCATCCAAATGATGAGAATACAGTGAACATCTTGTACAAAAAGATGACAATTTTCTGTAGTGATGTTGTCAAAAGAAAATGTCTAGCTGTCTTGGTGAGAGATCTGGCAGAAGAATGCACTTACACACACACACACACACACACACACACACACACTTTACAGATTTATCCAGCTGAGTTTTGCTATCTTGTATGTGAAACATGCAGGGTCCATGAAATTCTTAGACAACCATCTGGATTCTGTAGAACACTCCTCATTCAATCAGGAGAGCACCAGGAAAGGAGTGAGCGAGAATGGTGACACTAGCCTATAGTTGCTGCTCAGTGTACACTTGTTGGATGAGTGAACCAAGACAAACACCAAGAATATAAGCCACATTAAATACAAATATGATCCCCCATAGAGTTTCCTATCAACTAGTCATAGCAAGTTAAATGTAGTCTCAAATCACTGGTGTTTGTACTGATTCGTAGTCCCACCTATAAAAGGTCATCAACAGATATCCCTTCAACAACCTCTCTTGAAGTCTAAGTCCCCAAGAAATACTTCTATCCGACCGCTCAGCAGCAGAGAGATAGTGAAATTCACTAACCTAAATCACTCACGCCAACAGCAAATTCTGACGACCTGACTTCAGATCTGGAAAAGTCCAAGCATCTGGGACACCCAGTAGCATCTCCCACTCACTTTCCCTGCACTGTCAAATGTAAGGTTTATGTGTTAGATAAATGCTACAGAGCATAGGCTTTCTGACCAGTATATGAAAATCTCAAAAGCCAAGAAATCTGGCAAATACAAAGCATTGGCCTGAAAAATCCTCACTTTCCTCTGGCACCATTTAAGCTGACAGGTTTACTTGAGACACACACACACTCACATTTTAAGAGCAGGACTTGTGCTAACCATTCTCACATCACTAGCAAAATGTGTTCTAAGTCCATATTGTGAAGCATACTTGAGGACGTGTGGATTTTTCCACATCATTTGGTGACATTTTACACAGTTTAATTTCTGCTCTTTATTGCTAGACCCTACCTTTTTTTCCCTTGCAAACATTCCACCAATGGGATTTCCTGCAGCATTTTAACCCTGGGCTCGGATTCTTTCCTCTCCTCCAGCATCTATCTGCATCTCTGCTGCAAACATTTTGCCATGATGTATCATATCTGAGCCTCCCTCATTGAAAGGAAGGGGACAGAGGTGTTCAGCTGCTGCTGAGAGAAACAAAGTTAATGGAGTAGGGGCCAGCCCATGGCTATGAAGGGGAGGCTCAGAACTCCCGCAGGAGGTCAGCATGGAAGGCTGCGGGGAAACATGGTCCTGCTCAGGATGTCCCCTGCCTTAGTCTCCTCAGAAGTCCAGGTGAAAGGCAGCTTTCATGTTGGAAGGGGTGAAGACTACAGTTGAAACCAAAATTGGTTCGAGCTGGCCATTTTTCTAGCTATCAGTTCTGAGGTCACAGTCACTAAAACTGGAAACTTAAAAATGACTTCAAAAAGGCAAACGCTAACTAGATTTCACACCGGATTTCATTTTACTTGGCATTACAGAAAGAATGCAGGTATTAAATAGACTGTTTCCTGTATACAATAAGGTTAATTAGTAGTGAGGGATGGAAAATCAGTGTAGACATAACTCTTTTCGACAGGTATCAAAAATAATCCCCAGATCCCTACAGACCCCAGCTGCATTGTAAGAGGAGCAATATGAAAGATTCTTTAAGCACAAAATTTTCAAACATTCTCCAGGTGTCTGCAGTACCGGTGACTCAGGCTCTGAGCCCTCTGCCCTGTGCACAGGCTGGCTCCACACGCCAGCCTTATGCTCTAACTTAAGGCTCAACCACTCACGCTGAATTCTGAGGTGCTCTATAAAGGCTACCCAGACAGAGAGGCTGCGATTGCAGACAGGAGAACAAAAAGAATATATTGCAGCCTGAATGGGACTTCCCTAAGCTCCTTATCAATAAGGTTAATAAGGGTCTATGCAATTTACTGATCACTAAGATGGAAAGACCCTCCTCAAACTCCTCGTCCCCACATCGGGCACTGGCTTTTAACGCTTTTCACAGCCAATCACATGAAAGCCCCTTTGCGCGCATCCCAGAGAATAAACCCCAACTCCGCATCCTGGCCTCTATAAAATCTGTGGTCTGTTATTACACTTCTACCTGCCCTAGTTAAGCAGATTAACAGTTATTTCCTAGAATTTGATCTGTGAGGTTCTTTGTAATTGAAGCTGGATTACTTAGATATTTCTAAGAAGAAAAAAAAAGTATTTCTGAAAAACACATTCCTTTTTTCTCCTGGCTTAATTCTGTGATCCTCAATCGTATGCATAATATAAAAAAAAATTCCAAACTTCTATCTCCTCTATAAAATACATGTCATATCAAAAAGGTGACAAGAGGGGGGAAAAGTAATTAGTGAGTTCACAGAGTTCAGTAGAAAAGTTAAAATGGAGTAACACATTACTTTTTATGTTAAGATTTCACAAGACAAATCTTGCCTGTGTTTTAATTGCATGTGACCCTGGCAGTGCTACTCTGAAATGAAGTGCCGTAAAATTAAAGATGACAGACGCTCAAAACAAGTCTTGTGATCTTGATTAGACTACAAAGACCACACTCTCTCTCTGCTGCAACTCAGATATCATGGACTGTTTTATTTGGGGAATTGCTTCATTAATGCTTTCTTTGACTAGACATGTTTATTATTAAAAAAATACTGAATATGGTGATATCTTGCATAACTAAATAATTCCAAAAAGCAAGTTATTAATGAGAAGTGTTTAGATAACCCAAAGACCTAATATTTTTACAAATATATATATGCATGTGTGTATATGAATGTGCATATATGTAGATGTATATGTACATATTATATATCCATCTTTGATACATATATTACCTATTCTAGCCTAGGACCTCTGTTATAGCTTGAGAAGCAGAGCAATATTCTGTCATATTTCCTTATAGCCATATTAAGTTTCTCAGGCCAACAGAACGCATGGAACTATACATTACCCTATAAAAATTAACATTCCTTGAAATGTTAAACTTTCCAAGCATAGTCTGAGAAGAGAACTGGATGTGACTTAATTTTTCAAAATTGTTGCCAAATCATTCTACCTAAATGATATAGGACATACAATAGATGCTTTTAAATCCCACTCCTCCCTAGTTAAAAAAAAAAAAAAAAAAAAAAAAGGCAAGGAGCTGGAAGGCAAGACCTTGTTGTATCATACTAGAAGTGTCTCCCCTGCGCGCCCTCAAAGGCCAGCTAACAGGCCTGCTTGAGTCCCTTCAGCTCTCTGGCTCAGGTCTCCCTTTTTACCCTGCGTAGATCAGATTATTATTCACCTATAATATAATATAATATAATAATATAATATAAAATCACCTACATTCTACATTTCTTCTCTTAATGTTCATTTATTTATCGAGAGAGAGAGAAATTATGAGCAGGAGAGGAGCAGAGAGAGAGAGAAAGGGAGAGAGAGAATCCCAAGCAGGCTCCATGCTCAGTGCGGAGCCCAATGTGAGGCTCGATCTCACGACTGCAAGATTATAACTTGGGCTGATACCAAGAGTCAGATGCTTAACAGACTGAGCCACCCAGGTGCCCCAACATTCTAAATTTCTTTGATTCTGTTATTTTGTCCCATTTTAAGAGCATTATTTTCAATTCACATATTTCACTTTGGGAAGCAAAAGGATTTGTACTGGTTGTATGGATGTTACTATCAACACGGATATACGGATTCAACCTCGAATCAAAACTAGAATCTGGTTTCTAGAGTCCACCTTTTTTATTGAGTAACTGTGATGCCAGCAAAGTCACCATACACACCTGTTTCCATTTCTTTACATTTAAAATATGTACAACAGTTTCTCTCCTACCTAAAAATAGGGCTATTGAGAAAATAAAATATGATAATAGATATAAAACCTCTTTGAAAAGTATACAACATAAGGCTTCCTAATCAATAGTATTCTTAGTACAATTATTCTATCAATGGTCTTCAGTGCATACAAGCGACTTTTTCACTTATAAGCCAAATGGTCCTTTAACCTAAAATATCATACTTTCAAACAGCCTGCATATTTGCCTTTAAACTGAAATCTGTTTCTCTGCAGTTTCTCAACACTGTCAAAAATCCTCAGGTGTGGGATGTGTTGCATCTCTCCCAGCAGAGACTTTATTCGGCAGAAGAACCCAGGAGTATGAGAATCAGAAAGTGTTGATTGGAATCGAATTGACAAGCACAGTATGGAAGAATTGTTATGCTAAGAGTTATATCTACTTCCCATCTCTTAATCTCTCTCTGCCTGTGTTTATCTGTGTGCCCCTCTATCTTTGTCTTTTTCTATCTCTGTGCTTCTTTTCTGACTCTGTTTATCTCTGGGCCCTACACTCATATTCAGTGCCAGAATTTTAACCTAGGATTTATGGTTTCCTGGGTTTTGGCAGACACATGAAGTCTTGGAGTTGTTGGTGAATTTTTCTGGAATTGAAGTCTAGAGTATTCATCACATTCTCAAGGAGGTCTACAATTGGGAATTACTGCTCTGGATTCATTTCCCAGCTTATTAACACTACTGTCCTATGTCTGAATTAAACCTCAAACGGGTCACTTTTAACTGAATCCCAAGCTCTACCAGCCCCTGAGGAGTCTTCATGGCTTTCTGTCTGAATGCCTGACAGGACAAGCTGGTCCAAGGAGTGAAATATAGATCCAACAAAATCAATTAGTACACATCAAAAAAATGATGATTCAATCCTTCGAGGAACTCCCATCTGAAATTGATGAAAATAGTAATTAGGGGACCCATGAAATTAGATACTTTGCCTGGTATTCAACAGAGGATATTTAGTATTTTAAGGATAAATCCAACAGTAATATAAACAGTCCATTCTTACAATGCTCATATTTAAACTGTGCCAGACACATGCCCTGTGCCTGCATGGTACTTCTACACCATTAGTTGCCACAAATCAAAGGGAATGTCATTGCTTTTAATAGGATTACATAGAACCCAGTAGCACGCAGGAAGACTAGCTTTAGACTGAGTAACTGGCCAGTGATTTGGATGTTTAACTAAATAATTGGCTGCCAAATTGACAGGTCATCCACACTGAACTAGCCACAATTCCATGAATTTTCATGACCAGGATCACAATGGTTCATTTGCATGTGTGAAATTCTGCTGTGAAGCTGGCTTTTGAACTGGCTACCTCAGCCAAAGATGCGTTTCACCCGCCATGCATTAGTGCCCTAGAAATACCATCACATGAGGGTAGCATAGATCTTCCCAAACGCTTCTATTTAAATGCAATCTGTAACTAACCGGGCCAATCAATGAAAATGGTAACTACTGGAATGTAAAGAATAGAGGGGGAAACTGGGGCTTTAGAAACTAACATCAGCACCAAAAATAAACATTTGGATGAGCAGAGAGCAGTTTAAAGTCTTTAGATCTCAAGAAAAGTTTTAGATGTGCATGGGGCTATTGCTAAGAGTAACTCCTCACACAGTGAGCATTCAGGTAAAACCAAGGCATCTTTGACTGTATTTTTAGCAAACAGCTGTAAACCACCCATTATGTACAATGCAATGGGACAAACATGAGGACAACACATACAAGCCCCATGAGACAAAGCCTTTTACTTAAGGGATTTAAGATCTAGTCATAGATACAAAGACATGAGGCCAAAAAAAACCAAAAAAACAAAAAACACAAAAACAGAATAATCCACATGTGCCAATTATCCTGTAACAGGACCGTGATATAGAAGTGATTTAAGGATTATTTCAAAGATGAGGAAATGTAAGCTTTAAAGAGATTTTATCACTGTCCAAGGGAATACAGCTAGAAAGTAGTGTAGAACCAGATATGTCTGTCCATGTTTAGACAAATACTCTTAGTTCTTTCACATTAAAAAGATAAAAAGTCTAAAATATATTTACTTCATCATGCAATAGAAAAACAATATAAATACGTAGTAATATCAAACTGAATACCTAAACAAAGGAATATTTATATGATGAGATATTATGAAGACTTTTAAAATCTATTGTATATGAGTACTATTGACAAGAGAAATTTTGCTAAGAGAAAAAATAGGTAATGAAATCACAGGTACAGAATAATGCCATTATTGTTATATATACTATAATATGTATACACAACAGAATATCAGTGGTGGCTCTCCTTGAGTGTGAGATTATCAGTAATTAATTTTCTTGTGTTATGCTTGGCATACCCCCAAGTTTTTGCTTTGAGCATTTGTCACTTTCATAATTAGAAAAGCCTCAAATATAATTTTAAATATATTTTTGGTGGTAATAGAAGACAATATATGGTCATTGGCACAAACAATAAGATCTGAGGAACTTCAAATGACATCATGTTAAACAAGGGCCTGAAGAAATCAGGGGAGACTCAAAAATAGCCATGGCTCATGAGGGAAAGGCAGGCCGAGAAGAAGAGATCAAGGCAAGTGTGTAACAT
The DNA here is from genome assembly GCF_003009895.1 of Hyaena hyaena. Taxonomy (NCBI): domain Eukaryota; kingdom Metazoa; phylum Chordata; class Mammalia; order Carnivora; family Hyaenidae; genus Hyaena; species Hyaena hyaena. Next base: position 1,311,295 of record NW_024081012.1, read on the forward strand.
GAGTAAAATCCCATCTTTCCCATGGAAAACTACACTGGGGGAATCAGACCTGTTTGGCTACAATGGAAAATTCCAGCAAATGAGGAGTCAGAGGGATAACTGACTCTATATCCTTTATGGATCATCTTTTTAAATGTGGAACTAAGACTTATATGCCCTTATGTGGCAACATTTCTAGGACACAAAAGCATAGACACCAGACATGTCCTTTGGCTTAGACACATGGTTCAGTAGCCAACTTCACAGTGGAATTTCACACATGAGAAAATAGGTAAGGGCCAAATTTTGGAAGCCCTAAAATGCCAAGCAAGCAAGTTGGACTTTATCCTGTGGGCAGTGGGGAACCTCTGAAGTTTTAAGCAGGGGGGTAATGAGAGCAAAAACATTTTAGTAAAATTAATCTGACAGCACTGGGGAGTGAATCGGATGGGAAACAATTACATGTGTCTTTTCATATGCTTCTTCATGTTTTTTTTTTTTCTGTGAATATCCTATCTTTCTCAATAAGTATTATCAACTCCTTGAGAAGAAAAAACCATGTCTTATATTTCTTTGTAGATCTGGCATTTCTGAGCAGTAGAGGAAGCATTAAACAGCTGTTAAAGGCACCAGCTTTGAGTTCAGTCTTCTGTGGGACCCTCAGGTCCTTAAAGGAGTAATATGATTTCCCTAAGCCTCAGTGTGTCCACCTGTAAAATGGGGGCAGTAATACCCATTCAGAAGACTGTGAGTGAGGAATAAGTGAGATTATGAGATTGTGTGTGCAAAGCACTTAGAATGGAAGTGTGCACTAATTGGTAACCATAGTTTTAGCAAACACTATAACTCCAAAAAAGCTAACAAGACAAGTTTGTTGGTGAAGGAAATGATGCTGATGTTTGATTTTGACTCTCTAAGTTAGACACTGAATGGAAGAGTGTGAGCCAAATACTAACTTCGAAGCCAATCAATCTAAGGGCAAGTTTGGGCACCGGAAAGATTCAAAGGGCAACAATTAGGGCCCATTAAACCTAATATGTATGGAAACCAGCAGGATACGTGTTTGTAAGCCAAAATAAGTCTTGAGAAAGTTAAAAAGAGAGCTGGCCGGTATGGACATACTATAATGATAAGTGGTATCTGTGAAAGGAATAGCCACATCCCCATCCACAAGAATGAACAATGATGTCTGGGAGTATGGATGTCATCCTAAGAAAGCTTCCTATTGAATTTCTGCTAACCAATATTATCACATGGTAATCTTACTTCTTGAGAGTGTACCTTATGGATATGTAGAGTTGGCAGATACCTTCTGTGCTTAGATAAAATGCCCTGAACTCTTGGAGAGATAACAGATTCTAGGTCTTGGATGGAAAATGCACAGGTTAAGTCTGGAGCAGCCCATTGTTCCAAAAGACAAGAAAGCCGTGAAAAACTAATGTGATCATGTCACAAAGATGTAAGAGCCAACTTGAAGAGACTCCTACTGACCTGAGATAGGTGGTATAAGCACCAAAATGTATCATAATTATAATGGATTGAAATATATCAAATATAGTTTTTAAAATCTAGGCAACAATACTAACAAAAACAAAAAAAGAAAAACTTTATTGCTTACCGAAAAAAACCCACACTCATAAAACAAAGAAAGATTCTGAAAATTCATGTATAAAGAAAACAGAGTATTCATATGAATATATATGTACTATATATGAATCTGGCACTCTACATGAATAGCATTTTGGCATAACCAAATAGTTGATAAAGAAAAATTTTTATAGAATAATTCCCACTAAAAAATGCAGAAAGAAAATTTTATACATACTCAAAAGTAAATGAAATAGTATAATAAAGCTCCAAGTAAACAAGTACCAACTTTTCTCTAAACTTATTTCGTCTGTCTGCCATTTTTTCCTTGAATATTTTAAAGTGAATCCCAGACATCATATCATTTCTACTGAAAGTAAAAAATCAAAAATAAAAAGGTACCTGAAGCATACTATTATGCTATTTATAACATCCAGAAGGTTACACTAAAGGTAAAACAAAACTATATCAGATAAAAGCGGCTTTTCACTAATTATCCCACCCAACCATCCAGTCAATTCACGTAGAAGTATAAAAGATAAGTCTGTTTTCATGAGCAAGGCTACTCATGACCCCTGCTCTCAAAATGGATTTGGTACCTAAAGAAGCAGTAGAGGCAACCATAAATTATTCTAATGGACCAAAGTTAACAGAACCAAGTACATTCTCACTTACTTAATAGAAATGAGTCTTACTTACCTTTATAAGTAAATCTAGGGCCTGAGAGTATGTCTAACCCCCACCACAAGGTAACCCTCAGATATACCAATGAAGAAATAAAAAGGGTCACAAAGGAGAAATATTTAATATCAAAAATTTCCCTTCATGTGACCTCATCTCTCCTTTCCCCTTAGATGAGTTCTTTAAAACTTCTATAAGTAAATCCACTTTCCCAGATGAGTACAAGGTGACTTCTAGAACTGCCCTCTCTCTATCCATGAAGTTGACTTTCTGCTATTTTTTTAAATTCTTCAAAATCCCAAGAAAGTTTTCGAAAAAGCCTATGGTGTTACAGTTGCTCTGGTTATCACTGTAACTCTGGCCAGTACATATATATTTTAAAGCCTGTCCATTGATATTCCAATGAATTGAATAAAATGATGTCTCAGCAGTAAATGAGAGAAAACATGCATCAAAATATGTTAATATAAATTCTTATTTTTCCATTGATTCCAGTTCATAATTTTCATTTTTCAACTTCAAAAATGTTTCTCTTATAATCTCAATATCTTGACTACAACTTTAAAAAATTCTTTCTTGCCTATTTTTATTTATCTCTAAATTATGTTCTTTATCTGCCTTCATTACAGAAACATCTATTCCCAATCAGCACTGAAAGACCTACATACTTCCAGAAAAAGCAATTTGACACATTTCTCAGTAGCCTGACAGTATCCAACCTGATGGGCTGAATACCAGAATTAGAACACAGAAAGAGAGAAAAGGCAGCAACATATCTGCTTTGAGACACATAGAAAGATCATTTCCCCTAAAACCTTTTCCTTATTTTTATGGCTTTATGCCTGAAATTCACATATAGACACCTTGTGGGGGTAAATGAGAAAGAACTTTTGAAATACAAATGTATTGCTTATTATAGTTAGTGTATTGGCCATTTTATGTCAATTAACACAGTGGTCCAGATGTGCCTTTCTGACCAGGAAGCAATAAAGCTGATTCATCTCTAACAGAATGTCGGTGCACTGGGAGATACTGGTGGTGGTACCGAGGAGGGTGCTGGAGGCTGGGCTCTGGTACTCCAGACCAATATAGAAAACCCAGTGCTGTGACAGATAAGCGAGGTAAGGGGCAGTATATCCTTCTATATAAGGGAAGGATATCAAAACATAGTCACTCAACAAATTTATGGCAGAAACACTGGGGGGAGAAAAAATGAAATAGATGTTGAGAAAAATGAATCTTGACTACTTCACAAAGCTGATCCTTGGTAAGCTCTTAATATTACTTAGGTGTATTTCATATTTTCTCCACTTTCACTGCATATCTTTTGCCAAACTCTCTTTAGACACACACACACACACACACACACACACACCTACACATATGTGCGCAAACAAAATAAAATTTTGATTCTGTTTTTACCCTACATTGCATCCATGAAATTCCAGTTTGGAGCTGGGATGCTCAATAATAAATAATAAGACTACAAATCTCAGTGTTAAAACTCAGTTAAGCTTGAATGTGTCTTTCATGAATGGTATAGATCATTGTCCAAAATTATTAATAAAAGGAAGGCAGCTCTTAAATCCAAAGCAAAGTCTGCACTAAAAAATATAGAAGTTAAAGAGGCATTTTGTGGTCAAAGAGCCACAGGCAAAGTTGTAGAATAGAAAATCCACAAGCTTTGGGTCAAATAAATTTGGCTTTGACTTGCACCTCTGTCATCTACTGGCTGTTGGGCTTAGAATGAGTCACCCCAAAGTTTTAGTCTTCTCACCTGTAAAGCAGGGGTGATAATATCCACTTCAAAGAGTTGCTATGCACCTTGATGAGACAGTGCACAGAGAGTGCTTAATATGTAGTAAGTCCTCAGTAAATGACATTTGTTGGTTTGCCCCTTTTGTGTAAAGGGGGAGAAAAACTCCAACCCTGGAAGAACAGTGGAGAAATATTTGCATTAGTGCACAGATGTTTTCTCTCCTGTTTTCACATTCTGCACCACTTCAGTCTGACCCAAAAACACAAACGCCAGCCAGAGGGAGCCCACCCACGAATCATAAAGATAGATGCCAAATTGAATTAGTTAATCCCTGATTTAAATATAAGGACATTATATTTTATGAATCAAATCCTTAAGTTTCCCTCAGACCACAGGTATATAAAGCCCTTAACTAAGTTTTTTTTAATGTTTAAAGTACAGCAATTATAAAGAAAAATATAATAAACATCCATCAACCCACCCAACTGCAGAATGTTAGCACTTTGTCAAATTTGCTTCAGACTTTTTAAATAAAAAAATGAAACTTTGTAGATAAAACTGAAGTCTCCTTTGTTCCCTGCTTGAATCCCATTCTCTTCCCATCTCAGAAGTAACCATTATAATGAATATGGCACGGCACCTTCTAGATAGTTCATGTCTTCTACTTTTATCACATAAGTTCCATACATAAACAATATATGCATTATGTAGTTTTGCATTTTATACATTGATTATGTATCATTCTGAAACTTACTTTTTCACTTTCATTTTGTGTTTAAGATCTGGGCATGCTGGTACATATAGATGTAGTTCACTCATATTAAATGCTCTAAAGTAATTAATTTTTAAAACCAAGAGAATTCTGCTTAAAGAACGAAAATTAAACCTAATACTTTTCATCAGTCTCCTCAGGCCATGCAATAACCATTTCAGAATTCTTTCTGTTCTTTGCCTTCTTATAGGCATGTCTCATTTTACCTGTGAGTGCCTCTGAGGCATTACTAATTATGATTCATTAGTTCATTCAACCTATATTTATTTCAAGCCTTGCATGGGAAAGGCACTATTTTAGGTAATGAGGATACAGAAGAAATTAACTCAGACGTTAAAGAGACCCCCCTCCCCTCAAGTAGCTAATAGTCTACTAGAAGAGATGGACAACTTACAATCAAATAAATAAACAAAATAATCTTGGCTTGTGACAACTTCTCTCAGAAGTGAAGACTCACTGATATGTGAGGATAAGAGGAACAGTGGTGAGATATCTACTCTTAGATTGGGTGGTCAAAGAGGCTCTTCTGAAGAGTGGTTACATTGAATGGAAATCTTAGGAACCAATAAGGAGACAAAATCTGATGAGACCAAGGATGAACATTTCATGCAAAGGCAACAAAAATGAATGGACCAGCTCACTTACCTGTTCATGACGGAGAAGACAACAATACCATGAGAATGTAGTGAAATGAAGGGAAAATGTTATGTAATGATGCTCAAGAGAAAGGATAAATTTTTATGGGGAATTATAAGACAGGTTTTAGTCTAAGGGAGACTCCACCCTAGGATCATTGTAAACAAGACAGCTACATGATCTGATATGGAGGTTTAACTGATCATTGTAGGTTCTGGACAGAGAATGGATTAGAAGAAGAGTGTAAGAATGGATGCCTTGAGATCAATGAGAAAACTCTCCCAGTAGACCAAACAAGAGATAAGAATGGTGTGGACGAAAAAAAAAAAAAAATGAAGAGATATGAAATTCCTCTGGAGATATGATCAGAAAGACACATTGTTGAATGGATTCTAGAAGATGAAGAAGGGGGAGGAATCAAAGAGGATTCCTAGAACTAAGATGCTGGATGTTGGTGCCATTTATTGAAATGAGGAAGATTGGGAAAGAAAATAGTTTAGTCAAGGGAAAATCAAGACTTCCCTCTTACATAGATTCAGTTTGAGGGGACTAGATGCCAGTACATATCCAGGGGGACATCTTAAGTAGTCGGTAAGCATTTGGACCTCATGGGTGAGGTTAATACCGGGGGTATAAAAATTAGTGTATAGACATTATTTAAACCCATGGAGCTAGATGAGGCCATTTAACTAGAGAAGACTGATGAAGATAAGATGGCCCAGACTAATCCTGGGAGGTTCCAACATTCAGAAAAGGAATAATAGAGAAGGAAGCATTGAAAATAAAGGCTGAAAAAGAATAATCAAAAAGATAAGCAGAAATGCTGGGAAATATTGTATCTATGAAATTAAAGAAGGATGTGTTTCATGTCAAAGATATATTTTTCGAATGTTTATTTATTTGGGTGAGATGGGACAAAGAGAGGGAGACAGAGAATCCCAAACAGCCTCCATGCTATCAGAGCAGAGCCTATCATCGGGCTCCAACCCAGCCACCGTGAGATCATGGCCTGAACTGAAATCAAGAGTCAGACACTCAACCAGCTTAGCCATCCAGGTGGTCTTCATGACAAAGATATTTTTAATGGAGTAGAGAGGATGAGATCCAAGGAAGAGCTCAGAGTGAACAGGAGGTAAAGACATGGACACATAGAGTGTAGAGTAGATAATTTTTAGAGATATTTTGCTTTGAAAGGCAGCAGATGTATGAAGTACAAGAAGGGACTGTGTGTTTATTAGAGGTGCTTATTAGAGGTTTTTCTTAATGTGAAAAAGGAAATTGGTGATGCAGGGGA
>NW_024081012.1:1323002-1429662 GCF_003009895.1 Hyaena hyaena
TGGCCATCCTCTTATCACTAATACTACCTAAGGACCTCATCCAGCTGCATGGAACTCTCACAGCTGTTGGCTCAATGGACCACTTAAGCACTCCAGCTGCAGAACTGATGCACAATTCTTGAGGGGAAATCACCCACCTTCTCCAGCTGCAGAATGCCTAATTGGGCATTCCAAGCTTTGCACTTGGCAGTTTGACTATCCAGCACTGCTTATATAATAGCTGAATTGTTGACAGTGTCCTAGGGAAAAAAAAAAATCTCTTGAGAAGATTTAAGATGGTCCTGGGGAATAATGAACTTACACCCATGTTTCTTGAATAATGTTGGAAGGATTTTCAATGGGATGCAACAGATATCACATAGATCTTTGTTCCTATAAAAACAGATGATTTATATAAATTCTATTACTTTTGTGACGTTTTATGGGCAATAGATCACTAATTATCACAGATTCAGAAACTTGACATATACAGATAATGCCTCTTCCTTTAGGTCAATGAATAATATTTTATTTTTTTCCCACTTCATTTTTATTTTTGTGAATACATACACAAAACTGGTCTATAAAATAAACTCCTAAACTCATTTTCATTTGATGTACCTGTCACTTGAAATTCATCATCGAGTAGCCATAATAGCTACCAAGACAGACACATAATTTCAACAGATTTCACAGAATTTAGGATCCTCTTAGGTTGAAACCTTAAACCTTAGAAGTAAAGAAAGCTATGGTTAAGATGATGATTCCAAAAAGAATGTTTAGATATCTGCCACCTTATTAAAATATTCCTATTGGTGAATATGCAGAGGAGAATATGTCCATGGAAAACTGTAATCACAGCTGTGTAAGAAGAAATTAGTCATGGAAAGGAAAAGAAGAAAATATTGAGAATGTTTTAGTTGTCATGTATTTCATGTGCATTATATTATTAAGTCTACACACAACAACCCTTATATATAAGGAGCATTATCCCTATTTTATAGAGAAGAAAAGTAGAGCTCATGGAGGTTAAATGATAAAGATGATAAAAACAATTAAGTGGTAGGGCCAGGATCATAGTATGTAAAGCCCCACCAATTTCTTTTGAAAGATCCATATTTTTAATTCTACACTCACCTGGCATTTAATTAGAATTAAGATGATAATGAAGAATTTAATATGAAAATCATCACCATTTGAGACCCTATAATTTGGCATACCATCCAAATTACAGATATACTTATATCTAATAAATTAATCAAAGTGAGGCCAAAAATGCCTGAGAGAAACAACCGAAGAAAATGCATACCCCATTTATCAGCTGTTAAACTATAAGATACTTCCTAATTCACTTCATTTCTCAATGTCTCCCAAAAATCAGTCTCGTGGAAGAAAATGTGAGCAATAGGATTGAAGAAAGGGCCCTCTACTTCAACAGAGTCTATAAGATAAAAACATTATATAGTCAGAGATAAAATCTTCTCTGTGTCCTCAAACCACAGTTCTCTCACTGGAACTGGCCAATGCCCTCTAAGGATTCTATTTCACTTTGTTTTTTTAGCTATATGGATCTACATTTGAAGAAAAATTATGTGCATACCCCTTAATACATGGATGAAGACCCATGGTAATTAACATATGGTGTTGGTCATGTTCATCCTCACTCAGTTGTCAAGGTCATCGGCTCTGACTCCATGTTAGCCAGGTGGCTCAGCTCTATTTCATTGCACGGACAGAACCCCTTACACATAACTGCCTGGCAAACTCATGCCCTTCCCCCAGAGTGTAGAGACTTGAGCCCAAAACTACCATCAACTCAAATGCAAATGATGGCGAGTTAATCGTGCTGTCTGTATAAACAAAGAAGAGCACATCAATTTTCATAATATCATTTTCTATTTCCAATATGAACATCTCAGTAGTCTTTAATCAAGTCGTAATTTTGGAGTTCATTTCAGTCTCATGGGCCTCAGAACTGTGCCTGAGGGCATAAAGAGAATGGCTGGGATAATGTGCTGGAGGACACGGGCAGCTACAGTGGCATACACCATTCTGGGCACCCCTGGCTCCTTGATTCCCTCTCTTCCTACCTCCTTCAGTTCCCCAAAGATTGAGTTAGTGGCTTGGGTAACCTTCTGTTTCCCAATTTCCCTAACAATATTTTATCAGAAGCTTGATACTCATTTTACTAATTGCTAATTAACCAAGACCAATCCCTTAAGAATCTTTGACAATGTAAGTAAGAAAAAAATCTCACTTCCTCCTCTTGTACGAAGTGTGGGACAAATGCCTTATGCCTTACTTCGATGTTGAGCTGAAGGTTATACATAAGAAATGTATATAACTCAGATGTCATGATGGCTCTCAAGTACTAAGGGAACAATTAAGATTCCCTATTAAGAGTCCATGGCCTACTGAAAATTTCAGAACCTCTCTCTGGCATACAAAAGTGCTAACAATAGCTGAATTAAAGGTTACATACCATCTACCCACAAGCTTTCAACAAATCTTTGCAGAAATAAAGAGCTACCAGTTAGGATATAAAATCTAAATAAACAAAGCAGATATCACCTAGTTTAGTTTCTTCACAAAATGAATCAGTGAATGTTATAAATATTGTTACCATTTCTATGAGTTTTAGAATAGTAAAAAATTGGGGAGCCTGGGCTGCTCAGTCGGTTAAGCAACCGACTTCAGCTCAGGTCATGATCTCACAGTTCGTGGGTTTGAGCCCCGCATAGGGCTCTATGCTGACAGCTAGCTCAGAGCCTGGAGCCTGTCTTTGGATTCTGTGTCTCCCTGTCTCTCTGACCCTCCCTGCTGATGCTGTTTTGATCTGTCTCTCAAAAATAAATAAAAAACATTTAAAAAAATGTTTAAATGGTTTATGCACGACATTCAAAATGTCCAATCACTGGGAAAGCTCAGTTCATTGACAATATACATAATGATCATCAGTTATGAAATACAAATTGAATTAAATTAGATAAACCTCTCTATCTTGGAGGAAACATTTTTGGACAGATGTGGTTGATCGTGGATGGAAAGAACCACATGGATTCTCATGATGTCATTTAGGGTGGGAATCTGATTAAATTACACTGCTCCAAAGGAGGTGGGAAGGGAACCAGCATGGGGAACATATAGTTTGTGAAACATATGATTCTAGGCATTTTACATGTATTATCTAAATATATTCTGTCAACAAAGCAAGAAGTATGTATGATTATCTCATTCTATTATTATTCGCAAATTGAACTTAGTAACGTAGAGGAAATCTGCTGTATCCAGAATGATTTTGTTAATCAAGTTCCAGAAGACTTCATTCTACATGGTATGAAACCATGGGACAATGTTTTGGCAAAAACCTAATATATTTTATAAGGTGAATATAAAACACAGTCTTTGCTTTCCAGATGAGGCTACAAAATGTTGAAAGCCCATATGAGTAGCAAGCAAAGTATATTTATGAGTATTTTATGTTAACATTACCCAAATTAAAAGGAAATAACCAATAGAAACACATAACTTTCCTATGAAGAAGAAAAAAAGCAGATTTCTGGATTTTCATTGTTCCAAAAATAAAAACTTGGAGAAGAGAGTGCAGATGTTTTCCAAAATAATGCCAGTCATTCTTTTCTTATAACTGCTTAAAGTATTGACAACAGATAAATCAGTGTGTATTTAGTCTACCTACATAGTCTACTTCCTAGCTTGAGACACAGAAAGTTGTTATTGAAACAACCCCAAAATGGAGAAATCTTGTTTTCATAAAGTTTCCACTATAATGGAGTTTGATAGTGAAACTAACCCAGGTTTTCCTTTTTTGTTTAGTCATTCTTCGGAATGCAAACCAAAGGCTAGGACTGTTGCTCCTAGTACATTGCAAGAAGTGAACCCATGAATTAAGTAAATCAGTTTATTATAAATGGCTAAAACTTCCTGAAATACTTTGTGATGTGTGTTAGGTCAAATTGAAATCCTTCCCAGAGGAAAATACAATAGCAAAGATGTCAGTCATTTTATATTAATGACCTTCTTTCTAACCAGTTCCTAAAAAAGAAAAGAGTAACCATCTCTATAACTGGAATCTAGCAAGCAAACGCCATGAACTTACATTGCCAGTGAGAAGACATGATGAACTCCAGCTCAGAATCATATTGAATCAGGTTCAATTCAGGACATAAAATGAAATGAAAAGCCCAAACTAATTAGATTGTAATGAGCAGTTCATATGCCTTATGTTGTTTTATCACGTGCAGTAGGTGCTGTATCCCTACAGTGAATGACTTCAAGCAAGTCATCAGCTTGTACTGTGTTCAAGAATGCTAATCAGAAGGAAAAGGGTCTTTTTATGACATGCTTGAAGAAAGCAAGATTGATTGTAGCTTCTTGATCATAGCAGCGCCAGTGGAATGGCTTTATCTCTATTAAACTTCACTTGCGTTTCTGGAAAGCATGGAGTGTCCTAATGAGACAGGCAGAAATAAAGGAGTTCGTTAGTACAAAATTGCTGAAGTTGAAATGTCGTGTTATAAGTTGAAAGCTGATATTCCGAAGATTATTCAGACTCTGGGTCTGAAACTCAAATGTCAGTGAGAGGTACCATTTTGGTTTCCTCAGTCTGTTCTTCCCACATCTCAGCTACCACATTACTGTTCAGTAAATTTTTAAGTCTGAGGCTCCAGGGCCTTTACTTATATCATGAAATAACTCATATTAAAAACAAATGCACAAACTAAGAAGGAAGGAAGGAAGGAAGGAAGGAAGGAAGGAAGGAAGGAAGGAAGGAAGGAAGGAAGGAATCCACAAATTGTTATAAGATCCAAAAGTGATTTTCATAGTACTATGACTGAGCAGACCAGAGTAAACTAAAGAGAAACAGAAACTGACAAAATTAATTTCTTTCTTGTACACAAGTCATTTGCCAGTTTGCTCTTCATCTATTACCTACCCTTTCTCTGCTCAGTTTTGTATCTCTGGGAACTACATTTCCCAGGCTCCTCTCTCAACTGGGTTTTAGTAGGTTTGGCCAAGAGGAGGCAGTGGCAAAATCCTGGGATTGGGAAATGATGGCAGAGTCACAATATACCTTCTGTCTGCTCTTTCTCTGCTTTTCTTTTCACCTTGGCAAGAGTCCCCACCTGGGTACCTAGGTTACAGTTTCCCAAGAGTGATCCTCATCTTTAAACTGTGAAAACAATGCCTCCTCCTGTGTCTTTCCAATCCCTAGGGTAGTAGTGGCTTCTTACTGTTTCTAAGTTCTGGGTCATCTCACCATCACCTTGCCAACATTTCCATCATTTATGTAACCAACTCCCTGTATTAAATCACCTCTGTTTGAAATACCTGGAGTGGCTTCTGTTTTCTTGCCTGAACGATTACTAAGATGATATATAGATGATAGATAGATAGATAGATAGATAGACAGATAGAATGGTTGTATTCAGAAAGTTTCTCCTCCAGAATAACATTGCCTTTGAAACTATCCTCATGAAAAAATTATTCAAGGGTAGAATAAAGGGGGGAAAAGGCAGAGTTACCTAAAAGAAAAAGCTTTATATGAGCTTATTTATATGACAATTCTCCTACAATACTGCTATTTATTTGTGCATCTGCTGCAAGTGACAATTGCAGCAATGTGACAATTAGGAGTCCTTAAACATTTGAATGTCTGCACACTTCTAACCTTCTGCAGATTTTCTCTAAATTATCTGTTTACATTCTATTTAACTACCACATAATTTGCTGCTAAAATTGTTTTTCATATTCATATTCAACATCATATCTCTGATATTTTTGATGCAACACATTCTAAATTTCATTAGCAGTACCTTGGTAGAATAAAATAATTGTGGAATAAATTTCAAAATTAAAAATGAAAGATTTCATGACTATCTGAGTTGCAAGATATATTTTGGCCAGGAAAAGAAAGAATAGCCATTCCCCCTCCAATTTTTTCCCAATCCAACTCCTATTGGGAAAACTTGAACCAATAAGGGAAATCTTATTTGGGAATTAAAAGGAAGAAAACTGGGTAAATATTTAGTCTATCCCAATTACTCCTTTCTAATAGTGAATATTTACATTTCCACATAGTCGGAATTTTTCTCACAGTGATTTGGCAAGTATAAACTATCCTTGCCCTCCAGACTCCCAAGTTCCATATTAACACAGCAGTAGTTGCATTTTTAAGAGATTGCAGTCTTTTATTATTAACAATTAATACTAGCTCTATCCACAAATACTCTGACTTTCTATTACTGTGGTTACTCTATGTTTACATTAAATCATATTCATGCAGGAAGTCTTTCATTGTTTACTGATGCCAAAGTTATCATAGCTAGCCCCAAAAGCCAGTTTTGAAATTCTCTCACCAAAAGGTATTAATACATCAGAAGTCCCCAAGAGAGGGCAAATTGCCCATGGTTTTTAGTAGTGAAAATAGAGGCACCTTATTTAATATGGAGGGTTGCCCAACAAACCATGGCTACCAGCAAACAATGAGCCTTCTGACTGTATCTTGATAATAAGCCTTGTAAGCTCCATGATTAGCCTTTCCTAGCTTGACTTTTGCTCATCACCTCTTTACCCTAGCATATTATGAATGCCCAAATAACCTTTTGAATTTAAACCAAGCCTTAAAAGATCAGCCAGAGGGGATGGGCTTGATCCTCAGGAATTTTCCCTGGGGCTAGAAAGATCCAAGAAAGATTAGAACCATTTTCAATAAAAGCCCCAGCCTCAAAGAAGCAGAGAAATTTAACTAGCAGTCACTTGATTTTCCTCTGAAAAAGGTGTTTTAATTTGCCTAGGCTGCCATAACAAAACACTATAGACTGGTTCACTTAAACAACAAAAAAATTTTTTTTCTCAGTTTTGGGAGCTAGAAGTCCAAGATCAAGGTGATGGCAGGGTTAATTTCTTCTGAGGCCTCACTCTGTGGTGTGCGGATGGTCATCTTCTTACTTTGTCCTCGCATGGTCTTTTCTCTGTGCACATACATCCTTGGTGTTTCTCTGTGTTGCCAAATTTCCTGTTCTTATAAAGAAGCCTGTCAGATTGGATTAAAGCCCACCATAAGAATCCCATTTTGACATAATTAACTCTTTAAAGGCCTTGTCTCTAAATCCTTACATTCTGTAGTAATCAGAATTAGAGCTTCAACATATGAATTGGGTGGGAGACACACAATTTATCCCATCATAGTGAGACTGGAGAAATGTGTCTTTGTTGGCCCCACACTTTTCTTTCTGCAAACTATTCTCTCTTAATGGGTTCACTCACTCAATGTCCTCATTTTCTTCAGTTCTGCCAAAAATTTCTTAGAATAGGGCTTGAAAATTTCATGTCGCGTTATGACCTAAATGACAACTAAGTCTTACGTATTAACTTTTTCAAGCATGTTTGTTTTGAAATAAGTGTTGAACATTAATCAAAAAGAATAAAATTGCATTTATGAAATTGTAGTCCCTAGAACACTGAACCAAGGTGATATTTTGTACCTTTCCAGCACCTTTGAAATCATGTAACATCAGGAGCCATCTCAGTCCTACCTGTAAAGTCAGCTTTGGTCCATGGCCTCCTATACTATCATCATTATCATTCAAACCTACCTAACCTTTCCTTTATTATTGTGCATTTACTGAGTGTCAGTGGGATGCTACATCTAAGGAAGCTGCTAAAAGTTGGTAAGTAGTGCTTGAATACAAATCTCCAAACCAGAACTGCTAGAAATTATGTTTATGATTCAATAAATGGGGTTTTTTGACTATTGCCCAAACTGTGCCCCAGCATGACCTGGGTGGACTAATCCTGCTAGGGGTACTATTTTTGGATGTCATAAATCTAAGCTTCTGGCTATTTCTAGTCATTAAACATCCCATGGAACTTTTCATAACACTAGGGTTTTTAATCCCCAGCTTCTGGCCAAATTCCAACTGGAATAATTACATTCTGCTTACTGTACCTAAATTCTTACATGGAAGTTTGAGAGACTCTTTTATTGTATCATCTCCATAATTAAACTATAATCTATATGCTGTATAGTTTCTAACATAAGAGAAGGTACGTGTTATATAATTCTATAAGTTGTATTTCTGATCAAACTCAATTCAGCCATTACATTTCTTCAGGCTCTTTGTAATAATTTTAAAGCCAAAATACAGCCAATAAGTACTAAATTTTATGTTGTCTTAAATCACAGGGAGTAGAACCCAAGAGTTCACCATAAGAGGTTTTTTTCCCTAACAACAGGAAAATAGAGCCTCTTTGCCTGAATTTCATTATTGTTCACATGGTTGTTTGGGAATTCGGTTTCAACTTAGAAACACACAAAATGTTACAGGCAACTTGAATTCATTAGGTTCTTTTGATTATATGGGAAGTTAAGAAGAATGAAAGCCTGGTCTTCCAATACACCGTACCCACATGAGTAAAGTTTCCAGTATATAGTTATAGAGGAAAAAGAATACCAACTTTTCAAAGGTCTGGTCACCTCACATTCAAAAGATAAACAAAATGATCTCATGGAGGAGTTCCTAAAACCTAAAAGGCCCTAAAATGGGCTAAAAGTAACAGCTGCTCTTGGCAGAGGTGGGTCTGGCAGGCATCTAGTCGCAAGGTCAAGGAGAACCAGAAGCACCGGCCCCAGACAAGGAGAGCAGTAGAGGGCACTGCAATAGAGACTAATAGCTTTTGCCAGGCTCCGTTTCACAGACGAAAAGCACTCAACAAGAGGTACAGTGGAGCCAGGCAGCAGGGCTTTTGTTGTCATTACGACTCAAGTGGCCCCAAGATCTCTTGGGCAGAATGGACAAATAACTGACCTTTTCCAATTAAGGGATAGGAAATGTTTTTGCAAAACATCTAGGCTTATATTCTGGGGGCGATTTCTATTCAGATGACTGCAGGAGGTTCATGTGTCCGATCAGCTGTCCCGGTGAGGCCTGCGTCTGCATTGTCCCACCAGGACCGAGCCACCAAAGAGGTGGAAGAATAGCCCTAGGACAGAATGTAATGGTGTCTTTTTGTAATCTTTTTCAACTCTCACGTCAAGAACACAGAACTTATCTATCAGTCTGCATCCCTTTACTACACGAGGAGCCTTGATTCTCTTGTCTCATATACAGGGACAGTGGGAAACAGAAATTCTGGAATCTTGAAATTCAGTTCATTTACAAGTAGATTTTTCTCCTATGAAATTTTGTTGTATTACTATCAAAATAGCATTTCTATATGACTAGACAGAACGCCAAATGAAACAGATCTCCAAATACTGATTGAACAGATTGCCTTCTGGTCAATAGGATAGTAAATAGCATGTCTTACCAAATTCAGATGTAAAAGAGACTTGACATAAACAGAGATAACGTTAAAAATAGAGATACGAAACTGGTTTAAAGAACCAGTATATATTTGGTATTTTATTGTACATTCAATTCGAAGAATTTTCACCCCTTCTCTAGAAAATAGAACGAACTGGAAAACCATGGAAATGTATTTGGTGAAAGCCTAAGAGTTACATTCTCATTTAAGCTGTTTCCACATTTTCTCCTCTTCAAATTTCGAAGCACTGTCTTTAAAATTGTTACATACCCAGAAGGGTTGGCAGAATTAGGACTGGAATAAAATAGGATATGATTTGTAAAATTGTAAAATCATCTTCATATATTTGAATAAGGTACGCTTCCCCCTCTCAAACTTACTCTGTAAAATGGCTCTTATAGCAGTTGTTAACACCATAGTGTGAATATGAGGCAATGTGCTATCTCTCTCAGTAATATTTGCATTTTGGATCTCATTTCTAATTGTGGAATGAAATAATCTGTTCCAGATAAAAGAATTTTAAGTTTAAGCCCAGAAATTATTTTTGAGCTCTACTTGATCACCTTTTTTTGGTAGCTTGAAGGGAAGACTCGCAGAAAGTAGTTTTTCTTGAGAGAATATTCTCTTCCTGCCAATTTTGCTTTACAAAACTACATTGTTTTACATTATGTATGTTAATCAATGCACTTGGAGACTGTAGGGAGCTAGAAGGACTTGGAGCTGGAAGGACTTGAAAGTTTATCTAATCCAATCCCCTCATCCAGAGATTTTAAAATAATAAATCTACAGCTGTCCTTAAACTAATCTTTGATACAAATAACTCACTGTTTCATAATGGTCTTTCTCTGGATGAATCTCCATCAGTGACATGATTAGTAAGTGTCTCTAGTGTACATGTCTTTATATGTAGACATGTCGATATGCACAAGCCCAGAGATATAGCCCTTGAGGTGATGCTGTGGAACCACCCACATTGATTACAGTTGCTGAGTAGTTTTCTACAGTGTGCTGATAGGTTTGCTTTAAGCAGTGAGTGAGCTCTAATCTCATCTCCTTATAGCCAGTAGCAAACATTTGTGCCATAGCAAGCTGGGGTCAAAGACAAAATGGACCCTTGAAAGAGAGAAATTGAGAGGGCCACATGGGGCACATGGGGCACAGCTCATGATGGGAGCTCTAATCAAGAAGCTAACCAACCACAGATACATAAAAACAGGCACACGCCCATTTTAAGATGAAATCGCTTAACCGTTATTGGCCCACTTTTCAACAAATAAATGTTAGCGCATTATCGAGTTTCCAAGCAATTATTCAAATCATTAGAATGTACTAGATTTCTCTTTTTCTGTTACTAAAGCGTGTGTTGAGTTGATGACTGGTGATATGAATGAGCAACCTAAGGAGTGGGGTGGAATTTATTCTTATTATTAATAACAGACTTCACGTAGGCCCTGGCACGATCTACAAGGCTTAACGCTCCAAAGCTAGAGATCACAAGTTACCCATGACATGATGGAATTTGTTTTTTAATGAATGTATTTCATCTTAACTCATGTTGTCATGTGGAGCCATGATGTAACCTAAATGTAGTAAGCCATAAAAGGTGCCATATTCTCCTACTAAAATATTATTAGCATTTTACTAGGCTCCTGTATCCTATAATAAGAGGCAAAGAGAGAATCCAGATTTTTACATTTCTCTTTTGCTATGATAGAAATGAGTTTAGCATGCTTTCAAGAAAAGACTACAATTGCATGATTCTACAACAAAGGCAATATTATTGAGGATTTCAAATGAAGAACTCTGAAAATAAAATACGAACAACATAGAAATATGTGACTCTTAAAAAGCTAAAAGTATATCTATGTCAGGGGTGTCTAGCTGGCTCAGTCGGTAGTGCATGTGACTCTTAATCACAAGGTTGTGAGTTTGAGCCCCACGTTGGGTGAAGAGATTACTTAAGAAAACAAAATATTTTTTTAAAAATTTATCTATAAATCACATGTATTGGGTAAGAATATATCTTAAAGAGGTACATGGAAGATCGTCTTCAACAGTTAGTTAGGACACTAATACCCAAAACTTGTCATTATTGTTTTCAATTACAGCATATTTACCTAAGAGGGACATATAAAACAATATCACACATATAACAGAGAAGAAACACACCAGTAGTTTGCCAGAAGTCCAGGAGCCCACAGCCATCTCATGATGTCTGATCCAAAGCCATCCCCAAACAGGGCATTGTGTCATTTGAGGAAGGTAAGACTGCCCAAGACCCTAAGTAAGCTTCAAGCCCACAGAAAAGTGACTCAGATCTTCCCTGCAATACATCTTCCCAGGATAACCACTCCGGAGGATAATTCTTTTGCTGTAGAAGATCTATTATGCTCTAAGTCACAGGTGAGAGCAGGCATCATAACGTAGGACTTCATGTAACCAGAGAGTCTAAACACAATTTTACATGTATAAAGTGCTTGACAAAATTTGTTTATTTAAGAATGGTTCATGTTTGGGTGCCTGGATGGCTCAGTCGGTTAAGCACCTGACTCTTGATTTGGGGTCAGGTCATGATCTCACTGTTGTGAGATCAAGCCCTGCATATCTGGGTCCACACTATGCTCGCTCTCTCTCTCTCTCTCTCTCTGTCATAAATAAATAAATAAAAATTTTAAAAAAGTTTCATGTTTACCAACCTAGTTGACAGTATTACAATCTTTATTCATTTTTATTCCAAATGCACCAAGAGCCCAGCAGGAGCTGATTTTATGGAACTTGATTAGCTTCCTGAGTCTAGAAATAGAATGAGTCATACTGCAAGCTTAGAAACAAAACACATATCTATTTGGACTAATATGCTAAATTTAGGTAAGGTTAATTCAATCCATCCTAAGTATAAGCTGGGGTAAAGAGATAAATTCAACAGGTGTGAAAAAGATGGACTAAATCAATTCAATAGCTTTTGAGGTCTCTTGAGTTCATTTCTACCAAAGCAGCTTCACTATTTATAACTATTGGATATAAGATTACTTCCTAAATCCAAAAGGAGTGACTTTTGGAGGAAATAGGATAATATGGGGTGCCTGGGTGGATCAGTCAGTTGAACGTCTGACTCTTGATTTCAGTTCCGGTCATGATCCCAAGGTCATGGGGTAGAGCCCTGTGTCGGGTTCCTCACTGAGCATGGAGCCTGCATAAGATTATCAATCTCTCTCTCTTTCTGTCTCTCTCTCTTCCTCCCTCGGCCCCTCTCCCCCAACCATGCTCTCTCTCTCTAAAATAAAAAAATTAATAAAACTTTAAAAAGGAAACATACTAACATCTATTAATTCAGATAACTAAAATCTAACCACTGTGCAAAATACGTTGGTTAATTTTTTCCCATGTCCAATTTTAGCTTAAATTGTCGTGTTCATTATTCCTTGTGTAGGAAATAGCATTAGGTTATTTTGTTCATAAGGATGTCCAGTGACCCAACCAGTAATGGAAAGACCATTGGCCAAAAAGGAACCAGTAAAGTTCTTCTAATTTTTTTTAGGAGTTACATTGAGATGGTGGTGGTTGCTACACCTGATGGATCATTAACGGAGTCAAGATCAGTGATCATGTTGGGTCAAAGTCAGAATAGCTAAGCTGAGATATTCTTGCAAGTAAGAGCCCGCCTTACTTTGAGTGGAGCTTATCATGAAATCAAAATGACTAGATGAGAAAGGTATACTTCATAGCTTCCAGTGTTCAATCCCAGAAATACCCAAACTTTTTAAAAAGAATATTTTCAGCCTAATGGAATGATAAATACCTTATATGCAGAGAGAAGAAGATGAGTTTTGGACAAATTAAATCTAAAAATAGAAAAATGTAATTTATTTAGCATTTCCCTTAAATAAACACATGAATGGATGTAATGTGGTGAATACAGTATATGCCAGCAATAATGATAACACCAAAGAGAATTAACAACTAATTTTGTAAAACTTATTTGGCTATTTAATTTGTGCAAACACTATCTGTTAGCACACTTCATCCTCTGTATTATAGTTTATTGGACAGCTAAAACTTCAATGCCATGATACTAGTCAAGAGGATCTGGAATAAAAGTGCTAATAGACCCCTCTGGCTAAATTGGAGATAGATACAATGTCATTGAATGATGTGCACATGAATCTGCAGAAGTAACACCAGCACCAGGCATTTGCAAATGTGCCAAATTCTCCAAAACTTCTACATGGGGAAAATGTTTAAGGATAGAAATAGAAAAACTATGCTTTAAACTAAAAGCAGCCTTGCAAGTAATTACATGCCTACTTGCTCAGGGTGATAAATTACACTTGCTCATGCTTTTTATACTTTTTCTATGACTTATGAGAAAGTTATAAGTAATCTTTTTCTTTCCATTGATACTAGTAACGTTGCATCCAGGCCATACGTGTTAGTCTGGAATAAAACAACTTTGAGTGTGATCTGGAGCCAAGTCAGGTGGCGAGAGATTGCAGGAGCTAAGATGTTAGACTGAAAAATGGGGATGGGGGAAGGGCAATGGAGTAGAGAATCACAGAAGACCACTTCGTGCAACTGGTAGTGCAGCTGTGTGGAATAAAATTTAACTGTGATCAAAATTGCAATTGACAACCTGAAGACAAATGGAGGTCCAAGAGACAGACAGCTCATTGACAAAGCTTGGCACCCATGAGTTTAGCCAGAGAACCATGCAAGGAAAATAGAAGGCAGATGGAGAGAAAAGTAGCTGAGATGTGGTAAGAGAGGGGACTGTCAACATCAAATCCATCAGGTGAACCTTAAGGCATTGTGATGGGCAGAGGCTATGTCTGCTGGGTTCACAAGTGGTCTTCTGGAAATCAGGCAAGTTTCCTACCATCCTCAGTATGAACAAGACTTTCTCCCATAGTCACACAATTCACATGCCAGTGACCATCTTTTCACTACCTTCCCAGGTAAATTGCATTTGGCTCCAAAACTACCTGTTGATCTACTAATTTCAACCCAGAGGTTTCATGTGGCCTGCTGTTCTAGCCTAATAACCATGGCACCATCACCCTCCTAAGCGAAGGATCAGTTTTGATAAGTCACTGTTGATTTATCTGTTGATATTTTTCTTATAAACCACGACTTTTTTTTTCCTGGGCAGAGGGAGAGTGTCTTCCATTGCTTCCTCTACCTTAGTGCATACCTTGATTTTGTCTAGCTTTGGTCTCACAAAGTCATGTCTGCTGTGTCTACTGGTCTCATGTAAAGTTATTCCAATGACTTCTTAGGAATTTTCTCTAAGTTTTAGAATCTTAAAATTTAAATGTGTGTTTGTGGACAGCTAGTATGACACTCTTCTCTTGTAGGAAATCCTTCCAAAAAATCTTGGTTAATCAGACTCAATTTTACTGTCCATCATGGGAGAAGTTCTTTTTATAATATTGAATCATAAATAGTTCTATTTGTCCTACTTCTATTCATTGGAGAAATATATATAACACCTCTTCTTTATGGTAAATGATAGTCATTTCTTTAATCTTTTTTTTCTATGGGTTAAATTACCCTGGTTCCTTCTCTCATTTAACTTGCAAGGTACTTTCTATAAATTTCACCATCCTAACCATCTTTTCTGCATGTACTCCAGTCTGCCAATGCCTCTCTTCAAATGAGGAACCCAGACATAATGTCCTGGCCAAGCAATACTGAGAATGAAGGGATCATGATTTCCCTCAAAAAGATATATTTTTAAAATCTATGCAGCTTAATCTTGCTGGCTTTCTAATAGATGCATTATACTCTGAGCTCATATTGAATATATTATCAACTAATTTCCTCAACTCTTTTTATTTTCTATATGGTCAATACCCATTATTTTTATTATCTTCTGAAGATAACCATGTAGATAAAGAATGATTATGACTCGATGTTCAAATATGACACAAAAGAACAATGCAAAATCAATAGATAGACCTGTGCTGAACCCAAAATTTAATTAATGACAGTTTTCCTTTACCAAAGAATTCCAGATATCATTTGTTCAGCTTGTTTCCATCTCACTGAGGCAGAGACAACTCAGGAGGTAGAGGAGAGGGGGAATGGCATGAACACAGCACAGGTGATAGGGATGGATCCAACAAATGGCAAGACTTTTCAGCTGGATAGAAAAACTCATAAAGTTTAGTAGGAAATATCTGGAAAGATAAACTTGGATGATATTACAGGACATCTTTAAAAATAGACAGTGGCATTTTGTTCTTATTCAGAGGGCACTGGGGAGAATTTAATGATATTTGAGCAAGTCAGTGACATAATAAGATAAACAACTAATATTCACACAACAGATATTATAAAGTAATTCTTGCAGATAGCATCTCATTTAATCAGAACCCTGCCCTAGAAATAGTATTTCTACAGTAACAGGAAATGTAGAGTGAGAGCCAGCAAAAGTCATGGGAGCTAATGTGTGGATTTCAACGAAGAAATAATGAAATCTTTAACCACTATAGTGATGTCTAGAATAAAGAAAAAGAAAACCAAGATGTATTTGACAATGAAGAAGTAGCTAGATCTGGTAACTGGTCGGATGTGGAAGCAACAAAGTAAAAGAAATCAATCATGACCATACAATTTTAATCTTAATAACTAGGAAATTGGTAGTTCCCTTAATAATAGTAGGAGGGAACAGCAAAAGAAGTTGGAACATTTTTTATGGTGTTGGAAAATGACATACTGTTTCTGGATATATTAGCATGAATGTGTCCTGGGACATCTAATGAAAAATGTTCCAGAGCAGAACATTGCATGTGTGTCACTTTGCAGCCATATTGAGATTAGAGGTATTAAAGATAGAATATGTAAATGATCTAGGTGATCATTTGTAGATCACCTTGTAGGTGATCAAGGTAGAACATAAAGACATGAAAGGGAAGAAGAAGGAGAAAGAGAACGATCTGAGTAACCCCAGTGTTCTCAGGAAATGAGAAAGCAGCATAACTCAGTGATGGCAACGGTGGGGTCAGAGAATGTGCATCAGCTGAAGCACAGCGCAACAGACAGGCGACTGCTCACACATAGTGAGCTCACACATAGTGAGCAGTGGTGAAAACCTTTGCAGGCAGGCCAGTTCTGTATTCTGGCTCAGCCACTTGTCAACTGTGACTTGTCATTTGGACAAACTACTTAATCTCTCTAAACCTGCCTCCTCTTCTGTAAAATGAGGATCATGGTTCCCTTGTGATTGGCATAAGGAAGTATGGGATTAGTGAAGCGATTCAATAAGATAACATATACATACAGCACATACTATACTGCCAGACCTGTAAGTGTGCTCAGACAAGCTCAACACAGTTGAAATACATAAGAGAAGGACACAACTGAGGGGAAATAATAGAAAATTCATAGTGACTTCCAACCACTAGAGTTTCATAACGTTGCCCTGTGCTGTCATCTTGAAGTAAAAGAAGATAAGACAATTAATGAAAAGGATTCATAGTACACTGGAAGCAGAGGGGGAAGTTACACTCTCTGGAGGCTGCCCTCCAAAAGCAGGGGAGGGCCTAAAGAACAGACCAGGGGCTCCTGGGTGGCTCAGTGGGTTAAGCATCTGACCCCTAGTTTTGGCTCAGGTCATGATCTCAGGGTTTGTGAGTTTGAGCCCCATATCCGGCTCTGCACTGGTGTTGCGGAGCCTGCTTGGGAGTCTCTCTCTCTCTCTCTCTCTCTCTCTCTCTGCCCCTCCTCCATGTGCACTTACATGTGTGCCCATGCACTCTTGCTCTCGCTCTCACTCTCTCAAAATAAATAAATAAACTTAAGAAAAAAGAAACTCAGAAGGCAGAAAACAAAAAGGGAAAGGCCATTTGACAGAGACAAGAGAGGAAGTTCATGATTCAAGGGGCCAAATGCCTGGGGAGTGTGAGTCTCTCGTTTAAAGGGGATTGGGTGAAGCACAAAGTTTGGAAGCTGTGGACAGGGGAAAGGCATAATACAGTTTTTAAAAAGAAAAAAAAATAGAAAAAGAAGAGACAAAGCAAGATGCAGGGAAATTTTCTGAAAGGATAAATTAAGAAAAAAACCTGTATTTTCTAACAAATTAATTTGATTGTTGGTTTTATACTTCTTGACTATTTTGCATCTGCATATGTTATTAGTTACGTCAAAATATTGAATAAAGATGAAGTAAATAAGACCCAAAGAGAGGCATTAGAAAGGAAGTGGCTTACGCAATGGCTAGGCCCCTTGAGTCCTCGCCTTGAAGAGAAGGGAAAGTCAAGTTGTCTGGACATACAGAGGCCAAGGGCCTTCACCCTGTGCTGGGCAGGTTTACCTTTCTCATAAATTTGAAGAGGCATTTCCAAGCATTTTCAGTGCTGGTGATAGGATAACGGATATACCTAAGCCTAGTGAGAACCTCCATCGACATTCATGAGAAATTGTCTCAATTATCATAACTCACAAAACACTTCTTCAAGTGCCAGGCACCGTCAACACAGTCTTATTTAACCCCTACCATAAGACCCTAGGAGAAAGGAACTGTGACTTTGCACATTTTACAAATAAACCAAAGCACAGAGCTATAATGTCACCTGCCTGAAGTCCCTCAGCCAGGCAACAGCAGGGCCCAGAGTGATTTTTTTTAGCACGTGCACTTAACTGTCATGGAGAAACTTCACAATGTGAGCACGTTCTCAGTAAACAGTGTTATATTTTTTTTCATTCAGAAGACAATGCGTGATTAACAATTGCTTTTTCTCTTAATATTTCACTTTATGCAATTCTAACACCCCATCTATATCTGAGTAACTTCTGATATTTGCTTGTAGCCTTGGAATCTTCTTTGAAGAGTGTGTTTGGAGGCCCAAGGTGGAAAACTTAAAGGAAAACGGTGACTTCCAAATGTTGTACAAAAGTTGCACAAAATCTCAGTTTTCCTAGATAGTAAATACTGAAAAACTTAGCTATAAAGTCCTAAAAATGTAATTGTAGCTTGCTAACACTATTAAATATGTATACTGTGGTCTTTGTGACAATTGTATTAATCCTTTTACAAAGCCTTCAGAAGTTCCATCACAGAAGCATGGATGCTGTTTTGATCTATTTATTACTCTTAAGTGTTCAGAGAACTGTCCCTATTTTCTAATTAACACTTTTAAAGATAAAAAGCCATGTATTAAATCAATCTGAATGATGGTTGTTTGTGAATCCCACAAGATAAGGCAATTTGCATGTTCACTTTGTACTTACAAACTAAATCTGCACATCTCCAAAGCAACCCCTTATAATGTAAACCTTTTGTGAGTATTTGTAACTTGAAAGAAAGGTTGGCCTACTACAGAAACAGTGCCAATTATCTAAAGGGTTTCGTTACCAAACATGATTAAGATACAAAGATATTGGGTTGTTATTTCATATTGTTTGCTATGGAATTTGAAGAAATGACTTTTAAAACCTCTAGGATTATAGATTACTACCTTTGTGTGGGGAACTAACACAACTAATTTCCCCCAACAGTTAACTGCTTTCAAAAGTACCCAGTTGCCACTCAATTGGGGTAAAATTCCTTTGATATGAATTAAATTGCTTGCTGATGAAATGCACCTTTCAGCGACCTGTTTGAGTTTCAGTGGATGCTGTAGCACACTTCGTGATGTGAATTCCAGTGTTAGTGCTAAATCACTGTGGTGATTTATTATTGGATTTTCAGTCCTGATGAGTCAGCGCCGTAAGCTGTTTACCAAATTAGAATTTCAAGAACAATGGCACTGTTCTCATTAAATAGAAGCTTTTGTTGCCGATATATGCTATTATTTCCACGTGGTTATGGTGTGGTGTGTTCACACTTGGGGCACTCATCAGATAGGGTTTCTTTGCTGTTGCAGTATCTGTCTTCATTGGGCTTTACGTGCTCAATCAACTTTGAAACCATGTGTAAAAGCCCCAGTTTTCAAAATTCAGAAAAGGATCCTTTATCTTCTCTAAACAGTTCAACCTGTGCTTTCCCCTTTGCCAAATACCTCAAGAAACCAGAACTATCATGTTGGCTAATGAAAATGGCATCAGATTCTTCTCTTTTTTCCTAAGGAAAATAAAAACCAATGCCTTACATCCATTGACCTCTCTGGAATGGTTCTGTAAAAGGTAAGATATGAAAATAGCTTTTGAGACCCTGGGTTCTGAGACAGTCAGAATGTGGTACTGACTTTTCCTGGCAAAAAGCAGATTTTTTTTTTCACTTCTTTATTCAGCGAGCATTTGTTGACTATCCACTGCATGTCCTGTCCAGTGCCGTTATAACTGTTACTGGCACATCAGATATAAATGTAAGCATGAAATCCACTTCGTCATGTAGGTTACTTTCTGAAAAAAGAAGACAAGCATAAAACAAATAACTCGATAAATATATACAACAATGTCAGCTCACAATTTCTATAGCTGCTAGATGTGTCCACTGTCATTGAAGTGCTTCAAACTTCAGCAAAAGTGAGTGAAATAAGGTTTGCTGATCCCAAGACCAATTTTGAGCTTATTTTAACAAGAAGAAGCTTCATACATCTTTAATACAGCAACTGCTTCTTAGGAGCCCATGCACAATCTTCATATTTTAGGTTCCGTTATAAATTCTACCTAATTATAGCACTTTCCAGCACTTTATATTCTGAATCTAAATTGAAATGATCAGAGGGCTGTGATCGAACCCCTAGAAAGAGCACTAGACAATCTTTTTTAGACCTTGCCTGTCATTCTTAGTAGGTGATTAAAAAAAATCATACTTTTATCTTTATTATGTCAGGATTACAATGAGACTAGCTATGGACAAACAAAACCTATCAGGAACTCAAACCCTAAAGCAATGGATCTCGGCCCTTGGTTTGTGTTCCCACTGCCAAACACGTGGTAAAAGATGTTCACATGTGGGACAGTTTCAAGGACATTTAAGGATTTGTGCAATCCCCGGAACTCTAGCTAAATCCTTCAAGACTGCAAATGGGAATACGAGTGAGTGAGAATGTAACTTCTGTAGAAATAACTTTGGATCTTCTGCTCTAGTTTATTTTTAAGTAAACCGATTGAAAAGGGCTACTAATCACAAATTACATGTGACCACCTCCCAAAGAATCATAAGCACGCGTGCCACAACAGTGCGTTTATAACCGCTGACCCAGAGAAACAAAATTCTTCTAAAGTTGGATAATCATAGGTGTTCTGAACCTTTAGAAACTTGTTATATAGTTAAATTCCAATCACCAAAGCCAACCAGTGCCATAATTTAAGCACTTAGCTGGCTTTATTCCTATATACTTTTCTCCTACTTGGCTTCCCTTCTCTCTTTCTTATGAAAGATCTGATGATAGAGGGGGGTGGGGTAGCTAGTTAGCTCTCCCTGAAGCAGATACTTCCCCTTCCCTGCAGTCTCTGTGTCTCTCAGACCACCACTGACAAGTGTTGATATGTGGAAGTAGTTACCTCAGGTCGACTGTTCCTGCAGCCAAGCTGGGAGCAGTCACTTCACTGGAAAGCCCTGTGGTCCCTGCCAGCTCCTCTGGTCCACAGATGTCTCAGGATGCAGCCCCGCCCTTCCCTGGTTGCAGCAACGGGGCTTGCAAATGATCAGCGCTCCAGAGTTGTAGCCGACCTTAAGGTGGAGTTCCACATAAGGTGGCAAACTTGTGGGCTTCGGGAAGAAAATATATTTTAACATGTGACACACACACTCAACAAAGTTTGAGAAAGAATTCCTTTCTTTTTCAATTCAGGTAGGAACGTTTTTTTCTTTCTGTGAATGAATCCGTTGCTTTTTGGGGGGTGAATGTGGTTTTACATACCCTAAGTTTACCCATAAATCCTTCTGAAAATGCAAACTGAAAGCACACTTTCCTGCTCATTAAATTCTATTATACCAAAAGAAAGATCTAAGTTTAACTGTAACAGGATCTAAGCGGTGCTGGAAACCAGCACTACAGGGCCGCCCTGTAAACAGTACAGCATGAGAACACTTGAGAAGGTCTGTCTCTCCACTCGGACTCAATAGGCAATTGCTACGTGGAGTCCAATCTAACATTACGTTAGTTGCTTAAACCCAAATAGCATGACTGTGTAGCCTTTTTTAATGATTGTGAGACAGGACACACGTCTGAGAGAAAATAAAATCGTTAAGTACGATTTCTCGAGAATAATCTGACTGTTCCTGGATAGGCAGCATTGTTGGAACCTTATGTTTTCACATTTTTGTGAGTAAATAAAAACTGTAGAATTTATGTCCATGGACATTAAGAAAAAGCTTGGCTTAAAGGCCAGGTTTCTTTTTTTTAATTCAACAAAGGAAAGGGAAATTTAAGAGAAGAAAAGAAGAAAAATAGAAGAAAAGGAGAGAGAATAAAGACATAGAACAGAAGGAAGCCAAAACCGAACAGAGAAATGGAAGGGAGGAAGAGAGGCAGGGAGGGGAGAGACAAAAGAGAAGGGTAGAATCGAATATGGAAGTTAAATATACTGGCAGCACAGTGATTTAAACATGCTGAACTTTCGGAGCGGATCAGCAAAAAGTTAGAAAGCTCAGGTGTTTCTGTAATGGTGATACACTGGGAAAATTCACACTGTTAAATGAGCCTCAGATTCTCACTTCTACCTGCATGAAACACAAACACACTGTTAGTACGCTGGGCTGTAACGGAAACGATGCCAAAAGGGGTACAAGGCTGGAATACTTGTGAAAACCTTGGGTCTTGTGCTCCTTCACCATTAAATTATAGAATTTGTCCATTTATACTTTATATGCTCTTAAATATTGCATATTTTGTTTGTTGCATAGCTTGATTGAATAATTTTAAAAACATGCCACTCTTTTTATGAGGAAATTATTTTGAACACATGATAAAAATTCAGTGTTAATTTTTTTTCCCCATTGAGAAATAGTTTCAGGGTTAAATACTCAAATCCAGTTCATGATCCCAGGGATTAAAAGTCAGCAAAACGCTGACCTGGTGATGCAGGATTAGAACCAGAGAAAGCATTTGCATGAAGGCTGGGATGCGTCTTGGAAGTACAGGCTAGGATGCTCGGAAGAGAACATAAAACTAAAGAAGACACTTGGTTACCCTGTTACCACGTAGATGTACAACAGCAAACCCAACAGCCATGTTTCAGATCTGCTCTACTATATGAGCATTTGCTTCACGAAATTGCTACGTACATGCCCTATCTGAAAGTCTGTAAGAGAAAACCGTCCTTTAATTACAAACTTATTTTGTACAAAAAAATCTTTGGTTCCACTGTAAATGTTGTTGTTAATGGAGATGACATCGGAGAAAACTTTTCCATCTTTATAATATCAGTTTATACTGACCACATGGTTAGACATGAAGATTTCTGAGATTTTTGCCTAACACATGTACATGTTTCTCTTTCCACAAGTATAAATTATTTATTCTTCTGGATCTCCATTCATCATTCTCAAAATGGAGAAAATATAGAAAATGTATGTATTATGGATTTGCCTGTCTGCACTCTATTACAGAGCAATCCTTGCCCACATTTAAGGATTTATTTAAAGAGAATTTAAATATAAACAGATTCATATGCACGTGCATACATAATGGAAGAATGGAAAAAGGAGGAAATGTTAGGAGATTTCCTTTCTAATTTTTTTCTACGAAGAACCACTTCTTACATGCATGATGTTTGGAGTATTCTTTCTTAAACAGATATTCATTCTTTTCTCTTATCAGTACTGTGCACTGAGAGCAAAGGATGCCGTATTTGTAATATCTGTGTGTTTTTTTCTTGGAGTTTGTTCCTGATTAAGCACAGAGTTGCTGTACTAGCTCTATGTTTGCTGCTCGCACTGCCCAAATGTAAAGTAGTGAAGTCCAAATGCTGAGGA
Organism: Hyaena hyaena; assembly: GCF_003009895.1. Taxonomy (NCBI): domain Eukaryota; kingdom Metazoa; phylum Chordata; class Mammalia; order Carnivora; family Hyaenidae; genus Hyaena; species Hyaena hyaena. Next base: position 1,346,173 of record NW_024081012.1, read on the forward strand.
AAAGCATAACTTTAGGACACAGGTAGATGCTGTTGTATGAAGAGCACCTGATTTGGGCATCAGGGGTGGCACGGAGGAAGGAAGGGAAGTGATGCTTTACTTCTGTTAACCTGGTTTGTCAATGCATCTCTGCATAGCGTATCTACTTCTAATGCTTAAATGTATGTGCAAATCCCCTGAGCGCTAAGTCATGTCATTCATCTTTTGCGACGTGTTATTGTTATGCATATATACCAGTTTTGCCAAAAGTTCCCCATTACAATAACAAACTGTGAGGGTTAGTTCTGCATCAGCCCTTGAATTTCCTCCTGAAAAACTGGCCTGCTTTCCTTTCAGTTTGTGAACACCCAGGCCAATATCACTCATGTCTTGTTACATAACAAAAGAAAATAAAGGCAAGTTGAACAGTAATCTGGCTTCGCCTGTTTATTCTGGACACCATTCTGACCTGCACAACTCAGACTATAGGCATTGTTTCCTTGTGTCCCTATAAACGGAAAAACAAGGCAACTGAATACGCCAACCCCTTAGTTCTAGCTCTTTGCCAAATCCTCTCGGGGATTTAGCCAAATATCCTCACCCATTTATGGAATGACGTGTGCCCTTACTAAGAAAATTCTCACCATCCCATTCAGCCTCCTTCTCTTCTAAATCTGTGCACAAATCATGGCCGGCTAACGAGCATAGTGAGTGTTTTACTTTGCATGTCAAAGACTGCTGAACGTGCCATTTCTTCTTTGAAGGGCATCATTACACTGGCATCCCAGGTACTCCCCGTGGAGGATTACAAAAGTCTGGCTACAATCAACACCCTGTCCTAACCCTGAATGAGTGTCATATCTCTTGAACAGGTGCCGGGACCAAAGACCAGGGCCAGCTGTAACTCTCTCAGCCTTTTTCATGAGGTAATAAGAATTTTCGGCAGGCTTGACGGAAATTTTGAGATTCGCTGAATTGATAAATGTCAAATAAGTGGGGAAAGGAAGTGAGTGGTTTACGCATTGATTTGTCATCAATGGAGCTGTAGATCAGATGGCAACATGATCATTTTTAGAGCAGCTCTCGTCTTCCTCTGCTCAAATGCACCAAATGAAGCGCCCATTTGCTGACTAGAAATTCACAGTTGAGGTCGACTGGTGATGCAGTGCGAAGAAGCCTGTTCTGTTCCTCTGCTCACGAAAAAGCCGTGCCAACCTTCACCTTTAAATAGCTCCACATTTAATTATGCGATACTTAGGAATAAAGTTCAGTCACAGTTCACTAATAATTTGCTCCCACCTTAAGACGGGGGGGGGGGAGGGGGGTGAAAAAAAAGAAAGAAAGAAAGAAAGAAGAAAGAAAGAAAGAAAGAAAGAAAGAAAAAAGAAAAAGAATAAAATTTAGCAGTCACTCACTCTTCAAAAGAAAAAAAATGGACAACTCAGTGCCAGGTTATGAATAAAATAAAGCGTTTATTTGAGGGAAAATTACAATCGTTTAAACTAATTACAATAAAAATAAACTCAAAAATTTTAAAGAGTGATATTCTAAAACCTTAGGAAGTGATGGATTAACTTAAGCAAACAGAACTGAAAGAAGGTACAGTAGCTACTTTCTTGAAAACAAAACAATCTCTTCGTTGCTGCCATTTGTCTGAATTCTTCCTTCGGGCAAGCTGGACAGCTGCACTAGTAGGTTTTTTAGTCATGGGTTGTAAGCCCCACCTGGCTAGATTTGTTTAGCAGACAGCTGGCAGAATTAAATAAAAAGAATGGGACACAAAATGCTTCCCAAAAAAAGCTGAGAGAATACTTTCTGGATGTTTTAGCCTTTTCGAGGTTGATGGTTTTCTGTCTACTTTTTTCTTGCCTATATTCACATACTACTATATGTGAATGCACATCGTAGATACTCTCTCTCAATTATAACACCAGGGCTGAGGTAAAAATGCAGCATAAATGAAAACATCAAGTAAGCATGTCTTGAACGACTTTTTTTTTTTTAGTTAGAAATACCAATTTGCAGTTTCTAAGTCCCCAAGAATGACATCAGTTTTAAATTAGCATTTTTTTATTTCTACATTTTCTTTGCTATTTTTTAAAGCCAATAAAATAGATTTTCTTCATCTGGAATGTTCTTTCTAGCTTAAAGATAAGAAGGAGTCTAAATTGTGGGAATGGCATCCTTCTGCATCTGTTTCTCTCACAAACCTATCAAATATCTAATTTTTGGCATGACTGCTGGCTCCGACAGCGGATGACATAGGCCAGCTTTGTGGTTACATGTTTCACTTTTAATCTCATGGAAATAAAAATCAGCACTGAAATGTCCCTTTACATGTGACAATTTGGGACTCTTTTCCAAAAGCCCAGGCAGAGGGGCGTTAACCTGGTTAAGCTTAACACACAGCATATGCGGAAGTGTCATGCATTTTTATGCTAAAAGGCACAAAGCAAACCTGCCTTCGGTAAAGCTTTGTAGCTTTGTTCCCATCAGAAGCTCGGACTGCAAACAATAGGACCTGTGTGACTCAGTTGCAGCAAGTTACTAAAGAGTGACCAAAACAGCACACCAGGATGGGAGATGAAATCGCTCACATCCTCTGTGTGTTTTGTCTCTTTCCATAAATGCGGCAGAACTAGTGGAATATTTCAACCATCATGGGTTTGCTACTTAGCAGGGGGAGAATCCAGCTTTTCACTAAACACAGTAAATATAGTATGGAAGCTCAAAAAAACCAAAATGGTTTGGACATGATCCTGATTGGAGGAACTCCATGAAAATGGATTCCAACTGCTTATAAATGAGCAAGGGGGTGGGGGTGTGCTGGTTTTCAAGACAGCATGGCAGAGAAACATTAATGCCGATACCCAGCTAGCACCTATGAGACGACAATGATTTGCTGCCACACCAAACGTAAAACTACTCAGAAGTTGAAATCTATTTATACAGCCCGTGGAAATGTTCTGAATATTAAGGACCAGGCCAGGAAACAAACTCTTTAATTCATGACCTAATACTTGCTTTCCAGAGCAAAAGCCTGACTTGGCCCCTCTCCACCCAGCCTATACATCTCTCCATGCGACGTAGACTTTATGGAGCCAGGCATGATCTGTTCATTGCAGAGGCCTGATTCTCCCTAAGCACTGATATCAATATCATACATTTCAAATACAAGGGAGGCCTGGGCAGGCTTAATCCCCCGGGCCCAAGTAAATCGAGTGTGGTCTCTTGGGAGGCTGTTGGCATACGGCAAAAAGACAGTGTTACTGTATATGTTTTTACATGGTTAGCAAAATGGGTCCCCATCAAAGACTGAGAAAACAGCCATGGTGAGAAGAGAGGAATGAGGTCACTCTAGGTTTCTGTCTGACCCTTGAAGACAATCCAATCTTGGCTGTCATCTGACAGTGTTCTATTTAGTTTGATAGATACAATTACATCTATCTGGCCAGATAATTACAGTGCTGTGCATCTTCCATGTAGTGGTGGCTTAGCAGAATTAAAAGCTATAAAATCCTTTTGTGTGTGCTAGGGGGCCTCTCTTTTTCTTCCTAATACAGATTTCCTCTCCCCCACCCCCCCCTGCCCAAGCAAAAGAAGGGGTAAAGAATTCCCTGTAAATTGTAGATTGTGATTCTGAAGTATCTGTAAACTTTCATATGAATCCATCAACTCTGTCCTAGATCAAGTTGCTACTCAGCCAACTTCTTTACGAAAGAAAATTGATTCTTGTTTACTTCTTTCAGTAAAGAGAATCATGATGAATTTTAATAGGATAACCCCCTACTGCTAGAAAATCTCCCTCCTTTGGTTATGGGAGCTTTGAAATTCGTAAATCAGAAATAAGCTTGGATTCCTTTTTAATATTTTTAGACAAAAATAAAAGATCTCTAGAAGTTTCAAGCTCAACCTTAATAATGGCTCAACAGCCTTATTTTTCTTATTTTGTTTTCATCACCCCAGTAAGTAGTACTTACTCTGATACTTTGCTAAAAGACCTTTTAATTGCAAATTGACCTTCAATTGTTAAAGGAATCGCCCACCACCAATAATATCTGATTTCTGGATGAAAATTAATATCATCCCTTACTATTTTAGCACACATAAGCATTTAATTGGGAATGGTGTATACTACTCAGTAAAATGAATATTCCTGGGAGGAAAAAAGGAGTATTTCTCTAAATGTTAATTCTCTTCATTGAAAACCATGAGAGCAAAAAGTTTATTATTTAGGACAGAGGTAAACACATTGCTATGGGAATACTCTAGTGTGCACGCCATAGCTTTCTTCAAGATATCATAATCTCTCATAAGTAGCAAACAGAAAATATACTGCACTGTTTGTTGGATCAAAAGATACTATGTATCTTGGGAAGATCATTTATTTTTTTTTTAATTTTTAGAGTTAAATTTATAACCTAACAGATTACTAATTTCTTCCACCACTTAGCATTTCAAGTCACTAATTAACTACTCCCATTAAATGTATGTTTTCCACACTTAAGGAACCAAAGAAACCTGCAGCCTCTGTCTATTCACCCAGGGATCACTTTCCTAGTGGTGAAATGAAACCAGTCTCTTTGTGGAATGGAGCGATCACTGGATGCCAGTAACACTACCCTACAATGTGTGGAGGGGGAAATGAAGGCTAGCTCATCCGAAGGAAACTACAGGGGAATTTTAGATCAGCAGAATGCAATTATCCAAGTTGGAATTGTTCCAGGACACCAAAAGCGAACTTTAAAGGTAGGTAAATTGAATAGCATTGCTCCTCAATTGCAGTGCAAGCAACCACATCCCTGACGAGACTCGTGCTTGTTCTCTTTGTCTTTGCTCTGTGAATACTAGTGTCCGAGGTCCTGGCCACTGTCATATGGAATCGAGTGTGTAGATCATCTGAGCAGAATGGAGGGCATCAGATCTAGTAACGAACACCCTCCCCTCTTCAGCTATCTAAAAGGTGAAAAAAGCCATTTTTAGAAGCCGTTTCAAGACACAATATATTTGTTGACCAGGTAGTAGAAAACTGGATTTCTCCACCCGCTTTTGCATCTAAATGGGACCATGTGACTGAGTTCTGTCTGGCCAATGGAATGTGAGCAGAAGTATATACTTGACCTCTAGCTGGGCCATAAAACAGACCAGTCGGTTTGTCGATTTCTCTGTCTCTGTTTCTCTCTTTCTTTCTCTCTCTCCTCTCTCTCTGTCTCTGTCTCTGTCTCTGTCTCTCTGTCTCTCTGTCTCTCTCTCTCTCTCTCTCTCTCTCACACACACACACACACACACACACGTGCATGGAAGTGAAGTGCCCACTTGGAAGCAAGTCCTCCTATTTAGAGAATAGCTGCCCAGAGGAGTCACTCAAGCTACATGAGACTGTACCATGAACAAGGGGTAAGACAAAACTTTTATTGTGGTAAGATTTGGGAATTTGTCTTACACTAACTAGAAATATCTTGACTACTATAATGTCCATTACAGAAATGGAATTCCCTTGAATTCTGGAGTTGAGAAAGTTTAAAAGTCACTCCACGAAGCAAGAATGAGGCAAAATGTACATTTTTGTGCTTTCCTTGTAAATGTAAAATTTATACTACTGTTCTGAGGGGGGAAATAAGCATAATATATTATACTGTAAGAACTTTGCATAATTATTATGCTTTGACCTAGCCATTCCACTTCTAAAATCTACCCTTAAGGAAAAATTCAAAACTAAGATTTTTGTTGCTCAGATCATTGGTTATGATAATCAAAATATTATACAGCCTTTCTTACCAACAATAGAAGGATAGTTATCAAAACTTTGGTTATATGCCTTTATCAGGAAATGCTATGCAATCATTAAAAATTGTATACGCAGTGAATATTTCAGTCACGGATTTATTCAAAGCTAATGTTTATTGAGCACCATTTTATGTTCTAGGACTTATGCTAGATGTTGGGGATATGGCAATGAGCAACACAGTAAAGTTAGTTCCCTACTCTTATAATGTGTTTATTTTTGGCGGTAAGACTACCATGGTGCAATAAACAAATCAATCAATAAAATGACCAATACTAGTAACAAACTGGGCAAATGTTTCACCGAGAGTTAAGTGAAAATTTCTAACATGCAGGACTATATATACACCACACGCACACATACACACCCCACATACAGAGTTAGAGAGAAAAAGTCCGTAGAGAAAAATAGTAAAATCCTAACATATGCATATGCAATATTTCTAATCATGAGCAACTCAAAGGCCATGAAACATATAAATGAGTTGCATTGCTGCTGTATGCATTTGAAATACCAAGTGTACAGCACCAGTGTGGAGAGATCGATTTACATAGGGTACAAATTAGGCAGCTAACTAGCAGCCACTTCTCAAAACGATTGCATTGTTACAAATCAAGGAACGTTCTGCAAAGTGATTTAAATTATCCAAAGGAAAACATCACTTTTAACAAATTTTTGAAAAGCTTAAAAATGGTGATGGGTTCCGATAGAAACTAGCTGCTAGCACTGATAATGGGAATGGAAGAACGTAAGTCTAGAGCAGTACTAGTATGATGGTTCTTGTGGAAGCTGGGGCCTGGAGATGGGTTCCTGCTCCCTCCCTCCCCATCCCTGCCCTGGAAGTAATACAAAGTAACCCGTGAAACTTTTTCAGCTTGTATCCAAAGAATGCAAAATTTACTCATTGGATGAAAAATTTAAGAATCACTAGCGCTCTGAAGTGGATGATTAAATTTCCCTCTACAATTTTACTCTGTTTTCAGGGGCAAATTTCTATGCTCCGGTAGGATAAGTTCATATGTCAATTTTTCAAGGGCTCAGTATGTTCACTCACAAATGTCGAATGTCTGTGCCTTCCTATCAGCAGTGATTGTTTCTTCTGGGTTGGGGAATTGGGGATTATTTTTGTTTTAGTCTTAAACTTCTGCTTTCTTAAATATTTCCTAAAGAAAGTATGGCTTGCTTTAAATGTTAAATAAAAACAAAAATTAATGCGTACAGGTATATACAAGCATAAAAGTATACGGTCATCACCTAATATTAGGACAACTTTTTAGCAGTGACTGAGATTTCTGCTTCGTCTAGAACACCACCTTGCACCTGCGTGGGTGGAAGTACCATCAATAGTATCACACTGTTGGCCATAATGATCCCAATTGCCATCACCTGGCAGGTGAGCTTAGTGATGCATTTGGGGATCATGCCACACTCTCAAAGACATAAATCACAAAGATGCTGAGTCCCCTGAAAGGCTGACCACCTCCCCAAAGACCATTCACATTTACCCATCCATCATTTATTAGAGCCCCACACATTCAGGTAAAGGCTGCAGAGCAGATAACATTTCAGAAGCCACATATTTCCACAGAATTGGAAAAGAAAACTTCTTCTAATGAATGTCAATGAAAAATCTCAGACATTATGCACAGGCAGGAGGGTCTGCAGTCCTGAATGTATCCCACCAGAACTAACTCTGTTGGCAGCAGTGGAGAGCTCTGAATCAGAAGGTTGGAAGGAATCTAAGTAAGACATCTAGTCCATCACCCTGCCTGCAGGCGATTTTCCAGGCAGATGGGTATTTATCCTGTTCTTAAAGCTCTCCGCTGATCTGAGGGAAAAAGACAAGAGTATTTATATCCATGATGTTTTCTTACCAAATGTGTAATATTTGCCACCTACACCATCTGCAGCAGTTCAGAATGTAGTAAGATTGAAAGTTAAACTCATTGATCTCAGGAAAGACAATGAAATGAAAATATTTTGCATGATATAACTTCCCTCAAAGCTTTTGATGAAGAATTCATACAATGGCGTCAGTAGTTTCGGGCAAAGAATTAAGCCTTTGCTTGGCAAATGACAATCATTGCGATGTTCAGACCTCAGGAAAAACTGCATTGTTATTGTTGCTTTTAACATGGTTCTGTGGAAGTTAAGTCCACGGTCATAGGCTTATTCTCTGGGCAGGTCATTTAGCGGTATTTTGTTCCATGGCTTTTAACCACAGCCACCTGTCTCTCAAATATACATCCTTCATCACAAACACTTTAAGAGAATATGAATAAATTATCAAGAGCTCATGTTTTTGAGGGGAGTGGGGCTCCTTTTTCTGTCTTTCCAGTTATGTGCATCATCATTTTTCTGCATGAAATAAACCTAATTCATTGTTTAATATTTGGATACAGACATGAAATTTAAAGATCTCCTGGCCAGATTTTATAAAGAACTACCCAAACCCCAATCCCTTAATCCTCTTATCCACATACCCAGTTTCTTCATATTTTGGAACTGGAGCTGTTTAAGACCTGCTTGCTGTTTAAGCAGGTCATTTTTCCTGACATGCCATATACTGACTGTCTAGCAACCTCTAGTGCTTTTGTTGCTGTGTGCCCAACCTCAGGTTTGTTCCTCTGATGTCTTTGTTCTTTAGCTAACATCACAAGTCAATATTTATGATTTGTCCTTGACATTTGCTGGTGAGAGATGCCACCTCCACCCAGACAGAAACCACAGCTGGCCCAGATATCTGTGGAAGAGCATAATCAGGGCCTTGACCATGAGTTAGATCTATAAGAAACACCACTCTGTGGATAATCCAATCACCAGCATCTATTCTTAGTTCAGGTGTCATATACATGGCTCTATCCTCAAACTTAAAAGTTTCTATAGGAAACCTTTTTCTCAAAAGCTAGTCCTTCTGGGAGTAAGTCAATAATTCAGAGCCTATGCTAGAATGACTGCAGGTCTTATTGAAGGAACCATAATTTCAAATGTAAGTCACTCAAAAGAATCAGTATTATAGGATTTATTCTCCCTACTACAGAAAGTTGGTGAAGATGGCCTAACTTATTTATGCAATTAGTATATATAAAATGATCAAACAAAATTTTGGCAACATTCTTCCACACATGAGTTAGCTTTCTTTCCCAATAAACAAATAAATAAATAAAATAATGGAGAATCAACTACACTAGTATAATAGAAAGAGAATCATCTTGGTAGTCTAGAGGTCAGATTTCAAACCATGTCCTGCTATTTGACACTTGTATGAAGCAGGTACAAACTTACTTACATATAACACATAGTTCTAGAACATTTCTAAAATAACCAAAATCTACCAAGCCCTGACCTTGTGCCAAACTGGGAATGCTCAGTAGATAAGGTAGAGTGAGCCAAAACAGATGAAATAGGGGCTGGGGCATTCTATGCTCAGTCAAGGCCAGTCCAAACTAGCATGAATATCTAAAATTTCTGATCAGGGGCGCCTGGGTGGCTTAGTTGGTTGAGAGTTGGATTTCGACTCAGATCATCATCTCATGGCTCTGCTCTTGAGTTCGAGCCCCATGTCTGTGCTGACAGCTCAGAGCCTGGAGCCTGATTTAGATTCTGTCTCCATCTCTCTCTGTCCTTCCCCCACTCACGCTCTGCCTCCCTCTCTCAAAAATAAATATTTAAAAAATAAGAATAAAATAAAATTTCTGATCAAACAGTGAAATACTACAGCACATTTTCTGAGGGAAAGTTATTCTCAGACTCTAGCAGTTGTTATTCAAAGAAGTGGTTGGACAAAATACTAAAAATAATCCAGTCCCTGTCCACTGGCTGGCCAGATCTAGTGAAAGGAGAAGGCGACAGGACCCAGCCAACTGGGTGGGAGACAAGTTAGCCTCTAGTCCCAGAGGGAAATGAGTAAGAGACCCAAGACCCAGGAATCAACCCATCACAGCTAGATTAGAAAATGAGTCACACCTGCAGGGGAATTGGTGGTTAGGCTAAGGCCTCCCTGATTCCCACAGCTGTTAGAGGATGTCATCTACTGAAATTCTGTGTGTGTACCGGTCAGTGCTAGGCAGTATCACCAACATACATCTCCTTCATTTCTTACAGAAACCCTCAGAGGTAGCCATTGCTATCAAAAAAATGCTCATGAACAAAGAGCTTTCTGGCTACATATATCGCCTGGAAGATGTTGCATGTTATCACCGCTTACCCTACCATTATCATACTCTTAAAGAATCATGGTGCACATCCAAAGCTCTGAGATGTCCTTGGGGCACCTGGGTGGCTAAGTCAGTTAAGTGGTCGGCTTCAGCTCAGGTCATTGTCCAGGGTACATGAGTATGAGCCCCATGTCAGGCTCTGAGCCTGCTTTCAATTCTGTGTCTCCCTCTCACCCTGCAACCTCCCTTTGTTTGCGTGTGCACTCTCTCTCTCTCTCTCTCTCAAAGATAAGTAAACATTAAAAAAAATTCAAAGCTCTGAGATATCCTGTATTAAAGAAACCATTTTCAATTGCTTATTAGCCCAGAATTTTCAATGAAACTACCTCCCTACCACTTTAACAAATATACTTATATATAGTTTTTTCTTTCAGAAACATTTACAGTCTTCTTTCTGATCTAGTGTTCTAAGGAGAAGACTCTGAAAATTTCTGAGAAATGCATGCAAGTTGTAACACAAAACATTAAACAAATGTAAAATATTATTATTATAACCAATTTGTGCTGGTGAAAATGAGTAAGATGGTGGTGTTGGAAGCCGTTAATGGAATAGTGATGCTTAAGTATGGATCAGTATAGATCTACCAACACAACAAATATCTTGTATATCTAAAGGTCTAAATTTCTGGCACAACATAGGCCACAGAACGAGCATATATTTAGGGTTCATAAAAAATATACAAAGTGAATGAATTAATAAGTCAATGAGAGAGAGAGTAGAAACATCATCACATATTCCATCCCTGAAGAACATATTTTCCTTTGAAGGTGACAATAAATTGTTTTCACACTATGCCCAAATGGTGGCATAGTTCTACCAGAATGATCCAACCATCACAATTATAAACCCACAGGGTATTTGCTCTAGAAAGTGTCTTTTTCTTGCTGGCCCCTTCCCAGCAAAGAATATAGTCCTCACAGGGACTTTCTACTGCCTCTCCATTCCCAAATGAATAACCAAACTTGTACCATTGCCCCTTTAGAAGACTTAGGCTCTGAGAAGTTGGGCGTATACATTTGTTGGAGGTGGGAGAGGAAGAAAGATGGTCTCACAAAAAAATTATAGTTAAAATTTTTAAAAATGTTTGAATGAGTTTCTCAGAGCCTTTAGTACACTAATGAACACCGCAGTTTCCTACAAACAAGTTGAGAAGGAGTGGACATACTATAAAGCAGTTTTTAAGCTGTAAATTTTCCACAGAACTTTATGTTCATGGAACATTTGGGGAGAAATGCTGTGCTGGCTTCTTGAACTTTCCTTACTGTGCTTGGCTAGAGCTATCTTGAGGAATTATTGTAAAGGAAGACATGAGAAAACATGAGTGGTATTCCCCAGAATAGTCATATAGAGCAGTGCTTCAAAAATCATGTTCCTAATAGCCTGCAGGTATTAGGCAAACATTATCATCCTCATTTTGTGAATGGAGAAACTGAGCTTCACAAGAGTTGGGTGATGTGTCTTCAGCCAAACAGCCAAATGATGCCTTCCGCCCCCAAATCCAAAAAGCTTTCTCCTGGGCCACTGCATCTGGCCCCTGGACAGCTCTCACCCCATCACTACATCATGACCTACCATGATGTCACATCCACCCAGGAATCAATTTTGCCTGAGAGGCTCTCTGAAGAAACCAAGTGGGAGCCTCACTTGGTTTGAATTTAATTCTTTTGAGGGCTGTGATCAGAAAACGTGTGCTATCCAATTTTTCCCACACATGCCACTTCTTAGCTGGCCTATCACTGGGGGCCTGTGCAGTGTGGTCTGTTTGAGGCCAATAATCATATCACCATTGTAATGAGTGGCAAATCCTATGTAATTTACACATTAAAAGGAGGCTGAGATGCATGGAAAAACCCAGCCCCCATTTGTCTAATGAAATTAAAGCTCTTAGCCAAATACTGGTGCTGAAAAGAGATGTTTGGGAAGGGCTCTCCCGGGCTCTCTCGCCCCTGCCTCTGAAGAAGAGGGTGAGTGTTCTTTATTCATGATCCCGCCTCTACCTAAATCACTCCCACAATGGGACCTCTAAACCAAGGGGCCCTGTCTGGGAGCATGATTTACACATAGCTGAGGCCAGGCGGGGCTTACAAAGGCATTATGACTAGTTATTTTCAATGACAATTGAAGGGAAAAAGAAAGCAGCAAAGATGTTCTGTGGCTTTGCAGGCAAAGCACTAAACTGTCCCCACCTCCTTCCCCAAGAGGCATAAAAGAAAGTTTGGGCCATACCTGATAAAGCAATTATTTTAAGATATTTTTCTTATTCAGGGGTAACTGGACAGCATCATAAAACAAGTGTGAATAACACAGTTCTTGGAGCAACCGCACTGAGCTGAAGCTCTGGAACAAAACATGGGTCCCATGATAAGGCAAGAAGAGATGGCTGGCTCTAGCATTCAACGGCTGTCCAAATTCTTATGCGTTCCCTAAGACTGAAATTCTCCCTTAAGTCTGGGAACCCGCCATGTTGAAGTGAGATGACACAAAACAACTCACATATAATTGGATGTCAGTCTGAAAGTCAAGAAGCTACCATCATGAAACCAGTTAGTCTATAGAAGGCTCTTGTTGGGTCCATGAATGGCAAATACATGGAAATGCTATAAAGTATTTGGATTTAAGAATATCAATGGAAACATCAAGGCAATAATCTATGCAAAAGAAGAGCCAGAGTACATAGGAAGACATCTAATACTTTAACCAACTTCTCAGAAGTAAATGCATTTGACAAAAAGAAAGAAGGACTCACACACTCATGTTCGCACGTACATGCCTGACTCAGAAGAAGAGGTGTGTTAAGAAGAATTGTCCTCCATTTTCCTCACCCTGCTAAAATGTTTCAAAATCTAGACACTGTCTGATTCCAACCTTGTTTCCTACCAGCCTTCTCCATTCACTATTCTCTAACTACATCTTTCTTTCTTTTCCTCAATCACATCAAATGTCTGACATTTTCCCTATAATATCCTTCCCTAAGATCCTCATACAACTAGCTCTTTCTCATCCAAGTATATTTTTATGGGTTCTAATTTGTTTTTGTTTTTTTTTAATTTCTGAGAGATAGAGATAGTGTGATCAGGGGAGGGTCAGAGAGAGAGGGAGACACAGAATCCAAAACAGGCTCCAGGCTTTGAGCTAGCTGTCAGCACAGAGCCCGACGCGGGGCTTGAACCCACTAACCATGAGATCAGGACCTGAGCCGAAGTCGGCCGCTCAACCGACTGAGCCACTTAGGTGCCCCTATTTTTGTGGGTTCTAAACACATCAGGCCAAATATATTAAAATGCAGTCATCTTAAATAGAATTTATATAAAATGAGAACAGTTGAGTTTCAGTTGATTAGTAACAATTGACACTTCGTATATATTCAAATAAATATTGTTGATTTAAATTCTGCAGTATTCATTTCTTTCTTATTCTTTTTAAAATTTTTTAAACATTTATTTGTCCTTGAGAGACAGAGAGAGACAGAGCACGAGTTGGAGAGGAGTAGAGAGAGCGAGAGACACAGAACCTGAAACAGGCTGCAGGCTTTGAGCTGTCAGCAGAGTCTGATGCTGGGCTCAAACCCATGAACTGTGAGATCATGACCAGAGCCAGTCAGATGCTTAACCAACTGAGCTGCCCAGCCACTCCTTTTTTTTTTTTCTTTTTAAGTAGACTCTACGCCCAGCATGGGACTTGAACTCATGACCCTCAGGCCAAGAGTTGCATGTTCTACGGATTGAGCCATCCAGGTGCCTCTTTGCAGTATTCTTTTCATAAATTATTGACAATAATGTTTTTCCAGGTTTGAAATACTTTCATAAACTCTTAACTCCTAGACATAGACATAATGCCTACGTTAACCAATAGATGAAATAATTCTGCTCTTACCATTTACATTCAGGCCAAATAGCATTTCTTACAAACAAAAGAGGTGTTTTCTACACTACCCCTTCCAAAATATCCACCCACTTCATGTTCAGTGACTTTCTACCATTCATTGTTCTTTTTATCACCTGAAGGTACCCTGTGTTTACAGTTTACCACCTGTTTCCTATTGCTTGAATGTAAGCTTAATGACATCAGAGATACAGATGTCTTCATCACTGCATCTCCAGTGCCTAGAATAATGCCTGGCATATAGTAGGTATTCAATAAATAACTATTAAATGAATGAATGATTGTATGACTGGATGCATTCACACATCCTAGGTTAATTCCACACTAATACCGATTTAATGTAATAATACTTATTTAAATTTGCATTTATATAGGACCCCTAACTAAACTGTTTTCAACAGTAACAATTCAAGATGCCATTTTCAAAAGGTGTTGTAGGGTAGGAGGTGGGGCTGTGGTTCAGTTTTAAGTTTTAAACACAAACCAAAGAAATGCTTCCATCAGGGGAGTTGTAAAGTCCCATTCTGTATCTGATTGGAATTTTGGTTCTCATACAGAAGAGAAAGCCAACAGAGAAAACATGACCAAGCTCTCAAGGTAGATGGGCAGACAACATAACCAGAACTTAAATTTATGGAGACTATTGGAAGGAAGCAAAACTTCCCATTAAAATAGATCTATAAAATCTTGGGATTAAAGTCTATAGTTTCCTAAGTGCACTAATGAACTCCAAGCTTAGCAACAAAAACTTTAAAGTATAGATCAGATATCTTGGTACAGACTGTGGGACAGAGAATGTAGAACTCACTCATAAAGCTCCAGACCAGAGAAGCATGGAACAGAACCATTCAGCCTAATGGGAGTAACATAACATCCATTCAGAGTAATGGGAGGCAAATATCAGAGCCCATGGAGGTGGGGATTTACTTACAACTTCCTTTACAGAGATTGCATTTTAATTATCTTCCACATATCACTTTGCTTTTTTAAAAACCTTTAGTTAAAAACATCTCCTGGTATTGTGATAGACAGAGACCAGGGCCAAATGAATCTTAGAAAATTGTTAAGAGTTTTAATTCTGGGATCCAGAGTAGACTAAGCCAACCATTGCATAATTTGGACTTAAATAGTTTTTGTGTTGTATGTTGGCTATCTTATTGGATTTTCTCAGTAACTTTATTATGTAGGTAAAAAATATATTGTCCCTGTTTTGTGGTGAAGAAACAGATGTTCAGGGAGGTTATATACCTATTTTAGTTAGAATAGGTTAGGATTATGCTACCGTAACAACTAATCCCAAAAGAAACAAACCATGTTTGTTTCTTCATTATACAAAGTCACACAGGCTAGGTACCTCTTCATGGCAGCTGTCCTCTTTACCATGGTTTAGCGAAACACATGATTTCCATTTAGTGGCTCTGCCACCACAGCTCTCTGTAAGTTGGGAAAGAAAGAATTGGAGAGTTACGTAGGAGTGTTTCATTGACTTAACCCAGAGGTGACACACATAATCTCTGTATATAATTCATTGGCCAGAACTAGTCACACAATCCTATTTAAACACAAGGTTGCTGGAACTTATAGTTTTCCATGTTCCCGAGAAAGAAAAATCTGATATTGAATTTGTCTCTATCATAGTGTCTAAGATCAAACAGAAATAAAATGAAAGAGCTAAGATTTGGCCATAATCTGATAACAACCCAGTACTCTTTCCATGACTCTGTCAAAGCTAGAAAATAAAGATTATGTGGGGTTTTTTTTTTTTCTGTTTCTGTTTCCAGGACTCAGCTTATACCTGACATATGGAAGATACTCAAAATAGTTCCTATGATACATGGAAGGAAGGCAAAGGGGGAGGGAAAGAGGAAGTAGAGAGGGAGGAAGGGAGAAAGTACAGACGATCTTTATTATTTCTTAATTTTATGATTGACTGATTCTTTGATGGATGGTAAAGAACAAATATGATATAGCCACAATTTTCCACCCTTACAATGTCTTTTCACAGTGCTAAAATAAAAAAATAAAAGTGTAGAGACCAGTATAGCCACCTTCAAGTTTTGCCAAATTCACACTGCAAATACCTCCATCTATGAAAGAGAGAGAGAAAAAAAAGATGAAGAAAAGAGAAAAAAGGTTAAGAAAAAAGATTAGATGACTCTCATGGGGAGGAAATAGAGGCAAAAGGAATTCATTTGGAATGTAAATTGCTGTATAATATGCCTTGAGTTCTTTGCCAGAGAGGTGACATGTAAAGTAAATGCTACAGCAAAATTATTTAATAATAAGAGTACTGGATTTCTTCCACGCAGTGCAATTTACAGTAGAATCAAAGGACTATGCTTTTACACAGCCCTTACAGGAAAAGTAACACGTGGGCAAGCAGAAATAAATTAAGTATCTGCCATTGATTGTCATGGATAGCACCAGCTTATTGAGCTAATACTTTATTAGTGTGCTATAGCTTGGATGATGATGGTCTTTTTATTGTTTTTGTGGTAACTCTTTATTTTAAGTATCTTATCATTATGAATTCATTTAGTATTGATTACAATAGCGCTGATCATAAAGAATTAATTTGGCCTTACCATGAATATCATATGCACTCTATAAGAGTTCGGCTGTAATTCAAAATTAATTAATATGGTAAAATTTTATTGGTCTTGCAATCCTTTTAAACGAATCTAAGGTATTTTTTTTCAGCAGGTAGAACCTAACAGAAAATCTACCTAAGGTTTTCTTCTTTGGAAGACAGCTTCATTTAATGATAAATGGAAAATCTGTCTTAAAAAAAATTCTTTGTGTCTTAAAATGTTTGTGATTCCAGCCCCAGAATTCAGGGTTACCAAAAGACTAAAGTTTTGAGTCCTAGAAAAATGATCATGTCTGCTGGGTGTTCCCACTTGCTTGGCATGGCTAGGGTGAGCAGCATAATTGAGAGTCTATCTCTCTTCAATATCTTCTGTCTCTCACCAAAGATGATTTGTCCCTGTCAGAGTGAAGGGCTCCCAGCAAAGGAACTCCATTTACTTATAATGATATTGAATTACCAGAAGGTACAATTCAGGACATACTTCTAGCAAGCTGAGATTGTTGAACGTAGGTATTAGTGGGAATCTGGTGAGGTTCAGGGTCTAAATCAAATGGCACGTGTCTGGAATGCCTGTCTGTGGCCTTCAGTTAAAATGCACTCAGCTGCCTTCTGTTGTCACTGCTGTTCTGAAAATAATGATGAGGGCATGCGTAGACCTATTTGGACCTGATGCTACAGATGGCTGACCTTACACATGTCTGGACCAGGGTGTCATTCAAGGACTGCTACTAAAAGACACCAATGTCCTCTCTCCATCCCCTCGGTGCTGAGAAAATCTTTGAGGCTTCTCATCATCCCTGTTAAAATGTTAATGTCACTTAGACCCGACAGAATAATCCATTTACCCACCATGAATTTATCATTAAGCAACCCAACATATAGAATCACTCTGACTAAATAAAATATTAGAATATTAATGAAGAGGTGGGTTGTGAGACACTGTCTGGAGCAAGGGAGGCAGCCCAATAGGCAGCCACTATGGAACGCCACTCGGGTAGGCCCTAGAGTCCTAGGGACCAGAAAACATCCTGAGAAGAGTCAAAGGAGCACACAGAACTGAAATGGAATCTTGAAGACAAAATTTTGGCCAAGGACAGTGCAAGATCAGCCAATTAGCAGGCCAGTGAGGAACTAGGGTGGCTTAGCCCAGGTGGAGTCAGCAGAGAGCAGATGGGTGCTAGGAAACTTCCAGAGCCCTGGCAATAGCTAAGAGCTCCCTGATCTCAGTGGATACGCTAATGAAAAAAAATGAAATTAGAATACAAAGTAGAAAGTCAGCAGCAAAACTGATCCGGAAGCGGATATAGGCCTGTGACCCTAGCGCCTTAGTATATTGTCAGAGTCTAGAGCCAAAGGAGCAGGTCCGGAGAGGCCAGGACAACTTTAAACTCATAGTTGAGGTGTCCATGGCATCCCCAAAGGAGGGAGCCTGTTGCTAGGTACACTGAAGATGCCAAATACAAAGAGACCAGCGTCCCAGAGGGACCAAGGATTTCGGGAATATGACTAAATCTGCTTAACTCAAAGCATCGTTAGCGATATTAAAAATTGGTTTTCTCTTATCAAATATATAGCACTTGTACCTCTCAGAGGGACCCTTAGCGGAAATCCAGCCTCATTGTCACAGCCAGTTTCGGACGGCTCTTCCAAGCTGCCATCCCTCACTGTACAAGCTCTCCCTTCTTCTAACTGCCGCTGTGCTTTCTCTTGGAGAAATCATAAAAATAGAAAGAAGCCACACCTTTCAGCGGCCAAACTCTTTCTTACGGTCGTGCAGACATATAATTATCACCCTTGTCTTAGGTAGTAAATACCAGAAGTTTTTCAGTTGGTAAAAACAAAGATTGTTCTACTCCTTCTGTCTGATACCAAAAAGGTATATAAAAGTCTATTCTTATCTTTCTAATTACTGATATTTTCTTTGCGTCCGTTAATAACACACTGCAAATTAAATAACACAGCTGCTGAGCAGAAGATTCTGAAGTCCAGAATTCGCCTGTCCTACCCGATTACTTAAAGGTTTCAGGAAAAGGGAAGACTAAAGAGAACCGAAGTAATCGGGTTGTTAATACCTTACATTAGCATGTCTTTTGATTATAGGTGTTTCAGGGTGTTTTCCGGTGGCCATGATGCCCTCCTTCCTGAGAAACACAAAGTTCAGCACCTCGGAGTGACTATGTGAGCATATGCCTTCGCCCTTAAAAATTAGCGGGGAATGTCACGGAGGTAAGAGGGTATTCTTTATTTGTGCTATGGGAAGCAATAATGGAGATTTACAGTTCTTCAATACAGCATAGGATTTCCCAGAATGCTGACTAACGGAACCACTCGGAGGTTTATTGATGTAGCGCTGTATTGAAAACACAGGTTTAGTAATAAATAGTTTCATGAGCGTCTAAGAGGCAAATGGAGAGAGCAAGTGATCCCACGGCACGGAAAACAGGAAGACCGTGTGAAAAAAGCGGGTGGCTTGAGAAATGTGACCAGGAGATTAACTACACGGATCAGCTTAGAAACTTAAGCATTCGGGGAAAACATTCAAGTGGAGTCTATGCTAACAGAGCCTTTTCCTTCTGTTTGCAGGTTTTAATAGCCACAAATGTCTCTTAGCATTTCCCTCCCTTAGGAAGACAATATCAGACTGCTGGCGTTGATTTCTTAAAATTATACTGGCAAAAAGATAAACAAAGCTCAAGATATAGAAAGATATTTTACGCTGAAAAAAAAAAAAAACACCCCACACTGAAACCAAATCCTCATATTTCTTGGCTCACAGTAGCAGGCTGACTAGTTACCCAAAATGAGCTTACTGCAAAATCACTCTGTTCTCACCACAGGCACAATTTACCAACTGGGTGCAACAGACACCGGGCTGGCTCCTGAACTTCTCTCCTCCAATTAAGCTGCACAACCTGTTACCATTTTGCCAATGGACTCTATTTACTTAGGTTCTGCACAACTTGCCAAGTGCTCGCTCTGTGGAATTCCCAGCAAAGAGAAAGGAACGATTGGGGGAAATTTTTGTTAACATCCTTTCTTTTAACTTTCCATAGCAGAGGGGAATGCATCAACGTGGAGCAGATGTGCTGAGACCAAATGCTCCCTTCCTCATGATTACAGTTGGTTATACCTGTGGATAGGCAAGCTAATTCTGCTGCAAATGTGCAAGAGAGGGTAGTACTGACGTACAATGTGTGGTCCTGGAGGCTTTGTTCCCACATAATAGGGTGCTTCGTTTCACAAGACCTGGCACGTTGAGAAGAAAACTGAAGGAAAACAGCCCCATGCAGTTGGAATCATGGGCTATCTCTGTGTGGCTCAGAGAGTGCCCTAGTTCTCGGCAATGTTGACATAAATATCATGGAATTTATTATTTGGAGTTGGAAAATAATGATTCCTTCTACCTAATGTGCTCAGCGACTCTGCACCCGATTGTTTTCTGCCATTTGAGAATGCCCGAGGAGGTCATTAAAACTACGTGTATCAATATTAAACCTTTACAAATAGTTGACTAAATGAGCTGTTATTATCTTTGTTTCTGACAATAGTGTACCTTTTTACTTCATTTATCAGTAACTAGGTGTAGTCGATTGCACTCTGGTATTGATCCCAATATCTATACCCGTCGCAGACTACCTTTCCACAAGGTCATCGTAAGGTCGAGTTATGATCAATATGAATTGACTGTCTGCAAATAAATTTATGTAGCTGACATTATTGCAAGTAATACCTTTTTCAGATTAAGGTGGACTATTTCATGAAGCCTATGTGTTTGAAACATTAATGGTAACCTCCACCAACTCTGCATAATGAACTAGCCTCACCATAATTTGCAAGTCCTCTTTGTGTAACAGAAAGCTGCACACGCTCCCCAATAACCATTTCTAAATAACACCTGCAGAGTTTCAAGCTTCGGGTTTAGTGTGGTGGCTAATTATGTTTTCCAAGCTATGTTTGTTTGGTTTTTTTTCCCGTGTAGCCCGTATGTGCATTTTGATTTCCAATTTTCAAGTCTCATTTCTATCATGGCTATTTCAAAGCTCGGTGGAATATTCAGTCATCCTGATCATAGGACCACATGTGATAAAACCAACCTTCTTGAGGAGACACAGCATTGTGAGAAAGCGCAGTGGATTCCAAAGCCATCTTCCTACCATGGGCCCCTCAAACTGCGGGGAGACACACTTGTGATCAGCCTGTTAGCCACTGGATGTCACTGACGCTTACATAAATGGAGCTTAAGGGGCATTTATCTGACTGTAAAAATCATGACTTCAGTAGAAAGCAGTTTAGCTAGAAACATTTTACTCAGGCAATTTCTAATTTCAGAAAAATAGGCTCATAAAGCTCACAAAGGCGATACCCAACTTCAAGCGTGATTAGTTTCAGTTGTTTGTTTCAGCTTTAACTGGGATATGAATAAACAGCAAGTTTTGGGGGTGCATTCCATTTTGACAGCAGCTGAAATTCTCCTTTTAAAGGGACACTACCCAGTCAGGCTTGTGATATCCTGAAATACTTATGAGCAAGCCCAAATCGTAAATGATAACTTAGGACATCTTTTTTAATTCTATAATCACTGTTTTTAACATAATATTTTACATTTAGCCATGTTCATGAGGATATATTCTTATAAAAATTATTTGAAGCACTCACAGTGTACTTCTTTTGGCATAAATGATTTGGATTCAGATTTTAAACAAGAAATAGTGCTTTGTAAGGCATAATTAATAATGACAAGTGTCAGAAAAACATCATTGAATGTATTATAAAATGGCTTCCACCATAAAATTCATTCTCAAATCAGATTATGACAGGGGAATATAATTTTCCTCGACTATTTCATGAATTCTCTTTCTAGGACATATCAGGGAAACCAATCAGATCTATCAGTAGATGGTCTACAGTGTAAATATGAAAAGATGCAGTAGATTGGAAAGTTCTAACACAATGAGGATTTATCTTTTGTCTTGAATATAGACACAAAGCAAATGTAGTATGTGAGTGGCTTGGAGAAAAGGCACTATGTAAGAGCAAAGAATTATGACAAATGACATCGCACACACATGCTGCCATCCCAGGGCTTGAGCCATTTGAGAAGCTATTTTGAATTAATAACGCATGCCATCGTGATTACATTTGCTTAGCAGAAACATTTTAAGAAATAACAGCCTGCAAGAGGAAACTGAAACAATAGTTCTCTATCTTTATATGACATATAACTGCCATTTTTCTTCGGACAGAAAAGGTTCAAGGTCCATAGTAACTAAAGTCTAGATTTTTATTTTTATGCGACAGTATATTGGTGTGTACCTCAAAATAAATTTAATATCCACCCCCCCCCAGATAATATTATATTACTAGACATATAAATTCATGGGGGCTAGATCACCCACTGGTAGAGCTGAAGTGAGGTTGGGGGGGGGGGGGTGTGAGGCAAAGTAACTGAAATTGAGCCAACTTTTTGCATGAGCCACATGGTGAAGGCTGACGTGGCAATGCATGTACAATCTCACCCCATCATCATCTCCCCCCACCAAAAACAATCTTGAAAATACATGAAAATACACACATGTACACTTGGGCAATGTTATCTGCCACTAAGTTGATTGAAAAGCAAAACTCTCAATCCAAATAACAAAGACCAAACAAATATGTCACAAATGGCCCATAGTTCAGGTAGCAGGGAACACCTGGAATCACATCTTGAGGCAATTTGGTGCTTAGCAAAAGGCAGAAAGACAACTCTGTAAGGGGTTCCCTCGCTCTCACTTAAACTATGTTTCCACCTTAAATTAAAGCAGCAGCAGCAGTAGGTAAGGTGGTCAATGCAATTAAATTCAAAACCTGAACGTATTGAACTTTCTGCAATTATACATGGGTCATCTCTGGACAATATGTTGGCCATCTGGTAGCATCTGTGCTGTTCCCTCTAATAGAGTTCCTGCTGTGGCTCGAGGCCATGGCAGGCAGTGCTAAGCAGGTCACATGTTGTGTCTTTCAGCCATATTTAGGTCACAATTTGGGATGGGAGGAGGCAGGAATTATCTGTTTTGCACAAAGGCAATAAAAATGAATACTCCCTTGTAGGTACCTT
Source organism: Hyaena hyaena (assembly GCF_003009895.1). Taxonomy (NCBI): domain Eukaryota; kingdom Metazoa; phylum Chordata; class Mammalia; order Carnivora; family Hyaenidae; genus Hyaena; species Hyaena hyaena. The sequence goes on from NW_024081012.1 coordinate 1,368,724, forward strand.
ATGTTTTGTTAAATAGAGATAGATTTGCAGTTTTATTCCATGCTTCATCCCAAGGTATGCAAAAGATAAAGCAAAATATCATATGCTGAAGGCTAAACATTTGTATGTCTTCTTTTCTCATAAAAAAAAAATGGTGTTCGTGAGTGATGGTCTATCTGTTTTTGTTTTGTTTTGGTTGATATATTTCACTAAGGGAAGGGACGGAAAGGGGAATTCAAAATCTGTTAATTAGTATTTAGATAATGAATAGAATGCAGAATATTCTCGAATGCTGGTACATTCTAGAAAACTTTATGGGGGAGAGGGTTGATATATATATATATATATATATATATATATATATATATATATATATATGCCTGTCTCAAATAGGAGGAGTTGCAAATTATACATATTTATGTTTCACTTTCTTCTAGATAGTTACTGAATGCTCACATCCTATTAGTTGAGTCATAAAACACTGTAACTGACGTTGACAGTGTTTAAATATGTACAAAAATCCCAGCAACACTGAGACACACAATGCTTATTTCTAAAGTAAAGTCATTCTGAACATGTGAATATTAAATAACAAGCCCCTTTTAACATCAGAAAAGAGTTTCCCCTTGGCATATTTACTCATTGCCCCCCAAAACATAACTACAACACGCACATTTTGAAAGTATGAACCTTACATGTATTATCCAAGTTCATTTGATATAGATTTTAAAATGCAATATGGACAAGAGTCAAGTCCGACATAAGCAATTCCAGTTTGACATCAATTAGTGAGTAGCTTTTACTCTTATAGACATATTTATAATGGAAAGGAGTGCATTTAGACTTTAAGGTCCTGCCAACTAATCAATTTGATGAACTAATTGATAATAAATGTTAATTGACAACTAACAGCAGTCAATTAATTGCATTTCAAATGCAGCTCCAGGAAGCTGAGTTGAACATTATTCTACCTCAAGCTACTCAAATAATAGCTCAGCAATGACTTTGGAACAGGCCATAAAGGTCAAAATGGGAGAGCCTTTTCCTTATTAGGAGATTGGGGATCCCAGGGCACAGGTTTACAAAAACAGGAGCCGCTCATGCCCCAAGCTCCTCTAACTGCCCCTGTGAAGACTCTCTTTCTAGGAGGCAGTTTGCTGGCCACATGAGCCTCCTGTAGCACTCTCTTTGGGGGGCAATGTGGAAAGCCAGTACTCAAATCCAAAGAAGCGGTGGATCCTGCCAGTTATATAATCTGTCTCTCAACTAAAAGCTAAACCTACATGTGAGGATGGTTCTGTTTAGGTATGTGTCTTTGTAGCAGGAAAAGATATGCCCCATTTTCTAATTTCCTACAATTAAAGAGAGTGAAAGACCAAGTGCAATGGACAACTAGTGAATCTGGTGCAATTCAGTCCTAAAAAATACTGTCTGTTAGAATTCAAATGCTCTTCATTTCAGTCAACTGATACGTACTAAAAGCGCCACAACTTAATCTGAAAACTATGCTGGTATCCTCAGAAGGAAACTCATTTGTATCTGTAATACAGCTTTCACTGGCCTTTTGGACTCCAGAGCCTTGGCACTTTCTCATCACTTTGCCTAGAATGTTCTTTCCTGAATGATCTCATGGATCATGTCTACTTCTTTCAGACTTCTGCTTACATGTCACCTCCTCAGAGAAGGTCACCCAGGCCATTCTACCTCACACCTACACACATTCCTTTGTTCACTTTCTATTCTCTTCAACTGCTTTACTTGTCTTCACAGCTGATATCACTACCAGGCATTACACAGTCTCATGTTTATTTGTCCCTGATTTCCTTCACTTAAATGTAAATTCCATGGGGAGGCACTTGGACCTATTCATCGGGTATCCCTTGTGCCTAACTAGTGCTCACAGTTGGTCCTCAGTAATATTGATTGAATGAATGACACCATTCTGAAAATCAATGCTCCAAGTCAACTGCTATGATTGCATCACTTCTGGCTTAAAGCAAACATCTAAGAAGGGAATTATGGTGGAATGGAAAGAAAACTGGAATCAGAGAGAGAGAACCCAGCTCCATCCGTGGCTGCATGAGCCATGTCACTTCAGGAAAATGACCCCACCTTACTGGAACTCAATTTACTCACTATAAAATGAGGGGCTTTGACAAGATGATTTGTTAAAAAATTCCTTCTCACTCTAAGTTCTCTCTGATTTTGTTATTTAATTTGTCCTATTTGGAAGAAAACAATTCTCCATTGTTCTTTTCTGGCTACATTCTCTTTTGGAAAAAAAATACAATAGAATCATGTGTGTTTCATAAAAATTGTTACCTCAGAAGGCTTTATGGAGTTAGAAAATGTCACTATAAAGTTAAATAAATGGCAGCCAAGGGAGAAATGAGTAAGGAATACAGGGAGAGGCTAGAAATTTTAAATGAAATTTCAAGTGAGACATGAGATTTGAAGAGACAGTTGGAGCAAAGAAGGTCCTCTGACAGGGATGAGGAGAATTTGGGGTCAAAGTACTGAGAGGGGAAAATGTAAAGGTAAAATGGACAAAAAATTGGGGAACTGTTTAAAATTTTGGACTTCAAGCAATGCAATGTAATGGAGTGGTTTAATTTTAAGGAAAGAAAAACAACCATAATTCAGAAAGAGATGGCGAAACAGTTCCCAAAGGGATGTGGGGGTAAGCTCCGGTGGTGATGTGAGTGGTGTGAATGATAACCCCACACATTCAGACAACCGTGAGCTCTTCAGACGCATCCGAGAATAAATAAATGTAGCTGGAATCAAAGCTCCTGGCTATAATGACATGGATTTTTACATTCTTGTTCCTCTTTCTTGAATCAGATCCAAGCCAAACTCCCTAAACCCCTAATACGCTGACCAGAAAAACTCACACTTTCCCTCAGAAATGTTAATCAAAGGATTTACATTTACCTCCTTTAGAAGGCAGTTGGTTGGGTCCTTCCCAGTTTAATCAGTTATCCTCTACCTGCTTGGGTCTGTGTTTTTGTTTTTAAGAAAAAAAAAAAAAGAGGGAAGGCTGGTCTAGTGACCTAAAGTCACTCTTTCATCTTCCTTTTGTTGAAATGATACGCAGATACCCTGGGGTAAGGTGGGAAATCCTATTCCACACGGGATAGAGTCATAAACTCTTATGGAATGTCATTGTCACGGGCGAATTCAGATATTATTTCAATAAACTCCTTTGAGCAACATAATCTATGAGTTTATTAAAAGACCCTCAGGTTTATTTGGTGGACTATAAATAATCTATATGCTCTTTCAAACAAAACATTCAAATGGCAGAGCAAAGGCATTAAGCTTTCCCCTCAAGTTACATTAGGAGTGGATCTGTTTGCTGCCAATGCGGCCTCCTGATATGCTAGCAGGGGCTGGATCGGTTCCTAATGTAGCTCAAAGAGAACAGCCACTGCATCTGGATTTCCCACAGCCTCTGAATTAGTGGTGGGTGAACCAGGGTTCAGAAGCACACAAATAAGCTGAGGCCATTTCTTTCCACTTCGTCAAAGGGAGCAAGTGAATTTCATTTGCTTCTCCTTTGTGTCCGTCCACAGAACTCTTCGTTACCTTCTTAAATTCTTTCTGCTGCTGAACAACTTGGATTTTCTTCCAGCCAACACTGCAGCCCCACGCCCCCTGCACTCTCTCCCTTCCTGCCTCCTCCCCTTTCTCTTTCCCTGTGTTTCCTCACTCACACTTACCTTTAGATTCTACCAAGTTGAATAATGACAAATAAAACTTGATAATTTCCTTTTCCACTACAGTGCAACCTTTTGAATCCTCTTGGGGTTGATTTCATGGATTCTGAGACACATAAGATGCTTCTCGATAATCTGAGGTCTCGTTCAAACGCCAGCCCAGAGTCAGAAAAGATGCTACCTTGAAAGCGTTCTCTGCTGGGATAAGTTTTTTGAAAACAGGAATCTGACTTCTTTGTCTTTGCATTTCCCGCCTCATCCAGCCCCTGTTTTACATTGACATAGAGTGAAGCAAACGCATGATAAATTGAATGGTTTTGGGGTATAAGTTGAGTGTAATGACATAATGTAAATACATTAACAAATACCCTGGAGGTAGCATCTGAATATAAATAAATTAATAAAATTTTTAAAAAGTACATTCAAAAGATAAAGTTAATTGTAAGCAATAAAGGAAACATTGAGGCTAAAAGGCCAGAAGTCTTTGGGGGAGAAGGATGACATATGGCAAAAGCTGACCCAAGTCATGTTGTAAATGTAGATAAGGTAGCAGAGAAAGTGAGAGTTGGAGTAAATATCCGGAGTATCAAAAGGAGATGGAGAATTCAAATAGAAGTATAAAAATATTAACTTTGAAAAGAATATAATTGCATCACAGAAGAAAGATTTAGACCTACTTTTTCCCAAAGCAGTTTGTCCCTTTCTAATTAGGATCCCATGCAGTTACTGCTAATGCATCCTAATTCATTAGTAGTAAATGGGCCTGATTTTAAAGTAGCTCTTCCCTGTAGCATTAGAGTAGAATTGTTGGGACAGAATAGGATATTCTAAAGAAGAAAGTGGACTAAAAATCTACTGAAAACCCAAAGAGCTAAATGTTGGTGAGTGTAAATTCCCTGAAATTGGTAGGTACCTGTACCCGCGTGTGTCAGATGCAGGCCCAGCTGCACAATGGATCTGCTGGACTCTGGCTTCTCTGTTACTACTTATTTCAAGTACGATTCATGGACCCTCCTGTTCGCATTGCCAACCTATTTGTTTTCCACATGGTTTGACTTAATTTATTACATTTCATAAGTGTATTAAATAACAACAGACCAATGCCTGTTGGAGAAAATCTCAGATTTCAGTCTATTTTTAAAGGAATTACTTAATTATAGGACCCATTTTTGACATTGATCTGTACCCTTCAAATGATGAGAGAAGGGGACACTCAAAAGAATAATGAAAAAGGGTATTTACACAGTCTCAAAGTATTATTGATTACAGTGGGAAAAAAATAGTAAGGGTACAGAGGAGAACATCACAAAAATATTACCCTAACTAAGTGATCAAGGTTAATATTACCAGTTATGAGTCATGTCAATGTTAGTACCTCTCGAGGGGATGACTGAGGACACAATATCACTTCGGTAGCATTCTTTTTTTAATGTTTTAATGCTTCATTAAAACATTAGAGAGCGATCACGAGCAGGGGAAGGGAAGACAGAGGGGTAGGGACAGAGGCTCCAAAGCAGGCTCTATGCTGACAGCAGAGAGCCAGATGCAAGGCTCAAATCACAAACCACAAGATCATGACCTGAGCGGAGGTCAGATACTCAAATGAGCCACTCAGGCACCCCTCACGTCCATAGTATTCTTACCAAAAATGCAGAACTTCACTTTCACCATTGCAAAACATCAGTCAATTCCAAATTGAGAGGCATTCTACAATATAGCAGCCCATCAAAATGTTATTTAAAGATGTCAACATCACAGAACACAAAAATAGACTGAGAAATTGTCACAGACTGGAAGAAAAAAAAAAAAAAAGCAAACCTGACAGAGCAATTATATACAATATGGGATCCTGGATTGGATTATGAAAAAATTGGTGATAGTTAAATATGGACTGTAAGTTTATAAAAAGACACTATACCAGGACGGTTGGGTGGCTCGGTTGGGTAAGCAGCCGACTTTGGCTCAGGTCATGATCTCACCATTCATGAGTTCAAGCCCCATGTTGAGCTCTATGCTGACAGCTCAGAGCCTGGAGCCTGCTTCGGATTCTATGTCTCCCTCTCTCTGTGCCCCTCCCCTGCTCATGCTCTGTCTCTGTCTCTCTCTCTAAATATATATCTCTCTCAAAAAAATTTAAAAAAAAAGAAAAAGACACTATACCAGTGTGAACTTTCTGGTTTTGATAACTGTACCATAGTTATGGTTATCTAAATGTTTTTTGCAACTTTTTTGTAAGTCTTAAATTATTTCTAAATAAAATGATTTGATAAAGAGTATAATGTCTAATGCAGGTGATCTTGCAGAAATGTTTTGAGCAAAAAAGTGATGATTGAGAAGGTACATGAAAAAAGAATACATGTAGTCAAGAATTTTAAAGTCTAGTGAATTTGATATTAGGAGAAGCTGAACTTGTGTTATAGAATGGCATTAATAAATATTTATTGCAAATTTCCATCTCTAGTGAGAGAAAAAGAAAAATACAGACATTGTAACAGGTTTGGAAGGAAGTTATGGCATTCCTTTCTTTTCAGAACTTTAACAGGAAACCTTTCTTCCATGGCAATTTGAGAAATTAACTTTCTGTCACTAGTTCAGATTTCTTTCCCCTGTGCTCAGATTAGTGACTCAAGCGGTAGGTGTTCTGTAAAGATCTGTTGAATAAAAGAAGGTAAATATTTTCAGAATGACTTGTGAAATTGTTGTCTTTTATATACCTGTGAACTCATTGTGATATATCCATGTATCAGTCCAATCTTCAATATATCCTAACCCTAAATACATGGTATTTCTTCCATTAATTATAGGTTATGAGCTATTCCCCAAAACAAAAATGCCAGAAAACTGGAAGCCATTTTATTTATATTATAAATTATCCCCGTAATCTCAGTCCATCCATGAGAAAATCATCCAACAAATCCCCACTGAGGGACATTCTACAAAATACTTAACCAATACTTTTTAAAACATCAAGGTCATCAAAAATAAAGAGGTCTGAGAAAGTCTAAGAGCCAAGAGGAAAAATCTGAAAAACTGTAACAGTCAAGAGGAAACAAAGAAGACATAATAACTAATATAATGTGGGATCTTAGATGGGATTCAGAGAAAAAGCACATTAGGAAAAAAGTGAAGAAATCTGAATAAGCTATGGACTTTAATTAACAGTAATGTACGGTTGACTCTTGAACAACATAGGTCTGAACTACATGGGTCCACTCCTACACAGATTTTGTTTTTCAATAAACACAGTACAGTATTGTAAATATATTTTCCTTATGATTCTTCTTAATAACATTTCTTTTCTCTAGCTTACCTTATTGTAGGAATATAATATTCTTCATTTCATATAACATACAAAAATATGTGCCAATTGACTATGATATCAGTAAGGCTTCTGGATAACAGCAGGCTATTAGTAGTTACATTTTGGAGGAGTCAAAAATTAGATGTGGATTTTTTATGGTGCAGGGTGTTAGTGTCCTTAACCCCTGCATTCATTGTTCAAGGGTCAACCGTGTAAGTATTATCTCATTAACTATAACAAATACACCATCCTAGTGTAAAATGTTAATAATAGGGGAAATGGGTGTGGGATATATGAGAACCAGAAAGTATTATCATTGTAGATTCTTTGTAAATCTAAAACAATCCCTAAAATAAAGTGTGCTTTAAAAAGTTCAATGTAGGGCGCCCGGGTGGCTCAGTCAGTTAAGCGTCCAACTTCGGCTCAGGTCATGATCTCACAGTTTGTGGCTGTGAGTCCCGCATCGGGCTGTGTGCTGACAGCTAGCTCAGAGCCTGGAGCCTGCTTCAGATTCTGTATCTCCCTCTCTCTCTGACGCTCCCCTGCTCACGCGGTCTCCCTCTCTCTCTCTCTCTCTCCCAGGAATAAATGAAACATTAAAAAAATTTTAAAGTTCAATGTAAATATGGGGCGCCTTGGTGGCTGAGTTGGATAAGTGTCCAACTTCAGCTTAGGTCATGATCTTGCAGTTTGTGAGTTTGAGTCCCACATCAGGGTCTGTGCTGACAGCTCAGTAAGTAAGTAAAAAGTAAAAATAAGTAAAAAGTTCAATGTAAATAAAATATTTTTAGTAATTCATTTTCATAGACATGTTTTAAACATATAGAACAAATTTCTCTACTTTTTAAAACAGCAGTTTCAAGCATAATTTAATCTTTTATTTAAAATTAGAGTACATTATGAATATTGGTTTTTATCCCTTATTATAATACAATTATTATTTCTTCCTGGTAGTCTGAAGTCAGTGTGCATTTCTACTGCATGTTTTAGCAAAGTACTCTTATTATTAATATATATAAAGAAGTTAGAATGGTGTGTGGGGGCACCTCGGTGTCTTAATCAGTTAAGCATCTGACTCTTGATCTCGGCTCAGGTCATGATCTCATGGTTGTGAGTTCGAGACCACATCGGGCTCTGTGCTGATGGTGCAGAGCATCCTTGGGATTCTGTTTCTCCTTCTCTCTGACCCCCCTCCCCTTGTTCTCTCTCTCTCTCTCAAAATAAATAAATAAGATAAAAAAAAGAATGGTGCCTGGAACATAGAAATTTTACAGTAACATTACTATTATATGAAGACAATTGTCATTTACTCACTGTAAGCTTTGGATTTTTCTAGTTCAGTGATGAACTAGTTGTAATCCATCCGTATTTTGCTCACTTGGTTGCTGTGGTGACCAAATATCAACATTAGTCAATGGTCTGTCAAGGTAAGAAATTAAGTCTTTGAACATGGAAGAGTGAAGTTAGATGATCCATCAGGAAATTACACCTCTGTTTTAGGTCCCACTGGCTCCATCAAGCCACCTTGGGCGTCCGCCCATACCCCTCTGCCACACCACCACATACACATGCCATCTTTTTTCTCTCTATTGACTTGCCTCCATCTTCAGAGGCAAAAATAGACCAAGATGTAAAGTACCAGAGTGAGCTGACAGGTTGTTTGGAAAGGTGACTGTATACTACCTGTCTTTCTAAAGTTTCTATCCAGCTTTCAAATACTTCATGAGCAGAAACCCTTGGGTCAGCAGCATGGAAGAGTTCATGGGTGACAGGTTTGGGTCATTCTGAGGCAACACTTGATTGGAAAAATTCCTTGCAGGATACTTACAACTACTCCCTGCCTGGCTCTGATCCTGCCAATCAAAGATGAGGCAGGCATCCCCTTTTGGCAAGTGGCCAGAGGAGGGTGCTCTGTTGTTAGGGGAAGACCCTCCGGGAAGAGAGGGAAACAGACAAACAGGGATCCTCTTCGCTTTCCATCTCCCTTCAAACTTGCAAGTGGAGCCGTTGTGGTGTTTCTCCTTTTTTGTCTCATCCTGTCACTCTCTAGTCTTTGAACAATAGAGGCAACAATGGTCTTGTCTAAATGATTTCACAGGCTATTATTCAGACACTCAACTTTTAACATTTCAATTTTGTCATTCTGTTTCCACACAAAAGGTGCACTTCTACAGTATAATGTTCTCAGAATTATGTCAATGAGCAGTAATGGCTTTTAACATTAAGTTGATCATTAACAACTACATTATCTGAGGCATAATCAGTACTTCAGCCTTTTGTGAGATTATGACACTATGGAATTTGAAACTAATAGGAGGATGCACTCATAGCAACATATAAAAATATTTACATGGTAATAAAAGCTTAGTGGAAAGCAAACATCTAAAACGGCATACTGGATAAAAATATAAACTTTTATTTTATTTGCAAGAGGTGAGTCTCTAAAGGAGCAAATAAGTGAGCAATATCACGTCAACAACATTTCTTTGTTCCTAAAGGTTTCTGTAGTGTATGCAAACATTCTACATAGGCGCAGTTTCTGTGGAGCTTTATCAGAAGGGCATATTCCAAAACATTTGTATTTTTAAAACAGTGAAAAAACAGAAAGGGGAGCCTCTGTTTTAAGTATTATTGTACCTTCTCAAATTTTTAAACTATTTGTCAAAGGATGTTTATTTGATAGTCTTGGGTACTGTTTTTAAAGTTGTTTTCTTCTCCCTGCCCCCACCCCCAGCTCTTCCATGAGAATTCACTCATTCAGGGAAGAATTGTGTGTATTTGCTTACAATCCAATGCTTGCAACCATGCACCATCACAGTGGCATTCAAGACACAGGAGAACAATCACAGTGGTGACACCAAATCCTGAAGTCTAAAGAAAAGCCCCAGTCTGAAGGGACACACTTGGATCTGGATTAGAATTCATTAGTTGTAAGGAGGAAATATGTTTCACCAAAAAATCAAGCCACTTTTCATGTAATCATAAGAGTAACATGTATGCTATTATTATCCTTTGATAAAGTAATCAAATTTCCAGAAATCTATCTTTTAAGAAATTTCTAAATCCAGAAATAACTTAGTACACAAAGAAGTTTATCGTAACATCATTTATAACAGTGAATAGCAAACCAACCTAAATATCCAAAGAGAGAGGGATGCTTAAGAAACCAATGGCTACATTTTCACACATGAAAGATGGCATAGCCATGTACCAAAAAAAATTAATTAAAATTATTTATAAAATTAAATGAATAAGAACAAATACAACATCATGGGTGCGTGTGGGTGTGAAGCACCATGCATAGAAAAAAAGGGGGGAAGTGGGATGGAGGAAGAAAATATACCTAATATTTCAGTTATAATTTTTCATAGTGTAGTTTTTCAAAGCAGTAGTTTTTTCCTATTCTTCTTCTTTCTTCTCTGTACTTCTCTGCATTTCCAAATTTTCTTCAAAGCAAATACATTTTTATTTTTACAATAAAAAAGGATGTCTATTTAACTCTGCTATGTAGTTGTCCTTATCGGGAGATACTGAACCAAATAATACATCCGACAAGAACCATGCGCAACAATCATGGTTTTCACTCTTCCAAACATTGAAAATTAGTCTTTTGATTTGCAAATACAGAAACTTGGGGAGCCTGAGCGGCTCTGCGGGTTAGGCATTCAACTTCAGCTCGGGTCATGATCTCATGGTGTGGTTCGTGGTTTCAAGCCCTGCATCAGGCTCTGTGCTGACAGCCCAGAGCCTGGAGCCGGCTTCAGATTCTGTGTCTCCCTCTCTCTCTGCCTTCTCTCTCTCTCTCTCTCTCTCTTTCTCTCTCTCTCTCTTTTTCAAAAATGAAATAAACATTAAAAAAAAAGATTTGAAAATACAGAAACTTTGTGTGGACTACATGTATCATTTCTGTGACTCCACCCTGGCCCCAAATCTTCCTTTCTCTGACTGTCTCCATCCACGCTGAGAAAGCAGTGCCATTTCCAGGTGTACCTCTCTGTGCCCCAGAGATTGACAGCAGCTCTCTCTGTGTGTGGAGTAAACTCATTTCCATTCACACTTCCCTTTTCTGAGCCCATCTCTCAGCATCAGTACAAGGTGTTTTATTTAAGGAATGGAAGCAGCATATTTTGAGGGAGAGTGGACTGCTCTTATTGCCTCCTTCCAGGAACCGAGCAGACATGGAAGAGAATGTATATCCTCTGATTGCAGGGAGGGAATCTGATATGACAAGTCGTAGGGTGAGAAGGCAGATGGACAAGAGGGGATTGCTCCAGTCAGAGTTGAACTTGCTGACCTTTGTATGGTCTCCTTCCGTCTGCCTCCCTTTTCAAACACCTTATATAACTTCTCCCTCCTGGAATACTCATTCTTATCCTGTCCTTCTTACTCAAGCCCTGCCTCTATTTTTCTTTTTAAACACAGCCCCTCTAAAAATAATACATATGAGATGATAGATAGATATCTTACTTACACTACTGCTTCAGATCCCAGAGGACTCTTCCAAAGTGTTCCAACTGAAAACCAGTTCAACTCTGTAATTTTTCTTATTATGTTTCATTCCTCAACTGCATATTGGAAAAATATTGATATACAGAAGCCTTATGCCAAAATTATAGTAATAAAATATGAGAAGGTTTATTCTCCTGGACATCTTTAAAGCTTCCAAGATACAGGAAAATGTTGTGAACTGTAAAACACAGGGATAGTGATTTTAGTTGTATGACTGCTCTGAAGTTTTAAGAATTTGCCTGGACACCTGGGTGGTTCAGTCAGTTGAGTGACCAACTCTTGATCTTGGCTCAGGTCATGATCTCATGGTTTGTGGTATCAAGCCCCACATCAGGCCTTGCACCAACCACACGGAGCCTGCTTGGGATTCTCTCTCTCTTCCCTCTCTCTCTCTCTCTGTCCCTCACTCATTCTCCTCTCTCTCTCTCTCAAAAGAAATTTTAAAAAAGAATTTGTTACATGGATGCACATTTAGCATTGTTGCTCTTTTCTGACTTCCAATCAGTGTTTCCTTAAAATACGTGGAGAAAAAAAAGCGTAGGCTTATCTTTGATATAAGGAAAGAATAAATGTACTGAGAAGTTATGAGAACATTGAACCCAGAACCCATGGGTAGTGGAACACAAGTCACTAAGCAGCAACCAGCAGCTTCTTTAAAGAACAAATCAGTTTTTCTACAGAGCAGTTTAATCACTTTCTACAACAGAAGAAAAGGACACATGCACAAACAAGAATTCTTTGATATAATCTTTCTGGTCTTTGGGAAGCTTTCGGTCTCTGACTTCTGCAGTGCTAGTCAGGGATGTCAACAATCCCATATTGCCCACCAAAAAGTGACCACTTACGTTCTCCTGAGTGGCCTATCTCTGTGTGAAGATCATGTCTCTTCTGCACATAGAATCTCACTTCTGCTGTACAATGTCCTTTTACTCAATATGTTTGTCTTCCTCCCATTCCAAGAAGCTAAATAGTAGGAAAGCTGTTCAGTGAATGCAACACCGTGACCTTCTTTCTTTCATGGTGCTGTTACACTGAGTCAGGTACCATGCGGCATGAGATTCCCTAGTGGAAAAAAACAGTGCCCTCAGGTTATCTCCAAAAATTACCTCTGTGTTATTTATTTACTGCTGTATGACAAATTGCCCCCAAACTCAGTAACTTCAAGCAATGGTAAATGTTTATCACATCACAAAGGTTTTGTGGGTCAAGACCCAGGAACCTCATAGAGTGGCTGAGGTCTCTTATGATGTCGTACTCAAAATAATGACTTGAGTTGCAGTCACCTGAAGGCTTGACTGAGTTTGAATGGTCCACTTCCAAGGTGGCTCACTCCATGGCTGACAAGTTGTACTAGCTGTTGATAAAAGGTCTCAATTTCTCTCTATGTGGCCTCTCTAGAAGGTGGCTCAATATGGGAACTAGCCCTCCCCAAAGACAGTGATAATAAAGAAGAATTTAGGAGCCAAGACTTTTATGACCTAGGCTGGGAAGTCACAGACCATCATTTCCACTGTATCATATTGGCTGTACAGGATCAGCCTTGCCCAGTATGCAAGAGGACTCTACAAGGGCATGACAATAAAAGGAAAGATCATCGGAGGTATCTTGGTTATCTTGCCATTGCTCTTGAAACCCTCCATCAAGATGTGGAGTTGTTCTTTGACCAGTTAGAATCTGGACCGACCTATGATTGTTCTGACCAACTGAATACAGTGGAAGTGAGGCAATGCAGGTTCCAAGTTAAGAGTCTTCTTAAAAGACTAGCAGTTTTGATTTCCTGCTATTTGGTGTCCTGAGCCATTAAGAAAGAAGTTCAGGTTATGTTGCTAACAGGATGGCTACAGGCAGATGTGTTGAGATATCAGGCATGTGTGCAAAAAAGGCCATCTGGTTGATTTTTCAGAGGACTCCAGTACCTGCAACTTCATGAGAAACTCTGATTAAGAATCACCAGTTGAGGAACGTCTGGGTGGCTCAGTTGTTGTACGTTAAGCATCCAAATTCAGTTCAAGTTATTATCTCACAGTTCATGAGTTCAAACCCTGCATCGTCTCTCTGCTGTCAGCACAGAGCCTGATTCAGATCTTCTGTCCCCTCTCTCTCTGCCCCTCCCCCACTCATTCTCTCTTTCTCAAAATAAATAAATAAATGTTAAAAACAAGAATAACTAGCTGAGCCCAGATAATTCATAGAACTATGACACATTATATAATAAATTGGTGTCTGTAGCCACTAAATTTTGAGATGGTTTGTTATGTAATGGCAGAAAACCAGAAAAAAAGTTATTCAAGTTTTTCTTATTCATTTTTGGTATTTTATGTACAACCTTTACAACATAAGTTCTGCGATAGCAGGAAACATACCTGGATTACTGTGATGGCCTTTTAGCTGGCTTTTTACATTACTCTTGCCTCCAACCCTCCAGTCCCCAAATATCAGAGAGACCATCATTATAATGTGTATTAAAGTCTTTTCTGGGGCCACCTAGGTGACTCATTCAGTTAAACATCAGACTTGGGACCAGGTCATGATCTCATAGCTCATGAGTCTGAGCTCCGTGTCAGGCTCTATGCTGACAGCTCAGAGCTGGAGCCTGCTTTGGATTCTGTGTCTCCATCTCTCCCTGACTCTCCTCCACTTACTCTCTCTCTCTCTCTCTCTAAAAAATAAATATAAAACATTAAAATCATTTTTTAAGTCTTTTATGATTGCCAAACTAGGCTATGTTTGCATTATGTACATTACATACCTATTTCATAATGTTTATTGGGTTGTGTTTTTACATAATCACTTTTTTAAGTTGGTGTCCCTCACTACATCTTAATCTGATAGACAAGGTGCATAAATATCTTCTTCATTAGTCTAGCTTCAGTTTCAAGCACACTGCCTAGAACAGAGTACATGTTCCATAAATATTTGTTAAAGGAATCAGTTTCAAAAAATCTGTACCCTTCTCTTGGTTTTGTAACAGAAACTTATTTTTTAATGCTTTCAGTGTGCTTCTTTGAGTTCCTTCTGGTTGCAAAGAAAAAAATAAAGCCAATTAATGTTTTAGATAATTTTTCACCTAGAAATAGGTCGTGGAAACAGCTACCTGAAATGTGACCTCGTTCAGTCGTTGGCTTGACTTTGGATTCTCTTATAGAAAGCAGAGATCCAGTCAGTCTTTATTGAGACCAGGTCTTCAGATTCTATGTTGTTCATCAACATAGAATAACAAAAATAATTCACCCAATCCTTTTTTCCAGTTCTCATTTGATTTTCTAATTTTACTACAATACTCTATTTTTATTTAAAAAACTGATTTTCTGCATTCTCTGTTGCATATTTATATTTATTAACTTATTTAGACTAAGAATAAAAGATTCTCCAGCTCTTTCCTTCAGTGACCTTGGAAAGCATAAAGCTTTGGTTAATATAATTATACCAGTCCTAGAAAATCAAAATCACTACCCAAAACTCTTCAACACTAATAAAAAATGGAGCCAGACAGACTGTTAGGTAAAGCATATGCTAATAAAGCACAGAAGTGGTTAAACACAAGGACATTTTCCTCTATAGGAGACCAAAGGCCCAAATATTCAATAACAAAAATTTTAGCCATATGTGCACTTATGTAGAACAGATTATTAACGGTTATCCTTCGTAAATATAAGAAATGAATTACAATAAATCTGAATAATTTTAGATTATTTTTCTGAAATCACAGCCATTAAGCAGTGATGATCATTCAGTGGAAATTTTCATCAAGATACATGTATGACAGAAATACCAAGTTCATTCTGCAGTGTCAAGTGGAGGCAAATTCTACAAATGCTTATATTCAAAAACATTTTCAGAGTAATTACGTTTTTTTGGACAACACTTTCAGCATTCTTTTTTTTTTTTTCTTACATATGCTTCTAAATCTGTGTTTGGAATCCAAATTTTAAATTTAATTACAAGCAGAAGAATATGCCTACTTAACATCCACTTAGGCCTACATTACCCTTAAATTTATAGAGATGCATGGAAGTTTAGGGTTGGAAGCTTTTTAAAGTTTATCTAACCCAGTGGCTTTCAAAGTTTAATGTGCATCAAAGGGCTTCTTGAAACACAGACGGCTGGGTGCCACCCTCAGAGTCTCTGAATCAGTGGACCTGGGGTAAAGCCCAAGAATTTGCTTCTTTAAGGCATTCCCAGATCATGTTAATGTGACTGGTCCAGGGACCACACTTTGAGGATCACTGATTGAACCCACATTTAAATTTTACAGATAAAGACATAAGAGGCCAGAAAACCTGAAAGACTGGTTGAATGATTCTGCCACAGTCAGTGGCAAAAATGGCAGGAAGAGGCAGAACTGGGATGCAGCGTTTCTAATCCCAGGTAGGGTTTCCTTTCATTCAACGTTCCCAGTCCAAGGTCTATTCAGTACCATATGAGGTGTTGATGAATACACTACCGAAAAAATAAGTCACAGCCGAAGAAAAGGGAAGGCAACCCCAACACCCTCTCTCCCAGATGACAACATTAAAGACATGCAGGACCCCACCAAAAATGGCATGATTCAGGTATTTCTTTGCGGCCACTACTCTCCTTTTGAAGTTCCTATCCCTCTAAACATCTAAGGGCTTACTTTGCATTCTTACATTGCAACGTCTTTGTTGATAACTTTTCAGTAATTCCATTACAGCAAATCACAGGGTTGTCAAATCTTCAAGGATCAGAAGATCATGAGTTGACAAGTAGCAGATGCGCAGAAAGAAGTTTTAAATAACGTGCATTCATTCCCCATGTGGAGCCACGTAGAATACCTCTTACCCCGTGATAGTAAAAACCAGCCGGGAAGTAACAAAGAATGGAGTTATGCCACGATATTTACTGTTTCTCCCACTTTTATTCAGTGAAGAATCAAAGAATTCAGAAGAAAGAAAACTCTTTAGATTTTCAAACAAGCTGTTTCTGTTTAAGGACAGAAGTTTCTGTTAAAATTTAGTATAATTGTGATGTCACTGAGCACAGTGAAAGCTGCAGGCAAACAGAGCATTCTCATTGTAATACCACTACTGTAGGCATATTTGAAACACTATAGCTTCTTCAAACTATAATTATAACTGTTTGTTGCTTCTGTGGTTTCAAAGATAATAGAAGTTGTTCACAAAATTTACACAACACTGATGTGTTGCATATAAAATGTAGACAGTCACGTGTAAAATATCCCATTATATATTTTGTCATAGACAGAAACAGCTGAGAAACCTACAGACCATCAAATTATGACTCCAGTGTTTCATTACAAGCAATTAGACTCCGGAACCCAAAGGTACAACCAAAATGCTTGGTGTAATTTGGTTAATACCACTGAAGAGCTGGCCAACAGGTGTTTGAGTCTGTAGAAAAGAAAAATTCTAGTGCCTATCGGGGCTTGTTACTTTACTGGTAACTATTTCTATCATCAAAGGTGTAACTAGGGAGAAAATACATGTTAAGTGAATTCAGTGATTCAAAATTATACTCATTCTTTCCACTGAATGGCTACTCTCTGTTAGATACAGTCCTTGCCCTCAATGAAATCAAAATCCAGCTGAGAGGTGGGCATAAATTCATTCTTTTGTCAAACCCTGAAGAGTGCTGTAAAGCTCTCAGTACAACCCGTTAGTAATATTTCAGAACACAGTGGCTTACGTGTTCAAAGGACTGGGAAATTAGGAAATTATCCCCAATAAATGACACTGACCTAGCCTAGAATAATTAAAAAATAGTTTCCATATAGAAAAGATAATCATGTGGTGGGAGATAAAGTTATCAAAGACAGAGGTCATATCCCTCAGAAAATTATGCTAAGGAATTTGGGCACTGTTTCCTGACAGTAGAAGCCATGGAGGCTGTCTGAGGGCTATAAAGCAGAGTAATTTCTGAGAAAACTCTTCTGGGAGGCACACCTTAAAACATGGACAAAAAATAAAAGGTACTTTTGTAATGCCTGAATGCGCTGTTGTAACAACAGAAGACTAGCCAGGAACCAATTACAAAAAACAAACTAACTAACTAAAAAACAAAACAAAACAGAATAAAACAAAAAAACAAGGCGCTAAAGAAGTTTGGATGAACTTTTAGCCTGAGGCACCACTAATTCCTGGTGGCCTAGAACCTAAATTTCAAAGACTCATGCTTTAGTGACACGACACAAATCTGAGGCCAAGGTAGAAATGGGGCATGAACACAACAAAGCAAATAGAAGGAAGCAATAAAAAATAGAAAATAACTACATGAAAGTCAAAATGTAACATGGAGCATCAATACACACACACACACACACACACACACACACACACAGGAGACTACCCATCATGAGACTAATAAGGAACAAATCTCTCACAAAAATAGTCATGAAACAAAAAGAATACAAAATATACACTATGAGGAATGAAAGGGGACTTAATTTGTGATGCAGCACATACTAGAAAGATTATAGAATATTATATCAACTTTATTGCAGTAAACTTGAATGATTCCATGAAATAGAAAAACAAATTGTAGAAAAATTCATAAACAAACATACTCACAAAGACCTAGAAAAATCTGAATCACCTTAGAATCCTCTCAGTAAACTGATAGTCATTTAGAATTTCCCGCAATGGAAAACTCTTCCTTGAAATACTCCTTCTAATGCATTCTACCAAGCTGTCAAGAAGCAGATTATTCCACTTTTTTAGAGATGAAAAGAAGAAGAAATACTATCTAACATATTTGGTGAGACTAGCATATCTCTTACGCCAAAACCATGCGGAGTTAGTTTGAAACAGAAAATTATGAGCCAATCTCACATGAAAAAGGATATTAACAAACTAAATCCAGGGAATATATGAAAAAGGGAATACATTATTACCAAGTTGTGATTATTTCACAAATCAAAGTTGATTTAACGTTAGAAAACTAGGGTATTACTTCATTATACTAAAAGATAAAGGAAAAAATCAAAATCACCCTAATAGGTACAGCAAAAGCATTCAATATAATGCAGCCACTGTTCAAAATAAAATTCCTGGCAAACTAGGAATACAAGAGATCTTCTTTGACTTAAACTAGAAATGTGACAGTATTGTACTTTACCACTAATTCTGTTCAGCATTGTGTGGGAGGTTCTTACAGTAAGACAAGGGGGTGGGAATAGCCTGTTTAATTTCATTTATACAATACTTTTAAAATGACAAAATTATAGAAATGGAGATTAGACGAGTGGTTAGCAAGGGTTTTGAAGGAGGTGAAGAGGAGAGGAAAGTTGAATGTAGCTCTAAAGAAACAACATGAGGGGCCCTTGTGATAACAGGAATATCACGTATCTTGACAGCATTAATGCCAATATTCCATTTGTGACACCGTACTATATTTTTGCAAAGTGTTACCATTGAGGAAAACTGATTAAGAATAAATGGAATCTCTGTATCATTTCTGCCTTTAAATCTATAATTATCTGGGGAAAAAAGTTTAATTGGGGTGAAAAAACAAATTTTACATGGGACTTAACAAACTGACTCTACAACGGATATAGGAAAGCAAAAAGCCAAGAGTAGATTAATAGACCAGGGACATCAACATAAATGGCAAAGTAGGAACTACAAGGCTCCATCCCTTTTCACAATCAGCTAATGAGCTGGCGAAACCCCTCAGAATGAACTCTTGAAGAATCCTGGAATCCAATCAAGAACTTACAACCAGAGGATGATTTTGGTGAAGAAAGAAACTGCTGCTTTGTAGTGAGAGAGCGCTGTGGCATTGTCCACCCCCCACACACTCGGATCTGTAGTGTGAAGACTGTAGAGTACACAAGTCTTCATGCACGTTGCTGGAGGGACCAATACTGACCTTATGCTCAAAGAGCTGTGCTTTGGGGTCTCCCGTGGAGTTTCCTTAATGACCAGTGTAAAAGCTTCCTTTTGTTTCACTGAATTGGGAGCATTCCCAGGGCTGGGGTGGCTTCCCAGGGAGTTTTGCAAAAACATTTAAAGACATAGGTACTGGCCTGGGCAAGGGAAAATACTGGGAACAAAGCCATGGATAGACTGAGAAGCTGGAAAGGCAGAGCATGGAAAAGGAGATAAATACAGGAATAGGGATTTGAGCAGTTCCCATGTATACGAGAGAAGGAAGAATGGCACAGGCATGGCCAGCTTGGGAGGTATGTTAGAAGAGACCTTGGGAGACCTAAACTTCCACTGCCGGCCGGCCTGCAGTCTCCATGTGATGGGAAGTACCGACTAAGGCAGTTTTAAATAGACTAGCTAAGCACTGAACGAGTGTCCCAGCACAGAGCCCATCCACAGAGTAACTTGAAATGCATATTTTTCTTGTAACTCCTATTTATTTCTCCTTTATTTCCTACATTATTTACTTTTTTGAAAAAATTATTTTTTAACTATTAGAAAATTTTAATGTTTGTTTATTTTTGAGAGAGAGAGAGAGAGAGCAGGAGAGGAGCAGAGAGATGGAGACGCAGACTCTGAAGCAGGCTCCAGGCTCCAAGCTGTCAGCCCAGAGCCTGATATGGGGCTCGGACTCATGAGCTGTGAGATCATGACCTGAGCCCAAGCCAGATGCTTAACTGACTGAGCCACCCAGGCACCCCAAGAGTTACTGTTTTAAAGTTATTTATTTTTGAGAGAGAGAGAGAGAGAGAGAGTTCGAATAGAGAAGCCGCAGAGACAGATGGAGACACAGAATCTGAAACAGTCTCCAGGCTCTGAACTGTGAGCACAGAGCCCAATGTGAGGCGTGAACTCATGAACCGCGAGATCATGACTTGAGCCAAAGTCAGATGCTTAACCAACTGAGCCATGCAGATGCACCTTCCCTATATTATTTAGAAGACAAATGCAAAAAAAAAAAAAAAAAAGAATAATTATAAATAACTTTAAAACTAGGTTAAAGGATGGGAGATGGAGCTATAAAGGATCAAAGTTTTCCTCTACAACTGAAGAATAGTCTGAAGAAATTTTTATCTAAAGAATAATAACCAAGAGAGGGACCTGACCTATCAGATAGCAAGACTTATTACAAATCTATAGTAAATAAGACAGCCTGAGATTAGGTGTATGTGGAGATAACCCGATAGACCACTGAAACAAGAAAGAGATTTCAGAATCTGATCTATACACCTAAATGGAAACTTAATATAAGGACGAACTAGTATTGCAAATCAGTGGCAAAAGGATGAATTTATCATTGACCTCTGCAAGGACAACTGATGGTCCACATGGGGAAAAAACAACGTGGGGTAGTGTCATATGAACACTCAATTCAGATGGCTCACAAGGTTGCGTCTGGGTGGCTCAGTCGGTTAAACATCCAACTTCGGCTCAGGTCATGATCTCACGGTTCACAGATTCGAGCCCTGTGTCGGGCTCTGTGCTGACAGCCAGCTCAGAGCCTGGAGCCTGCTTCTGATTCTGTGTCTCCCTCTCTCTCTGACCCTCCCTTGCTCATGCTGTCTCTCTCTCTCTCTCTCTGAAATAAATAAAACATTAAGGAAAAAAAAGGATGACTCACAAACTTACATGGGAAAAGCAAGACTTGAAACCTCTAAAAAAGTATATAGGAAAATGCACTTAACACTTCAGGGTAATAAATAATTTTCAAAGTAAACAAAAACATAAACCAAAAAGGAAGAGTGATAAAGGATTGCTGCTGTCCAGAATAAATTTTGAAAGCCTATGAATTAAAATGAAAATGCCAAACAACCCATAGGAATTGGAAAAAGATATAATGAATAGTTTTTCACAGAAGATGAATGGAGAGTAAGCATAAGAAAAATGTCCCCATGTCAATGGTAATCAAGGCAATGTGTATTAAAACTATCATGAAATACAATGTCATGTCCAAACAGACCAGTTAAAAGTTAAAAATCTGAAAATGCTAGGTATTGTTGATATGTGGACTAAAGATACTTCCCATATACTACTAATGTAGAACAAAGTGGTTAAAACTACTTTAGAAAACCATTTGGAATTGGACAGTATAGGTGAGTTTGTGCATATCCAACAATATCGCTTTTAGATATATGTTCTCAAGAAATTCTTTCTTTTGTGTGTTTTTTTTTTATAATTTTGAGACAGCATAAGGAGGAGAGAGAGAGAGAGAGAAAAAATCTTAAACAAGCTTCACACTCAATGCAGAGCCCAACATGGGGCTTGATCTCATGACCCTGGGATCATGGCCTGAACCAAAATCAAGAGCCAGACGTTCAACTGACTGAGCCACCAAGTCACCCTTAAAGAAATTCTTAAATATATGAACACGAGGAAACTTAAACAAAAACAATTATACTAAAACCTTTTTGCAACAATAAATCAGTACAAATACCCATCAACAGTAGAATAGACTAAAAAAACATTGGAATGTATTTTTGAAATGGAGTACTATGCAACAGTGAAACACAAATTACAGATATATTTATCAACATAAATGTATCTCGAAAACATAATGTGAATGAAAATACCAAGTTATAGAATATAGAATAACACATTATAATTCCCTTTATATAAAGTTCAAAAACAAGTAAAATGAAACAACACAGAGATGTAGTTAATATAAATATAAACATATATAATCTTCATATAGGTTAATATATACCAAGATGGTAAACTGAGGAAAACGAAGGAATAACTAATGTGATTTCAGGATAGTGGGTACCTTTGGGGCAGAGAAAGGGGGATGCAATTGGGCAAGAACTCAAAAAATGTAGGTTTTCAAAATTAAAGGTAGAATCTTATTGGAGCGCCTCGGTGGCTCAGTCAGTTGAGCATCTGACTCTTGGTTTCAGCTCAGGTCAGCTCAGTTTCATGAGTTCAAGCCCTGGGTTGGACTCTGCACCAGTAATGTGGAGCCTGCTTGGGATTCTCTCCCTCCCTCTTTCTCTGCTCCTCCCCTAGTCACACTGTCTCTGTTTCTCTCAAAATAAATAAATAAACTTAAAAAAAAGGTAGTATCTTACTTCTTAATCCGACTGACGAGCAGTGCTCATTTTATTATTTTTTAAGTGCTACTTATATACATTTTTCTAGTATGCTATATTTCACAATATCTAAAGCATTGTATTCACAACAAAATACAAAATACTTTATTTACAATAAAAAGTAAAAACAAAAAGAAAGTCTGTGTATGAAAAAATAGGTCTAGTCCATGTTTTAGAAAGAATTCTAGTGGACATGAGGAAAAGAAATACGAAAGGCTACTACTATCTTGGAGGAAGAAAATTATGTTCTAACCTCAGCAATGCCAATCAAGTACAGATTTAAAAGAGAAACCTTGTAAAAATAAATAAAAAGTAATTAAGAGAGAAACCTTGTGAACATACAATTGACAGAACAGATAAGAAGATACTGATGTGTTTTGTGCCTGGCTTATTTGCGCCTGTGCTTATTTTTAAGATGGTGATATGACCAAAGAGGCCTGTATACAGGGAAGATCTATTTGAAAGGTGGGGGGTAGAATAGGGGTAAGCAGTGGAAAGGTAGACCCAAAAGAGAACAATGTCCCCAAACCCAGGTGAGGAGTAAGAAGTTAGAGTTTACATTAGTTAGCTTCAATCACTGTAAAGTATGTTCTGAGGTCATCTGCTAGTATGAAATATACAGGAATGATTTTCTGGACTTGAGAATGGAAGGCTTTAGCACAGCAGCTATGGGAAATATAATAGGGGGGAAAAAGAGACAAAATGCTGAACAGCATTGAAGGCTCAATTGAAGTTGGAAGGCATGAACCTGTAGGAGAATGACCTGGCATGATTCATGACCTGGTCCAGCAACCTTGACTATCACTGAGCAGTTACCAAGATTGCAAACACTATCATGTCCAAAACATACAGACTCACACATGCAAGCACTAGCACCTTTGCTCACACATGTTTGGGCTAAGTAATTTGTCAAAGGTCCATCAAGAAGCATAGACCACAGCATAGAGGGGACTTTGTGAAATCCCTTATATCAGGTAATGTAATTTCCATGGATGAATAAGTATTTCCATCTAGGCACAGCTTCTTCAAGATTCTGGTTGGACAGCACTTCTGGGAAAACTAACAAGACAAAAATTAGTGGGACAAATTACAATCCCCACTGCCTCAGTTGACTCCAAGCCAGTAACTGATATTCACCCTCTTTCGTTATGACCTTCTCTCCCACCTTTAGCTATTACTCTGGCTGGTCCGGGTGGCTTGCTTGGTGGTTTGACCTAAGTCCTCATCTCTGAAATGTGTTTCTGTGTCCTTCTCAAGCTGCAGTTACTGTACTTGCTTTTTACAAGAGGCAGGCAAGGTGCTTTATAAAGGTCCCTTTATAAAGCAGCAGGTGTACCTGCTGATAATCATGGTCAATTACTCCTGCCAGTACGGTAACTCTCCTTGCTTGCTGACCTGCTATAATAAGTGACATGGTGCCTGCCAGGGCTTTGAGTTCTATGACCATGATGAAACCATCTTTATCTGAGAACAAGGACCTCGGGTTGCTAGGGTGATGAGAAAGAGGACCACTTCTATTTCCATCCCTAAACTTCCAGACCCATGTATTTTACCTATTGAGTCCACAGTACTATATAATGGTTTTTGTTGCTGTTGTATAGCATATCCTAAAGAATAGGACCCTATACTTTTATTGCATCGTCTCTAAACCAGCCCCTCAGCTTTACTACTGCCTTCAAAAAGCCATGCAGTAGATGCCACAGTCAAATGCCAACTGCCACACTTCATTTGTCATAAAGTGGCCCCTTGTGCCAAGGTAATGTTATGCAAGATTGCCTGTCAATAAGTCAGACACTCAGTGAACCCTCGGAGAGTGGTGTTGACCAACAACCAGCAAGCAGAAAAACCAAACTCAAACCTGGGCTATGAGTGGATCTCAGTTAAGATGAAAAACTGTACTTTCTATAGTACAAAGAATCTGATGTAGTCAATTGCAGCAAGTAGCTTGTTGGTGTCTTCAAGGTCGACAATACTCAGCTATGATGGAAAATTCTGGCTACATGATCATTGAATATCCTAAGTTTAGAAGCTCAATTTCCACCAGGGTCCAGTATAAATCAGGAGTTGCTTTTCAAATGGCATACAGTTCTCTGTTGCAGATGATCTGTTCTTGCTCCAAATCCCAAGGGGCTTCTCTGTGACTCACATATGGGTCTGTACCAGAAGCTCCATATGATGTCTTTCTCTTTGACACATATGGCTAGTACCTTGGAATCTGCCATGTCATTGGCCAAGGAACAGGCCTGCTTGCACCAGAGTCTAAGACCTACTCAAAGCTAGAATCCTTCTCTGTCATCCAAGAAATGAGTTACAGTATTTCCAAGAGCAGGCTATGCTGTCTCCAAACCCGAAGATGCCTACCAAATGTGCTTCTTTCTTAGCGGTAAGAAATGCAAGATATTGTTGGATACCCATCTATCTTGCCTCTAAAAACACCATGTTCAAGGAAGCATTCACATAGGTTCCTAAGGGTCAGTCTCTTCTGCCTGCCATTATGACCTTTACTCACCATGGTAATTGTACCACCTTGTTTCTGACATTTGAGTGTTGCTACCTGGCTTCTACTCCTCAGGAATCCTATCGTTCCCACTGTTACCAAGATCAGTTCTTTTACAGCATTCCCCTACAATTATTCCCAGCCTACAGAGGACACTCTACCATTGGGCTGCTTTTTATTAAATGCTTATTTATTTCTCTTGAGAGAGAGAGGGAAGAAGAGGCAGAGAGAGAGAGAGGGAGAGAGGAAGAGGTAGAGAGAGAGAGAGAGGGAGAGAGAGTCCCAAGCATGTTTTCCATTGTCAGCATAGAGCCAGACACCAGGGCTCTATATCACAAATTGTGAGATCATGACCTGAGCCTAAATCAAGAGTCAGACACTTAATGACTAAGTCACCGAAGCACCTGGCTACCACCAGGCACCACCTACCACCTGGCTTCCTAAAGACCCTGCTGTCCCCATGACCACCACCAAGACATCCCTCATTTTCTTGATAAACTGAATATCCTCTGGCCCTTGTGAAGAACTTGGCCAGTCAATATGTTTTTCAGCCTTCTGTGCTAGATTCATTGTAGCATGCCTTCTCCTCTGAGCCTTGGGATCCTTTCCTCCACAACTTCTTCCATTGAACTTTGTAGAGGTTCATTTATTGTAGAGTCTTACCCAGCTTCCTAAACTATCCCAGCAGTATACTAGAACTGCCCTTCAGACCCTTGCACTGCATCATGGGAGAATGCCCCATATCAACAAATTCTCCCTTGACTGGCTTTTTCTCCCTTGTTTCCCACTCAATCCAACACTCTAATGGGCCATTCCCAAGCATACTCTCCCAGCTCTTTTTAGAGCATGCTAACAAAGCCTCTCAAATTTCTATTCTTTTTCCAGTCAGTCTGTACCGAGATTTAGCCATTGTCACAGATATGGGGCCCAAAGAAGAGATGAGGGAAGATCAGAGAAACAAAACCATTGTCTTCTAAGAAGTCTATCTCATTTGGAGCCTCTTCATAGCTTTTGACCAAGTAGAGGATTTTTATTTTCCAACAAGGTGTTAGTCTTCTGTAGATCGAGAGGTCTCAAGGGAATTGGCAGATTCAAAGCCTCAGGGTCTCATTTGCTTCTTATCAGGGCCTAAGTTTTACACAGAAGACTTGTCTACTCTAAGAATTTAGCCTTCTCTAAAATGCAGCCCCCTTTTACAAATAAGTATAGAATGACTAAGAGTTGTCTAATTGTTGGCTGTGTCTATCCTTCAACTACAGAAGATGAGAGCTTCAAGTGCTCACAGATGGCCTTCTGACTAACACTTTGCTTTATATTGGTAGTTAGTAGACGTAAGCGGGTCATTATTTCTCTTCGTTGAATCAACAGCACTTAGCAATAGCCACCCAGTTCCATAGTCTTTACAGATACTATTTCCCCCACATTTCTCAAATACCTGAGACATTGCACCAAGTATTACGTTTCCTTCACCTCTACTCCATCCCCATTCACCACAGATGAAAGTCTTAGCAATGGCACTTCCACACCATACCTGGGATGATCAATATTCCTTCTACCATCAGTGATTGGCTGCCATCTAGCCAACAAGGAATCCAAACTTCAGAATTCTATCCTTATAGTTTCTTCCTTTCGACTATCTTAGAGTTTGTGGCCTAGAAACAACCTAAGAGAGGGATTCTTATTCAGGTTATTCATCGAGAAAGGCAGGGCAGGGCAGCAGGAAGAACCAAGAGAGGATGTGGTCTTGGCTTCATTCTGTTCCCATAAGAAGCCCTGGAGCAGAAATTGTACTGCAGAGCTGGTCACAGCTTGAGGCAAAAGGTTAACAGTTTTCTTCCCTTGTGTCAGACTGTCAATATCTACAGCCCATCACAGGGGGCAGTGTTGGAGCTGGGTGTGTAGCTTTCCTGGGTGAGGCCCCTCCTGGTCAAGGGTAATTCTGCAGAGAAGGGGACAGCTGTGGATGGTAATCAGCGTACACTACAGCAGCTAGGAAATGGATACATCACAGCATGCAAGAGACACAACAGCATCCACTAAACTACTATTTCTTAAGATATTCTTAGTGTTCCAAATTACAGTAGCACAGAAGAGCAATTGCATAAAATCAAACCATAGACTTAAAGCCATCCAGTGGTGTGCTGGGAGCTGGCATCTATCAAACCACAAGAGTAGATTATACACAGCTCTTTTCAATTCAGCATTCAGAGATGTCATTTTGGTAGCTCAAAATTGTCTATGGTGGGAATATTTACACCATGGAAACAGGCAGATACTATACACCAGGTCCTTTATCTATCTATCTATCTATCTATCTATCTATCATCTATTGGGAAAGGATTTCAAGTTGTTGGATACTTACCAGTATACATAGAAGTAGTGCAAGATAAGAATCTTTATTCTTGATTTTAAATATGGGGAAAACAAGCTAAGAAAGAGCAGTTAAGTAATAGTTTTAGAATTAAAACTTGTTATCTATGTACTTCATTGTAACAGGAATTATTAGGTTTCGTTCAACACACATTTACTGAGTGACAACCATGTGCGGACACCACCGTTGTCACTAAGATACATTCTCAGTCCACAAAGAAATGCGATGGAAGTTCAATCTTCGGAAAACAAGAGGATGGTATCTTGAAACTTTGGTTGAATCACCTCAAGTTATTTTCACATCTTTGAGACTTTAATAACGTTCTAAAGATTTTTCCCTTTCAAATTTATAAAATGAGGATTAAAAAAAATTGAATCCCATTTATGAGATACGTACTTTTGAAATGCCCAAAGCTTACTACAAACGAATGAATTGTTACTAAGAAAATCAATAGTAAAGGTAACAGTCCTGTTTCAAATGGCTGAAGGAGCAAGGAGCAGACCCCTTAAAGATGAGAGGGTGACTCTACTTTTCAATGAAGTCAAGACCACTTTTTCTTGTGGTGTTTCAAGTAAGTTGGAACAACTTTGGGCTTTTATTTTAACAAGTGATGTTTTCATGTGATCAGAATTCTTCTGGCCTGGAGAAACAAGCAGCATTTCTCTCTTCCAACGTCTGATTTTATAATGTTTTCAGAGCCAGAACTAGAGTTGTTCTGAAGAAAGCGTTTCAAAATTAAGGCAGCACGCGCTGCTCGTGGTACTTCTTCTCATGTCCATTCAGGAAAGGCCGATGAGTGCAGTGTCTTCCTCTCTTTGGATGTTTGTTGGTTTACCAGTTTTAAGACTCTCATGTTTCAAATCTTCCCTTCTGTTCCTCCCTTTCTTTTTCTCACGCCTTTGTCCACAGCCCACTCCCTATCTGTCCTAGGAACTCCACTTCATTTTTCACGCCAGCTACACTTGCTTGCTCCTCTGTTTCTGGCAGAATAGTACATTATGGTCACGCTGTCATTGGTCTTCGGAGCCACAAACAATACCTGCTTTAGAAAGCAAGGATACTCTGATGGAAGGGGGGAAATTAAAAGATGGCTTTCTATAGCCACAGTGAAACGTATAATCACAGCGTCAGGGACAGTCCTAACACTGGTAAATGTACTAATCTGAGCACCTTACTGGTTCTTTGAGAAACCAGTTCAGGCGCATGTCCAAAGACTTACACACTTGCACACCCATGCACACATACATACGCACAGGCTTCATATGATTATATATCATTTTCTTAACTGAACACAGCAAAGGCAGCAGTAGTTTTCAAAGGGTTTGTTCTTTCTGGGCAAAGTTTTGTCAGAGCACAATCAGGGAAGGTTGTATATGACAGACAAAGACAAAAAAAATTGCTTGTTCCAAGAATTGACTGAGTGATTTCATATTGTTGAATTTCACCCATTAACACATGGATTTAGATCCTAACAATGACTGACAGACATTTGGAAAGCAAAAGTAAAAGTTGACCTGCAGACAGTTCAAATTTGCCATATGCTTGCTGTCACCATTAACAGTTTGTAGACCATCCTAATTTATGCTTCAGCGGGCTAACCTGATATATTTTAAAGAGAGGGAATACCTGTTTCTTTTTCAAATAAGGCATTTTGTTTTTCCTTATTATTCATAAGTATGACAACATAATCAATGATTAAGGATAACTTTAAGATAGTTTGAAGGGGAAGGAATGTTTTTTTGCACCCTAGACCCGATCACAAATGTTTCCACCTGAACGCCTGCCTCACTGACAAGATTCTCCAACAATATTCCTCAGGTACAATTCCAGAAATAAAAAGGATGTCCTTCAACATCACCTAACAGCATTTTTAAAGGGAATTTCTTGGTGCTTAGAAATCACTACAGTTGAAATTGTATGCCTGTAAATAAATCGCTGCAAGGACGCATTCAGTTTTTAATCCCAATTTTTGCCTTTTTGGAAAAGAAGTTTATCACCCTCTCGTGTGTTTAAATCCCATTAACTAGCTGCCCTTTCTTTTGCTTCTTGAAACTTCATTTCTCAGGCACCATTATTGCTGGAAGGGAGTTCTGATGGAAGGGAAAGGACAAAGCGGTCCGCGGGAGCTGTTTTAGAATTTGACACTTCGGTGCCAAGCTACTCACCCTTTCCCCTCCGCGGACTTACGGATGGGTCTTCAACTTTTCCAATTTTAAGCAGATAGCCCAGATGGTCAGGCTCATAGTAAAAATGTTATTAAAGCCGGAATAAACAGACTAATTAAGAGATTTACTAATTAATTTTTAAAATATTCTAGATTCTGCACAGGGGCTATAGACTGTGTCATACAATCGTTGTCCCTTCTGTTTTTAACATAGTTTTTGGTACGTCGTAATACTCAATAAATGAATTTTAATTAGTTGGTTATAACAGTTATTTATAAGTCATAATATGTACTCTGCTTCAAAAAGTGCCATGCTTATGTCAAAATATTCTAAAACAATTAAACCGACGTCTACACCATATAACCAGTAATTGTTTTACGATAAAATATTCGGTTGCTTACATCTTAAGAAACGCCACCTCTCAAAGATCTCTTCTGGGGACACTGAAGGCACGAATCAGGAAAACAAAAAATAACTCGCAGCGAGTCGCAGAAATGGAACACCAAGAGAAAACAAAACCGGTGCGACTGGGGGCTCGCGCTGGCCGTCACACCAAGGGACAAAGCCCTTGGAAAACATTTCTAAAAGGGCCCACAACTCGCCCGAAGCCATCTCGCCGGGTTGTCGCGGCGGGCCCTCCTTGTCCTCTAACCTGTCATCGAGAGGAGGCCGGGAAGGACGCCCTGCGTCATCTGAGGCCCCAGGACGACTGTCGGTTCATCTGCGGCGGCGGAGCCCTGGGCAGCTGGCGCCCTTCCACGGGGAGCCACAAACCCCCCTGCACCACATTGCGAGTTTCCTCAGGCAGCAGATGTCTTGGAGCCGCTGCGCAGGTCTCCAGCTCTGCCGAGCCACCTGTACCACATATTTAATGCACCGGCAATGCTTTTGTGGCCGCTTGGGAAAGATTTTTTTTTTTTATTTAACTTTTCTCTCAGCCCCTGTACGATCAGTGGGATGATAATATGAAATTCGGCCTCCTCTTGCAAAGCTTTGTGTTCAAAACCAGAAGGGAGAAACCAAAGCCTCCCCCCCACCCCCGCCTCTCCCCTCCCCCGGGGACGTCCCCCAAATGGTTCAGGAAAACTCTTTCACCTTCTAGAGCATTACAGTTCTGTTTCTTTCCTCAAAAATCGAATGGTTCCAGAGGCAGTTGTGCTGAACCACTCCACAGCAAAGTGACGCAGCTAACGGTTAAACTGCTCGCCCTTCTGCAGCACCCTGACACCACCAAAGTTGAAACCGTGAGTGCAATCCTCTGTGAACATTATCCGGAACACATTCTGACTTTTTCGGCTGCTAAAGTGATACTTACAGTACCATTGTGTCTGTTTAGTTTAAAAATGAGGTTGATAACGATAATGCTTTTCCATAAGATGATCTTCTACTTTTTAATGATACCCGTAGTTTCCCCTACATAAATGACTAAATCCTTACAGAATCTCGGTCTTGATTAGCACTCCTGCTAGTAAAATTTCACATACTAAATCAGCACCAGCTGTAGCAAGAAAGAAAGAAAAAGGCAAGTGTAAATGTTCCATATGCCCCACCAAATTGGCATCTGTGTCAGTAACCCTTTTTTTTTAAGCTATTGTATACATACATTCTCTTAAGTGTTTTGTTCACAGAACACTGCTAACGAAATTCCTCTGTTGGCATCTCAAGGAAAGAGCCTGTCCTTGATACCGTTCAACTGCACAAAATACGATTTCTCCTTCTCCCCTTGTGGTCACAGACACACCTGAATGTTCTATTTATGTTAGTTGCTTCAAGTTAGTGAACCTTTATTTTGACATCTGTTCTCTGTAATGTGACACCGCAGTGCTCTTATAAAGCTGTTTTACAGCTGGAGTTTAATTGGTAGCAACACCAAATAGTGTCAGAGAGACAATAGAATTACTTCGGTCAACCTGAAAGGTATCTCAGAGAGCAGACTCAAAACAAATAACCTGGAACGTGGTGGAGACAGGAAGCATTTGTGATCACTCTCATAGATAAGTGCATTTGTGCCTCTGCATAGATAGGTGATATAGATATACCAGAAATAGTCCGAATGACATATCTAAAGTATTGTGTTACACTGTTTTAGGTGCTTTCCAGTAGTTTACCCGTCAAGACCTTATTAACTGTCAGAAACCCATTAGATATAGTTCTTCAGGAACATATTCAAACCATCCATACGAATCCTACAATAGCCGTCAGAAAGCTACAGACGAACATACTAGTTAACCATTTACATACAAGGAGTGGCGGTTAGATATGTCCCAGAAAGGGATCTCATTGGAGAAAAAAGAAAATGTATTCTCTTCTCTCTTTGGAACGTGGTTATGTTGGTGAAGGCCAGCCGATACGGAAAAGAGAACTGACCACCCTTTTCTTTGCCACACCCATTGATTCCTGCTCATACATTCTCACAAATGCTGATAACCTTATGTTGCTCTTGTTTACTTGGAGGCCTGCCTCTCTTGATCCGACGCTAGCTCCTCAAGAGTTGAGATAATATCTGTGTAGTCCTGTATCTGTCTTACCAGAGTACCAGAATTTAGTAGATATGCAGTAAAGGTTTGCCCACACCAAAATGGTTCAGAAGAGCTAACAGTTTTTGTTAAACCTAAATAAACTGGTTGGTGAGCAACTTACCAACTAAGATCAGATAACCCAACTAAATAAGGACAAGGGACAATGGATGAAAATGTCCCTTACTCTCCTGAAGTTTCCCTACTACATTAATACCTTTCATCACATGTTTTCATAGTGCTCTTCAGATTTAGTCAAAGTTACACTCATTACCCTTTTATATCCAAGGGTGAAAATCAGAAGATATTTTGGTTATGAGTTTAAAAATCACTTTGATCTTAAGATCAAGTTTACCTAAATTCTTTTTTTTTTTTTTTAATTTTCATAAGTTTATTTTAGGAGTGAGAGACTCCCAAGCAGGATCGGGACTGCCAGCATGGAGCCCAACGTGGGGCTCGAACTCACAAACCATGAGATCATGACCGGAGCCGAAACCAAAAGTCGGACACTTAACTGACTGAGCCACCCAGCTGCCTCTACCTAAATTCTTAATGAGTAATTTAGAGAAGGTCATGTGGGAAAATCCACATTTGTAGCATATCTTGCAAAGTGCTTGTTAAAATTCATTCTTTTAAAAATATGTAGCTTCTCTCAAAAGACAATGGCCTCTCTCCCCAGTACTGTAAGTGATCCAACAAAACTGCTAGCCACCTCTCGGGAAAGCTGTGATCAGAATTCCCATACTGAGAAGTTTGGATGAGATGATCCAATGTTTATATATGAAATTCAACTGCACCTACCAACCCTAGAGAGATCTTATAGCTGTTATAATGATTGTACGGAGCTGATTCTTAAAACATTTGGTCATGTTATAGTTGGCGGTAACAGTGGTAAGATTTGTATTTCTTCTAACCTATATGCTCCTGGAAAGTAAGTACAGCTCTTTTTATCTCTACATTCCCAAATATCAGCACAGTGATGTGCTGTATGTATTTTAAAATGACTGTTGCATACATGAATTTTTTTTGAA
Source organism: Hyaena hyaena (assembly GCF_003009895.1). Lineage (NCBI taxonomy): Eukaryota > Metazoa > Chordata > Mammalia > Carnivora > Hyaenidae > Hyaena > Hyaena hyaena. The sequence continues at coordinate 1,401,805 of NW_024081012.1, forward strand.
CAACTGATTTCTGAACTTGGTTGTCCTCTTATTTTTAGACCTAAGTCTGTAATTGACATGCTTATTTTCAAACAGTTATACGGATGATAAAGGAACACACGGATATGGGATTTCCTCAAAGGACAGACAAGTATAAAAGTGAACTTGGGGAGTCAATCAATCAAGAAGTCCTTTCCAAGAACACTATGTATGCAGTCCTATGCCACTTCTTCACGTAGTCACCAACCCAAAAGAATGAGCACAATAACTTGAGCAAGCCGAAACGGTATCAGGCCAGCATTCTCGTTACTCTATGCCTGTGTCTGGTTGTTAAGTATTAGCATCGACTTTGGTTTCTGGTCTAAGGCAATTTGTGACTATATTGAGAAGACACCATGTAATTATAATCTTAAAATAATGAAGCAATAAGCAGTATGTGAAAAATAGGGTAGTTTAGCCAATGCTTATAAGGAGTTTGTGGAAAATGGTCATGTTTAGGAGGCAAAGTAGTGGAGGTGGTGCCATCTGGAATCTTCATTTGCAGCACTGGTCTTCATGTCCCAGGGTGATGTTTGGACAAATATGGCCCATGCATAGTGGGAACTGATGGGTACCAGTTGTCATTGCCTCTTATGATCCCATAATCTTTGCTCACCAAAAGCTACCTCGTTCTCTAGAGATGCATGCCAGGGTGGTTTGTATGCCTTCCTTGGTTTTATCTCAAGAGGCCACAGCCAGGTCACACACTATTTGAGGCACTCCTTTACTTAAGACAACTTTCAAGTGTTTCTTCTCCCTTTGCTATCTATGATTGCCCCATTTCAGTTTGCCATAGAACAGCTGTTTCGATATCCAGCATTTATCCGTTCTCCACATGCACCCAGCCCAGAGGGATTGTTAAGCAGATCATTGTTTTAATTCTGGCTTCATTCCAGGTCCCCATTATTAGTGATCCTGTCTTAACATTTACTGTTCAGTTTGGCTCACAGGTGATGTTGATTAAATTGGATATGCCATCTGGGGTAAGTTTTCGTCTCGTAGGCACATTCAAGGCTGAGCACACCACCGTTTCGTTTGGGTGTGAGGCTATATGCCACATTTGATGGCATTTTGGACATGGTTTTGTGCAACCTGGGCTTGACTCCTAGCTTATTCATTTGGTAGTTGTGTGAAATTGGGCAATCTACCTCACTATAGGGTTTTGGTAGTGTTTATTCAAACAGAGATTATTCTCTCTGTTTGAATAAAACAGAGAGGATAATCATTAAGGCGTTTGTTCACTTAGTTCGTTGTTAATTTTTTAACCATTTACATGGCAGCCATTTTGTGCCTGATACTGTGCTAGATGTAGAGAAATCAGAGGTAAAAAAGTAATCAAAGCAGAGGAGAGAAGACACATACACAGGATGATGGCAATACTACATGTACTGTTCACAAAACATCTCTTTGCTAACAGATACGAGCAAAGGGCTCTGCAGCCTGGAGGAGAGAGCAGCACAACAGGCCCAGGAATCATAGGATTTCTCGAGAAGGACCTGATCATTGAACTGCATCCTAAAGACCAAGAGCTCCAGACGTTGCTTCTGTACATCTCATCAGTTAAGATGTCTGTATCAGGATAACACACCATGATTTTACCTCTGTCCATTGAGGGAAAATATCAAACGTGTACAAATTACTCATTCATTCTACTAGTTACTTTAAATAAGCAACACAGGCTTGAAAACATGTGCTCCATACCACATTGGATTGTTTTGAGAATCAAATGGCACGATGTGTGAACAAAGACCTTTTAACGTGCAGCAGAAGCTCTTTCAAACATGTGGGTGATGTGGCTTGTCCGGCCTATCCCCAGAGGCTATCACAGAAAACTGTGAAAAAATGTTGCAAACGTAAAACATAGATAATAAGAATGATCATTGCTAACAGTTTGTTCTTACAAGGTTCTAGGCCTTATCCTAAGTGTTTTATATATATTAGCTCATTTAATTCTCACAACAACCAACAAAGTGGGTTCTAGAGGTAAGCCAAATAAACATGTCAGTATTGGGCCATTTTTGACCTACAAAAATGACAGTTCATGGTTCAACGTGGCATTACATCACTATATTAGGTGTAATATATTACTTCACTATATTAGATGAAGAAATCAGGTGCAAATAGGTTAATTTACTCAAGATCACAGTGTTAGTAAAAGATTATTATTTTTCTTATTATTTATGGACATTCTGAATCTGTTAGAGTTCTTGGATTGCAAGAATAAACATCTAAAATGTCTAACTTTAGAGAGAAAAATAATTTATTGAAGGGATATAGAGTCACTCATAGAATCAAAGAAAAAGCTGAACAGCAGAATATTTCTAGAATCCCATGGTTTCTCATCACCTCAAGGTCTACATCTTCTTTCAAGCCACCATCATTCCTCACCTGGATGAATTCAGGAACCTCCTAATTAACTAGTCCTGGGTTTCTGCCTTTTCCTTCTTCAGGCAATTTCCAACCTAATAAACAAATAGATGATATTTATTTATATTTTAATATTTATTCATTTTTGAGAGAAAGAGCATGAGCAGGTGAGGGGCAGAGAGAGAGAGAGACACACACAGAATCTGAGGCAGGCTCCAGGCTCTGAGCTGTCAGCCCAGAGCCCGACATGGGGCTCAAACTGACCTACTGAGCCACCCAAGTGCCCCCAAATAGATGATATTTAAACAGGTCCAGTAATATCCCTCTCCTACCTAAACTGTTCAATGGCTCCATTTCACTCTGAGTCAAAGCCAACATCTTTTCTCTTGACCACGGAGTCCCTAGGTGATCTGCCCCCAGCCCCCAGACCACTCTGACCTCACCTCCTACCATCCTCTCTCTCATTCCCTCTGCTCCATTCACATTCCTTGAAGACCCAGGGCACAATCCCACCTCAGACCTTTGCATCTTCCGATCTTTCTCCAGATCATCATGTTGCTCACTTCCATAACTCCTTCTGGTTTTTCTCACACTTTACCTTCTCAATAAGATCTTCCTTCACGCCCCCCCTGCCATTTAAAATTTCCTTTCTATTTAAAGCTTATTTATTTATTTTGAGAGAGACAGGGTGCAAGTGGGGAAGGAACAGACTAAACTTTTGCTCAGTTCATGATCTCATGGTTTGTGATTTCAAGCCCTGTATCGGGCTATCTGCTGTCAGGGAAGAGCCTGTCGCAGAGCCTCTGAACCCCTCCCTTCTGCCCCTCCCCCACACCATCATGTACATGCTCTCCCTCAAAAATAAATAAACCTAAAAAGAAATAAATAAAAGTGCTCCCCAATGTTCAATAGTATCAAAGATGTGAACAGATGGAAGCCTAAAGCCCTATTGCAGTTTGTGGATGTACCCAGTGGAAAATAATAAATAATTGATTCAGAAAGATTCTAGTCAGAACCTTGCTGGTAATGGAAATATTACCAGAATAGAAACTACATCCATTTGATTTCTTCAAACAATTAGAAATCTGTAATTTTTGTCCAGCATATCTTCAATAGTACATATATTTCAATAAATAGATAAAACATAGTCTGCTGTCCCCAAATTGTTTAAACGTACTTGATATTACATTAGTAAGGACACCTAATGCTAGCTGCTGTAACAAACAACGCCCAAATCTCGTGGATTAACACAATAAAATGCATTTCTTGTTGTCAAAAATATCAGAGGGTTTTCCTGGGTGCCTCTTTCAAGTGGGGACTATCGTATCCAGACTCTGTGTTATCATGTGACTTCAACGCATGACCTCCATTGTTACTTCCAAAAGAGAGGTGAAATCATGAAAGATCACAGAGATGGTTTGCTAGACAGTTCTGGAAGGGCCGTAACTCACTTCCGTCCACATCTGAATGGCTCAGACCTAATCTCATGGCCAAACCCAAAGGAAGCTGGGAATTGGAGTCTCCTTGTGTGCCCAGAGAGAGGAAATGGGATTGGTGAGCATCCAGGCAGGCCGTCTCTGCCACAGGTACTCAACCAGGCTAGGAGTTTTATTATTCTTTGCAAATCTAGCGGCAATACTCTTATTTGAAAATTTGGAGGGAAGGAGTGCCAGAATGGCTCAGTTGGTTGTGATCATCTGACTCTTGATTTTGGTTCAGTTTATATTCCCAGAATCGTGGGATAGAGCCCCATGTCTAGCTCTGCATCGAACATGGAAGCTGTGTAAGATTCTCTCTCTCTTTCTCTCTCTCTCCCTTTGCCCTTCTCCTCTGCTCACACTCTCTCTCCCTAAAATATAATTTAAAAAAATTTTGGAGGGAAGGTTATTTTACTATATTTTACTGGGTTCTTTATGCCATACAATTCTTCATTTGTGGGAATAAAATTGTATTATGAATATGGCTGAATTCATAGATTCTTAGATCTGAAAACTGGAAGTGATCTCAAGAGTTTTCTTAGTTGAGTTCACCTACTCGGGCAGGTGATATTCTCTCAAAGTGCGCTCAACTTTTCTTAATCACCAAGAATACCTTCAATTATTTTTCTACAAAGACCTTATGTTTAGAAATAATTTGTCTACCAAACCACATTTATGGAGCAGCAGCATTCATTTATACCATGTGTTACTAATCAGAAATAGATACAGCTGCAAATCAGAAGTTCTGAGCAGAATGTGGAGACTTGTCTGACACTGAACTGATATAAAAAGCCAGCCAGATACCAGAGAAACCTGGAGTTTCAGTGAGCTTTTGCATTATCTTAGAGTTATGAACTAAGCTGTGTCCTTCCCCAAAATCATATGTTGAAGCTCTAACACCCAATGTGACTATATTTAGAGATAAGGCCTTTAAGGAGGTCATTAAGGTTAAGCGATGACCTGAAAGTATGCCCTAATCCAGCAAGACTGGTGTTCTTATAAGAGGAGAAGACACCAGTGATCTCTCTGCATCCACACACAAGAAAGTCCATGTGATAACACAGCAAGAAGGTGTTGTCTGCAAGGCAGGGAGAAAGGTTTCACCAGAAACCAACCCTACTGGCCTCTTGATCTTGGCCTTTGGACCTCCAAAACTGTAAGACAATACATTTCTATTGTTTAAGCCACTCAGTCTGTGGTATTTTGTTATGGCAGCCTGAACAGAGTAAGATACTCAATTAAAAGTAGAAGTTTTATACATCTTTAAAATAGTAAAATAGACCTCAAATGTTTACTCTGTCATAGTCCATTGTGATTAGGCACAACTGAATTATCACCCTTTGGTAAAGAGCTTTACTTCTGATGGATAGTGTCATCTTTTTTTTTTTTTTTTTTTTTTTTACTGCTCTCCATTGTATTATATTTTTCTTTTATTTATTCTTTTTACAAATAATTTGTTGTCAAGTTGTTTTCCATATAACACCCAGTGCTCATCCCCAAAAGTGCCCCCTTCCATGCCCATCTCCCCTCTCCCCCCCACACCCATCAGTCCTCAGTTTGTTCCCAGCATTTAAGAGTCTCTCATGGTTTGCCTCTCTCCCTTTCCGCCACCATTTCCCCCCTTCTTCTCCCCCTGGATACTGTCATCTTAAGTCTCACTTTTTCTACATATGACTCTGTGTATCATGAGCCATGTATCAGAAAGTCCTGGCTGGCAGGAGAATGCACTCCACAGACATGCAATTATTTAAGGTTGTTTATTTGCTTGTTCTTTAATATAATGTCCCACCTTCCGGAGGTGCAGGTTCTAGTTGTGATATTCTCCCAGGCAATCTTCACATCTAAGCATACATGTATGTTAAAAGATGTTGAAAGTGTCAACCCAGCTTATTATTTTTAAATTAGTGCATAAGATAAATAAATATAAGGGAATCATGACAATTAAATAAACCATTTCAATCTGCCACCAACGGATCATTTCCCCATCCCTCTTCGAGGCAAGAGTCAGTATACACAGGTGACGGGAAAGTTATGAGGCAGAATGCCAGGGTCGTTTTTGGTAAAAAGCTCCAAGTCCTGTTTTGCAAAGAGGTGCTAGTCAATGGCATTTGCCATTGGGTCCTCTCTCTCTCCCCCTGCCCACATGACTCTCATATTGTACTTCTTGAGTCTGCTTCTCTGTGACCAACACAGCCTTAAAGAAGGTGAAGACTGTTAGAAAGCAGGATTTAGCATCCCCATTTTAATAATAAATACAAACACACACTTACCCAGTACGGTTTACGCCTGCCTGCAACCAAAACAGCTGAACAGATTGTGATGAAATTCAGAGACTGACAGTCTGACAAAAAAAATCCCTTTTTGTCTAAAATCTGGCTTCCATAGGTTTTTGCAAATCTAAATATTTGATTTTGCACTGGAAAAGGAGCCAGTCTTATGTACAATTTATAAAATAAATGTGTAGATACATGTTTAAAAATCTCCAAATTTTGTCAACACATACTGTCCAACTTTAAAGACTTTTTCTCCCCCATTTTTTTCCCTATGACTTGGGTGTATTTTCCTCCTGCCTTTTAAGGCTTTAACTATATTTATCTAATAAGAACTCTTTTGCAAACCAGTGTTTCAATAGTGATTTAACAGTAGATTCAGTGTCAAATTGCCCTTTCCACAGCAGGGAGTTTTAAGCCTTGCTGTATTATACTTCCAAGACACTCAGGAGCTGGAGTTGGGAGATATAATATTTTCTTTGAAGTTTGCCTTTCACGACACACTGGGATGCAAACAAGCTTCAGTTACTCAGCAGTCAAACAATTCCACCACACAGCGACCAGGGCTAAATATTGTACCAAATTTTCTAATTACGTCTTTGTGATATTTGCTACATGAGGCTAGGCAAAAGCAGACTAGAATTGATCTAAAACTCCTTGTCTAAACAGGACATGTACACTTTGAGACAGTTCGTTTATCACTTCAAAATTCCTTTGGGAAGTCATAATTGCAATAAAAATAACTTGATGAAAACCTTAAAGATAGTTCAGATCGATTAACGTATGTTAAAGGTACTTATTATACCAGAGATTTTGTATGATCAGATTATATTACATGCATGTGAAATTCCAGAGTAAAGCAGATACATTTTATCCCCGTGCATGTTATCATATTGCTTTTCTGTATATACTGCTTTTTATTGTATATTGCAGTAATTCAGCTGCCTTAATGCTATGTCTATAAGGGATTTCTTAATCATTTTTTATCCTAAAAGGAGAGCTTCCTCTTTTATAAAATATCTAAAGGTTACGCATGATTCTTTTCTTTCTTATTAATATAGAGAGAAAAACAACAACAATAAACTGCCAAGAAGTCACCTCACCCACTAAAGAGAAGGAAAGTGTTGAAAAGCATTCAATGACTCAATAAAAAGTATCACTAACTATTCCCCACAGGAAATGCTAGCAAACTGGAGGGGTCTGGAGAGTCAGGCATGGCCACCAAGGCATCCTGCAGTTTTGAAGAGCTAAGGAACTGAGGGAAATATTTTTGTTTTATTACACAAATGTAACCATTTCAATATTACCCCAAACTTTAAATAAGAATTTTTATGCACTTTGGGGCGCCTGGGTGACTTAGTCGGTTAAGCGTCTGACTTTCGCTTAGGTCATGATCTCGCGGATCGTGGGTTCGAGCCCCGCGTCGGGCTCTGTGCTGACTGCCAGCTCGGAGCCTGGAGCCTGTTTCAGTCTGTGACTCCCTCTCTCTCTGACCCTTCCCTGCTCACGCTGTCTCTCTCTCTCTCCTAGAAATAAATAAAACATTAAAAAAATTTTTTTAAAAAAGAATTTTGATGCACTTTAACAGTCATTAATTTACGGCAGCATCTAGAGCAATCTTTATGGTAGAAAAGGAAAGACTGAGTGATTTCAGGAAGTTTGGGTCTTCTGGAACACTCGTGGTGCAGTAGAAAGAGAGAGAGATTTGGGCTCATAAGAAGGAGCCACTAGAGGATTTCCTTGACGGCAGGCTTAGCTAACAAGGAAGGGCCAGCTCTGCCACAGGAGCCAGGTAGCATCCTTGCCTTCAATGGGCTGAACGTTCAATGGGCTCTAAGTCATAGAGCATGGTAAAGGGGGGTGAGGAAGGGCCTACACTAAAATAGTAACTGCCAGTCATCTAGGGACCTGGAACTCTGATTTTTTCTTTCTGCATATTTATATTTTTCTAACATAATAAACATGAGTAGAGTTGAACTATGCCATCAAAAAAAGCTCATAAGAAACAACCAAGGTGTCCTCCAGTAAGGGATTGGATGAACTGTGGCATTATTTGGGGCTAAAAACAAGCAAGCGGTCAAGCCACGAAAAAACATAAAGGACACTTCTGTGCAGATTACTAAGGAAAAGAAACCTGTCTGAAAGGGCTACATGTTGTATGATTCCAACTATTTCCTAGGAAAGGCAAAAATAGAGACTAAAAGTCGGCAGTTGCCAGGGATTAAGAGAGAGGGGGATGAATAAGCAGAGAGCAGAGGATAGTTAGAGCAGTGAAACTATTTAATACTATACAATACTATAATGATGTGTGACACTATAATAATGCATATGTCATTATAAATCTGTCCGAACCCATAGAATGTACAACACCAAAAGTGAACCCTAAAGTAAACTATGCACTTTGGGTGACTATGATGTGTCAGTGTATGTTCATCAGTTGTCACAAGGGGACACCCTGGTGCATATCTGGGATGTTGACATTGGGTGAAGCTGTCCATGGGGGTGGGGGGGTAGGGTATTAGGGGAACTCTTGGTATCTTCCTGTCAATTTTGCTGAGAACCTAAAACTACTCTAAAAAACTAGAGTCTATTTCAAAAACAACTAAAAGTCAGAATAAGAATGACCAAGTATGACGTGCTTTAGAGAAATTTCTAAGTACTGGCCTGGCCTGTCTCTTGTATCCAATAAGTAAACCTACACCAAGTATCTTCTTCAATACTGTAACAGGAAAGGTCGGCTAAATGTGCTTAAATAGCTCATGAAGGTGAAAAAGGCAAATGCTCCATGTAGTCAACCACATGGCACTCAATGTATTTTCAGGAAAAATTACGATTATCAAAATAAATATCATTTAAGCCATATTTGGAAGAATTACAAAAATGCAACAGAAACACCCTCCAGATGAAGTTTCACAAATGAAGTCATTGACCTGCATGGAGTTGAACACCAAACAAGGTGCCCCTTCTTCTCAAGTAGTGAATATTCTTCAAACGGCAAGGGAGCACAGGCTGCTGTTTGATGCTGATGACATTGAAAATTTAGAAGAACGGAAAGCCCATCATTTTTCATTTGTATGCAAATTTGTCTGTTCCAGAAATTAACCCCTGGACCCTACGTCAGTTTTCATCTCCAGGAATTTTCTTTGCCAGCACCACACGGTGTAGTCGTGTCACTATCCTGAGGTCACCCGGCTTCCCCAGCTTAAAAACAACCACCATCCCCAGAGTCATAATGAGGCTTTGTTTACCCTCATTACTGGTGGATAAAGAGCAATAGAAGGAAAGGCCTGTTGTAAAATGCACATCTCTGATGGCCGCCCGGGTGCCAGCAGCATTGAAATGCAAACTGCATCCTACTTTGGCCAAACAGCTCTCATTGACCACTGCTTCCCAGTCTTAAGGTGAACCCGGGACAATGGACCAATCCTATTACCCTCCTTTTCAGCCAGATCTTCAACTGTTAAAAAGTTCCTTTGTTATTTCCCACCTTAGACAAATGTCACCATCTACATGTGAAGGGGAGAGAGGTGATTGAGGTTTTTAATTGATGTGGATTTAATTATGCTAATTTAGACAGCTGTAAAGCATTTCAGGATAGCTGCATAATAGGAGTAGCAAATACAGGTGCCCTTCACTGTGGGGGCTTAATTTTTAACCTAGGTAGCTTTAAAAGAGAAAAGGAGTTCAAAAGCATGGGCAATTCAAGATCTGTAGAGGGAAGTCCATCTGCTTCTGAAATACTTAGCAGACTCTCCCACACCTAAGAAAGAGCCCGAAGAAACACTCATTCTTGACAGAAAACTCCAAACTTGTCTCTAATTAGAATAGACCACATTAAATGATGGGTTTATCAAGAGATGATGTGAGATAACACTAAACTAGAATTTGGGGATTAAAAATGACTTTATTTCCATTTCTGGAAATAATCACACAACGAAAACAATGATAAAAATGAGCAAGCATTTTTTAAAAATTTTCTTTTGTTAAAAGGAAGGGACTTCTGATTTTTTTTTAACTTTAATGATAAGGTGAGTGTACCTTACCGTGTGTCTAACATGACTTCCACTCCCAGCAACACGGAGACAAGATATATAGCATCATCGGTGGGAATATAATATTTGTTTAGTTTTTAAACTGCTGTGTAGTACTGCTTTTGGAGTTTCTGGAGGTGAGGGGGTTGGCTAATAATGCAGCGAACCCTATTTAAGTCGTATTGCAAGAATGACACGGAATCCTATGCACTGTACTGATGCTGAAGAAATGCCAGCTGGAGAATTCACTGCTCTCTAAGGAGGCTTGGTTTTAAAGGGCAATATTGGACAGGCCAGTATATAATAGTGTGAGTGGAGAGCAGGAAGGAGTTGAAGCCCTTTTATGACTTTTTTTTTTGTGGCTTGCTGAAGTAGGGAATTCTGAAAATGCTTAAGCACTTCGGTTCCCATTCACCTCTGGGTTAACGCTTTCTTCAGCGCTCAAGCTGTCCTACAGACACTGAAGGTCTCCTCCTAGGAGGCCTATTACGTGCCTAGGGGACAAAGAGCTTATAAATGAATCATCTTCCTTTCTCCCAGCCATTTCCTTCTCACCCTGTCAGGCTTCTCTTCTGTGTGTTTTCCTTTGTCCTATACTAATCAGAGATGTAATTAACTAGCAAAGAAAAGAACAGGAGCATCTGTCCTGGGTTCCACACAGAGGGTGAAGAGGGACCTTTCCAATCCTGCCCTGGTTTTTGGTGAAAACACAGATTTGGGCTTGAATTGGCTCTGGGTTTTACTAACCCTTCAGATCCTGGATGAGTTATTTACTTTCACTGACTGAACTGATCTACCAAATGAAATATCATAAGCACTCATAGTTCACACATCTGGTGGTGCTACACGAGATATAAAAAGTGCCCAATACTCTGTAGAGCACACAAGAGGCATAAAGGATGTGTGTGGTTTTCCTCTTCTTACCACCCACCATACTTTATACCTTCTCCATCCCCACGCCCTACCTTCTTTCTCTTTTCCTTTGTCCAGACCCTCCTTATTCATTTTTGTCTTGTTTTCTCCACTCCTAAAAATTTGCTCTTTGATCTTTTTCATTTCCTTCTCTCCTTCTGCCAATTTATTACATAATCATTGTTCTTTTTGTTATTTCTCACAAATTCTTTCGGTATCCTCCTCTCGTTTTTCCCCCTTTGAGAGTTACAACGAGAGTGGGGAAGGGAGGAAGTTGTTAAAGTGGGGATCTCAGAGGAATGGAGAAAAAAATAATGTTTAAGAACTCTATGGGGGCACCTGGGTGGCTCAGTGGGTTAAGTGTCCAACTTCAGCTCAGGTCATGATCTCACGGTTCATGGGTTTGAGCCCCGTGTCGGGCTCTGTACTAACAGCTGGCTCAGCGCCTGGAGCCTGCTTTGGATTCTGTATCTCCCTCTCTCTCTGACCATCCCCTGCTAATGCTGTCTCTCTCTCTCTCTCTCTCAGAAATAAATAAAACATTAAAGAAGTGACATCAATTTCTTTATGAAAAAAAAAAGAACTCTATGGATAAAATTCTGATATTACTCTGCCTAAAGGAATTGGAAATAGTATGTGACTGCTATAAATCTATACAAATTATTTCATTCTATCTCTATGCCATAAGCATAATCTAAAATATGGAAATCAGGTCTGTAAAAACAATATGAAAAAGTTGCAACTCAGTTGAGGATTTGATTCTAGCAGCCATATGATTCTGTTCTTAAAATGATATAGAAATGGCAAGAACAGTGAGAAGGGTAGTAGCCTTTTGACAGTGTTTTAATAAAATGCATTCATAATCATATAATAATAATAATAATAATAACAGGATTTTTGTTTTTAGCAACATGACAAGCTGAAGTAACACAAATAAGTCTCTCCTAACTAGAGGGGGTGCTGGATACAATACAACAAAAACACATAATGCATTGTGAAATTTGAACGAAAAATGAAATTGTTTCAAAAATAAAGATGAAATTCGTGGTCAGAGTGGTAAGCACAAATCTGACACCACAATCACTGTGGAAGAAACTGGTTTAGGTAAGCAACAGGGATATTTGCTTCTGCTTGCTACAGGGGAAGAAATAAATTCTCAGCAAATATTAAACCCCAAAGATGACACTTATGCAAGTGTCCCTTCATAGAGTTATTTGAAAATCTCAAGAATATAAGGTACAGAAAAAAACATTGAACCTGACAAAACCGAATCCTGAACCTAGGTGTAAGGACACTGACACAGCCTGGGTTTTTAAGACTCTGAGAGCTGAAGAAAAACCCACAATACTAAAATGACAAGCCACACAAGGAAACACATTTCTGAAAAGGAGAATCAGGAGACACAACAGAAAGTCTAGGACCCTTATTTCCTTAATGTAATAAAGTAATCAGCAATAATCTACAAAATAGTATGTTTAGAATGATAAAGTAAAGAAGGCATAGCTATGAAAATGAAAGAACAAAATATGATTTAAAAAAAGGAAAGGCAAACTTGAAAAATAAGCAAATAAAACTTTAAGAGATGAGAAATCTGTTCATTAAAATGAAAATCCTCAATGGAAGCTGCTCAGTGGCTAAGGACCTATTGGCTAAAGTGGAAGTCATGTCTCAGGAAATTATCTCTAATTAGTACAGAAGAAAGGAGATCAAATGCAATTTTTTAATTGCTAAAAGACAGGAAGGAAAGAATGAGATAGTCAAACATATATCTAATAAGAATTACAGAAGGGGGCACCTGGATGGCTCAGTCATTTAAGTGTCTGACTCTTGGTTTTGGCTCAGGTCATTATCTCATGGTGTGTGGGTTTAAGCCTGGAGTCAGGCTTTCCATTGACAGTGTGGAGCCTGTCTGAGATTCTCTCTCTCCCTCTCTCTGTCCCTACCCCACTCACTTACTCTGTCTCTGTCTCTCACTTAAAATAAATAAATAGACATAAAAAATGAATTATAAAGGAATGAAATAAATAAAAACAAATGGGTATCTAGATACAACATAATAGAAATAAATAATGCTAAACCTAAAAATGCATATATATTAAAAGCAACTGGAAAGAAAACTCTAACTAAAGAACAATTAGGCTGAAGCAGACTTTTCATCAATAATAATAGAACCAGCAGAAAATGGAAGGATATACTCAAGAGTGCTATGGGAAAAAACAGTCAATTTAAAATTTTATACTCAAATCAATTATAATTAGAGGGAAAGAATAAGATAGAGTTTTGAGTAGAAACTGATAGAGTTGACCTTTCCCAGATTCCTTACCGAAAGAACCACTAAAGGATGTACTACAGTAAGAAGAACATTGAACCAAAAGACAGGAGAGATATGAATCAAATAATTTAGTAAATATATGGGTAAATCTAAATACATATTGTAGTAAAAATATAATAACTTAGTTTAGGAGACAAAACAAAGAAGAAGTGAAATTATATATATATATATGTATTACATATATATATGGTAGAAGAGTGTAGGGATTAGAAATTAAATATGTCAAGTGTGCTTGTTAAAAAAAGTTGAAAAATAGAAATAGAAAATATGATTCCCATATAATAACAATAAAGGGGGAATGTAAGAAATCTAAATAGGAACAGGAGAAAAATTACAAAGTGAAAGATGGTAAATAGAAATCATAAATGCAATCTGAAATCATAGGAAGTCCAAATATCTCATTAATCTCAGCAAAAGTGTATGAATTAGGTCTAACACTTATTGAAACTTCATTAGCTTACATCATGTTTCTATATTATATTTCTATAACTAGATGTCAGGAAGTCTTAGACATAATAACTTGGAGAATTCCACTTGGAGAAGATAGGATTCTCAATGTGGAGAGCAGCTAAAATGAATAGATAGAATTCAGTGACAGCACAATTACTGGTTTCCCTTAGGATAAATTATGCAGTAACAAAAGTCAGACAAATAAGAACTGATGGTGTGTTACACAGGGAAGCTCACAGGACCAAACCAGGAAATGTGTGATTTTGTTCTAGGTCTGTCACTAATTTTGTGATCATAGAAAACTGATATATCTCTTCTAGTTCTCTATTTCATCCTGGATAAAATGAGGGTTTTTATCAAAACCTTATGAAAGAAAGATGAAGCTTTCTTTCATCAAATAAAAAGACCATGATACTTTGCAGTAATAAGAAAAGTAAGGCCAAGAGGTGTTCTAGGCCCTGCCTTTTCACATCCTCATATATCCCTCCCACCTATACAACTGGCCTTCACTAAATTTAGTATGCCTATCACAAAAAGGGTTGTTTTCAAAGGGGCCTGTGGCAGGCACCATTAACTGACTCTCCAATAGCCATCCCTTCCCTTCTTTATAAAAAGAATATAAATTTTGATCAGATTGGCACTATGCCCATTTCAATACTTTTCTGATGCCCTTTGCTAAAAAAACAAATTCAACCGAGTAAAATTTCAAGATCTTTTTGGCTTTATTCAATGATTCATGAATCAGGCAAAATCCCATCTAACAGATAGAAACTGTAATGAGCTATACAAAATGAAATACTTTTATGGGCAGAAAGAAGCAGGATAAAAAAAGTTATTAGCAAAGAGTAGATTATTTCAAACCAGACCACTTTTCCATGGTGGATGGGAGGGGTGTATCAGGCAGATAACCTTATTGGTGCTGACCAGGTAATTCCAGATTGACTGGTTAAAGGTCACATCCTGTGGAGAGGCTGAAATTGCCATTAGGTTTGATATTAAGTCTTGATTTGCTATATGGGGCTTAGCACAAGTGACTCCATTTTGGACCTGTTGTCCCTTTTTTAACACCTTGGTGCTAGGAAAGGCCATGTGACACAGATCTACCCAATGAGATGGAGTTGGAAGGCCAATATGTATTTCTGGGAAAGCTTTGGCTTTCTTGATGTGTAGACATGTAGCAAGCATCTTGTAGCCATAAGGCAACATAGCTGAGGAAAGAAGAGAACTGCATTGAAATCTGTCCTGCTATTATTGAACTATTGACCCCAAGCCAGCAACTACCTTCCTCCGGACATTTTGTTAAAGAAGACAACAAACCCTCCATTGTTTAAGCCAAGTTTTCAGCTTTCTGTAACGTCTAGCTGAACACAGTCTTAAATGACAAAGAATCTTCTATTAAGGTTTGACTGTGTGTGCACAGAGCCATTAGTGAAGAGTCATAAAATCAGACAAATTAAAATATGAATTCAGAAAAGTAAAGTTGAATATTGACTCCCATCTGCACTTGGCACAATGGAAGATATTTATATTTGCTACTGAAAATTAAAACAAATAAATATATTTACTTATATTTCTAGATACTGATTGTACAAACTTGTAACTAAATTTTCAATACATGAATACTCTTCAAGGTTACCTGATCAGTTTGAAGCAGATGTTATAAGTATGATAAAACACCTGATGCTTAAACCTTGAAAGTATGAGAAACACTTTAGTAAATGGGCAGGGCAAATAAAAAATGTAGAATATGTGATTTTCTTTCATTTTATGCACTTTGACTTTTAACACCTGCAGAATTAAGACATTAAAAAACCCACTTCACTGAGATTCAATCTGATGTTGAATAATCCAAATATTTTGTATCCTCTAAAATGTAATAGATTTACATAACATTCATCATCAATAAACATACATTACTGGAGTTTTGATACAGTTAGTAGAATGCCTTAAATATGGAAGTTCAACTCGTGTTCTCGTCTAGGCTCAATGAGGTCATTTCCCTATGTTTCTGCTCTTTCTTGGCCTAATCAATATTTATTCAAAGACATATTTGAGGTGCTTGCTTTAATGATTTCTTTAAAACCTTTAGCATGGATCAAAAAATTACTGTCATGCATTTTGTATGTATGTTTTAAAATTTGTTTTCTGGGGGGCACCTGCGTGGCTCAGTCAGTTAAGTGTCTGACTTTGGCTTACGTCATGATTTTATGGTTTGTGAGTTCGAGCCCCACATCGGGCTCTGTGCTTACCGTTCAGAACCTGGAGCCTGCTTCAGATTCTGTGTCTTCCTCTCTTTCTGCCCCTCCCCTGCTCACATTCTGTCTCTCTCTGTCTCTGTCTCTCAAAAATAAACATTAAAAAAATTTTTTAACTTGGTTTGCTGGGCTAATACAGAGATAGAGATAAGACAACTCTCTTCTAATGTTTCGTGCCTAGAGAGGGAAAATTTTATTAATAACAAAATAACATTGAGGTGTTTGTTTAAAAATGGGCTTCTTTTATGTAGAGTTTCAGTTGGGGCAGGGGTTGGGACAGGAGGCATGGTGTTTTCCTATTTATTTTTTAAAAAGTCAGAAACCTGTGCATTTTTAGGGGCAAGAATCAGAAAGCCATATGATACAAAGAAAGAGCATGAACTATGGCCTCAAACAGATTTGGTTGCAAATTCACTCACATTACTTTACTTAATATGTGGTCGCTGAGTCATTACCATATTTAAAGCACTTCACTAGGGCTCAGGGATAAAACGATGAACAAAATAGCTGCAGTTCTTGATCTCATGCAACTTACTGCCCAGTACAGAAAACTCATTTAAAGAAATGCTCACACACAGACGCATACTACACATACTATGAAAAAAACAAGCAGAAGCTTGAAGCTCGAAGTGGTCCTGATTCAGCCTGGGGCAAGACAGAAATGAGTCCCTAAAGAGAATTTCAGGCTGCAATTTAAAAGATAAAAAACCTGTAGCAGGGGCTAGTGTCCACACCAAGGGTACAGCATGCACAGAACTCCTGGGGTGCAGGCGCGTGCAGTCCATTCAAGCAAGTAATGAGCGACTCTGAGTATCTTAGTCAAGAAGAGAGTCATCTCTTGCTTTCAGTAACCATTGGCAGGTTACTTGACCTCCTTAAGTCTCAGGGCCCGACTCTGCAGGATATTGTGATTATTAAATGGGATCAATTAAATTCCATGGTGCTGATTAAATATTTTGAAATTAAGTGTGAATTAAGTGATGACTTTCTGTTCATAAAAGGGTCTGACATCTAGTAGATGCTGAATAAAACTAAGTTCCCCTTCCTTTTCTCAAGCTGAAATTATATGAAGTCATTCTACTTGTTTTTATCTCATTGGAAGCAGTAGCTTTGGATATAATGAAACTTTTCATATGATTGACTGTCTGATATTCCATGTGCCAATTCAAAGCCATCTCATGTTTATTTATTTAAGGTATTCTTAGTCTTGTCACTCATTTCTCAGATCAACTAGTTAGTTTCCATTCTTATCATCTCTGATTATATTGAATACAGTGCCTTTTCTTATCAGAGCTCACTATCTTTATGAACCTACTACCCTGCTCTATTAGGGTTCTCCAGGGAAACAGACCAAGGAGACGTGAATATACGTAGAAAGAGAGAGGGATTTATTTTAAGGAATTGGCTCCGGAGATTGTGGGGCCTAGCAAGTTTGCAATCTACACAGCAGGCGGCAGGCTGGAGACCCAGGAAAGGGTTGATGCTGCATCTTGATAATGAAGGCAGTCTGGAGGCCCACTTCCTTCTTTGTAGAGGGACCTCAATCTTTTCTCTTAAGGCTTTCAAGTGATTGGATGAGGGCTAGTTACATTATGGACAATAATCTGCGTTTCTCAAAGACTACTGATTTAAATGTTAATCACATCTAAAAAAATATCTTCACGGCAACATGTAGACTGCTGTTTCACAAAAAAAAAAAAAAAAAAAAGAAAGAAAGAAAGAAAGAAAAGAAAAGAAAACAAAACAAAACAAAAAAAACTGGGTACCATAACCTAGCCAAGTTGACAC
Organism: Hyaena hyaena; assembly: GCF_003009895.1. Classification (NCBI taxonomy): domain Eukaryota; kingdom Metazoa; phylum Chordata; class Mammalia; order Carnivora; family Hyaenidae; genus Hyaena; species Hyaena hyaena. The sequence goes on from NW_024081012.1 coordinate 1,419,706, forward strand.
ATACAATTAACCATCACACCTGGCCATGATGATTCAATTCAATTCAGATAAGTACTTTACCCAAAGGCTGCTATCTCCAGTCAAGGCCCAGATCCCTGGATCTCTGGGGTGGCCTGAGGAGACAGAGCTCCTCCCTATGGGAATGATCGTGTGCCAGCTGACCTCTGGGCCAGTCCCAGAGGCACGTGAATGCAAGACATTCAGGGAAGGCCACAGCCAGAGAGCAGTTCAGAAACTGAAATGCATCCACACAGGACGCAAGAAGTGAGAGGAGACCATGTGGCAAAGGAAGGCTTGATTGCTTAGAAGTCAGAGGGAGAAAGGAGTCTAGGGAATGTACAAGTGTGAAGCAGCAGGAGAGATACCAACAGAGAGGGTCACGAGAACCCATGAGATGGTAACACTCAACAACAGGAAGCTGCAAACACTGTTGTTGAGAAGACAAGATAACTGGATCTCCAGAGGTGCGTTCTTCGCCAAGCGATATGATATTTCAGTTTCCACCTGAGTCCTAAATGTGCAGCTGTGGTTATGCCTGAACAATGCTCCAGAACCCCCAGTCCTGTGGCTGTAAAATTACTGTTCTTCCATGTTGTCATATGTTGTCTTAGTCTGTTTGGAGGGCTATAACAAAATACCACAAACAAGGTAACTTAACAAACAGCAGATCTTGATTTCTCATAGTTCTGGAGGCTGATGTCCAAGATCAAGGGACATGATGGATGGATTCTGGCGAAGGCCTGCTTTCTGGTTCACAGAAAGCCAGACTCTCCTTGTGTTGTCACATGGTTGAAGGGGTGAGGGAGCTCAATGGGGTCTATTTTATGAGGGCATTAATCCCATTTGTGACGGCTCCACTTTCATGACTTAGTCACCTCCTGAGGGCCCTACCTCCTAATATCATCAGATAGTGCATTAGGATTTCAACATCTGCATTTGGAGGGGGACACAAAACAAGCATTCATATCATAGTGTTTTCTCTCTGCAGCCCTTGGCTTCCCTCCCTTACCCACCTTGGGCAATGATTTTGAAATTTGAGCCCCGGTTTTCACATTTGTAAAATGAAAATAATAATAGTACAGCTGTAGTAAAAATTAAACAAGATAATTAATATATCAAAAGCTATTAATATGGTGGTTGGCCAATAGTAAGTGTTTAATAAATGTTAGCTGTTATCATAAATCCATCCCCTCCGTCAGAACCATGTTGGAAAGTGAATCCCTCGGCCACTACAAATGCCTCTCTTTATACATGTGTATATGGTAACATTCTTAATTCTGTGTATGTTAGTATAGTTCTGTTATATTTCATTTGTGTTTGTTCTGCACCTTCTGTATTTTCCACTAAAAGTTAGGATCTTACAATTGCAGGGGCGCCTGGGTGGCTTAGTCGGTTAAGCGTCCGACTTTCGCTTAGGTCATGATCTCGCGGTTCGTGGGTTCGAGCCCCGCGTCGGGCTCTGTGCTGACTGCCAGCTCAGAGCCTGGAGCCTGTTTCAATCTGTGACTCCCTCTCTCTCTGACCCTCCCCTGCTCACGCTGTCTCTCTCTCCTAGAAATAAGTAAGACATTTTAAAAAAACAAAACGAAAAAAGATCTTACAATTGCAGAACGTCTCGCAATCCCTAGTGATGATTATTAACGGTAACAAACATTTGTTGAGAACATACTGTGTGCAGTGTCCCATACCAAGTGCTCTTCACTACAGCAGACTAGTATATTTATGAATAAGGAAAATTTTCATAAAGTTTGCATACGAAGTCTCACCACCAAAGTGAGAGTATTGCAGTATAAACCCGGGGACCATACGACTGGGTGACTAGACAAGTTTATGATTTAGTAAGTCATATTCGGCTTTCAACATTTATGAAATGCCTGCTCTATGCAAGGAGGACACTCCTGAGCTTCAAAGGTGTTATAAGATGACTAGACATAAAGATGTGTTCTTCCCTGCTTAGACGTTTTTGTTTGAAGAGGTGATCTAGGATTTAAATTTTGATTAGATGCTAGTGGCATTCTTGACACTAAACAGACACAGTGAGTTGCTAATCACAGCAAGGGTCACTTATTTTCTCTATTGAGTGAAAGAAACATGACAGCTCTCTGTTCATAATGCCAAATTCAAAAATCCATTTTCTTTTTAAAATCCTAGTATCATGTTCCCTCGAACCACACCTCCCCGTTAAACCTGGTATTCACTTCTCTTGCCATAGTTTGCAAGACCCTGCTTAATAAACAAAACACACGATCTACAGAAATCGAAGGTTAAAGGAAAACTGAACCCCATAACCAGGTTCTCCGGGGGGTCGATGATGTTCCCAGAGCTGCTGCATGCATTCCCCGTGGGCTCTCCTTCCCCACAGAACCCGAAGAGCAAAACAGGGTATCTTCCTATGAATATGTTATCAGTACTAACTTGACAGGCTTGCTGTTGACAATATTGATTGTATTTCACTTCACTCCCTTCCTGTGGTCCAAAACCAGATCCAACACCCCTGGGCCCACACTGGGGATGTACAGCAGCTGAAGGGCCAACTGCCAATGGATCTGGAACAGAGTCCTTCCAGCCCCAGCACCTGACTTCCTGGCTGCATCCTGTTCAGGTCTCATTGGTTGATGTGGCAGCTGTGGTTCTGACAATGAGCTTGGTGTTGGGTCAAGTTTTTGTTTGGCTGACTTACTCCCTCGTATGCCATTTTCCTTGACTCACCCTTGATTACAGGGAATGTGCTTTATTACCTTTTAAAATCATGTGATATCCATAAGCAAAGCTTTGGATTAGAAGTTTTGAAAGCATTACCCATGACTGATTTTTTTTTTCAATGCTGAAATGCAAGAAGGAGGACTAGAACCAGCTCAGACCCTGTGTTTAGCCCAGCAGTGTATCACATATCATTTGTAACTTCAGAATCGAATGCACAGACTTTCTTCCCATTCTAGGAACCTGGATGCAATGTCTGCCTGTGTAAACAATTTATAAATGCAAATGTAGGCAGCATTTCATGTATCAGAAAGGGTGTGAGAATCTTCCTTTCCCAAAAACCGTAGAAGAATAAACATTTGCGTTATAATGTAGCGAATGTGAAATAAAAAGAAGTATACACTCTACTGATATAACAGAGCTTATATTCAATAGTTATAAGACAAGTCACTTGTAAAACTTGCTTACACAAGGAAAACACTCAGTGTTGTTTTTTTAAATCACAGAACACCATCACCCTGTGATAATTAATGTCCATAGTATGAAAATTCTATGTGATATAATTTATTTCTGCTTTGTTATAAAAAGGCCAAATTGACTGCCAGCACCAGAGATGTTGAAAATAATGCTGCATATGTTGAGAAAAATAATTCATTGCTTTTATTGATTCTGCTAATTATACATTGATATTTTTAAAGAACTATCTTTATTATCATATATATTTATAAAATATCTAAATATTAAAGAAATATATAAGGTACAAAGTAAGAGTTCTGCAGAAACTCTTACATAGACAGTCTGCTGAATATTCCTTCAAACTTTTCTCTCCATATTCTAATGTATATGGATATAATTTTTACCAAAATGACAGCATACTATGATTCTTCTTTCTGATTTCAGTTTTTAAAATTATATTTAATATTTCTTAGACATCTTTCATGATGTCTAAAATGGTCTCATTCTTTAAAAACAAAAGAAAACAGAGGTGCCTGGGTGGCTTAGTTGGTTAAGCATCTGACTTCAGCTCAAGTCATGATCTCATAGTTTGTGAGTTCGAGCCCCACATCAGGCTCTGTGCTGACAGCTCAGAGCCTGGAGCCTGCTTTGAGTTCTGTGTCGCTCTCTCTTTCTGCCCCTCCTCCACCCCTGGTTACTCTTTCTTTCTCACTTTCTCTCTCTCTCTCAAAAATAAATGAACATTAACAAAATAATAAAAAAATAAAACTATCTCATTCTGTAAACATGTATAAGCATTATAGTAAGGGATTTACGGGCTCTGCAGGCAAATGGGCTGGTTGGGTCTGAATTCTAGTTCCACTAATTACTAATAATTCCGTGATTTTTACACGTTTCTTAGTTTCTTTGTAGTTCACTTCCTTTTTAAAAAAATTTTTTTAAAATTTTTTCTGAGACACAGAGAGAGAGAGACAGCGTGAGCAGGGGAGGGTCAGAGAGAGAGGGAGACACAGAATATGAAAAAGGCTCCAGGCTCTGAGCCAGATGTCAGCACAGAGCCGGACATGGGGCTGGAACCCATGAACTATGAGATCATGACCTGAGCCGAAGTCGGTCACTTAACCGACTGAGCCACCCCGGCGCCCTTATAGTTCACTTCCGAAACACATAAAACGTGATAGTAATAGCATCTACCTGAAAACAGTTTCCTTGTGGAAGGAAGCAAGAGGTGCTGTTTAGCACTTGGTAGGCCAGCCACTATGACCAAGCTGCTGCCATGGACGACAGATGTCTTCTTAGCAGTGCCGTGTTGATAGGCATTTAGACTGACTGCGGTTTTTGTTCTCACACATGATGCAATAGTGAACATCCTTCTCACTACAGATGGACCAATGTTGTAAGTATTCCTAAAGGCCAAATTCTTGGAAGTACTTTCTTGATCATAGGTGCACATATTTTCAACTGATTAATATTGCAGAGTAACTGTCTCCAAAACTATTTATGCTATAGATCAGAGTAAAATCGAGTAAATTTGGGATTAGGAGAAATACTTTGTTAAATCTTTTCTCTGTCCATAAAAATGCACAGGTTTTTTTGTTTTTGTTTTTTACAAACAAGCTGGAGATTGCCATCAAACAACATATAATAAGTTAAAACTTATATTATCCATAAAAATCAGAAACCATTTTCAATAACTCCTGCCATGGTCACATTTCTGCAAGACTTTGAGCCCTCTTTCCCCAGAGAAAGAATTCATAGCATCTTATGTATTTTAACTATGAACTGTTGCTATGATAATAAGTTACTATGCACTGCAGAAAATGATATTCCATCAGGCAACTCCTCATAAGTATCTACCAATCAGATACGCAACACACATTTTTGGAAATTAATAAGTTGAGACATGGGATGATGATGTCATCTTCTACAAGTATGGTAACCTTTCTGAAACTCATATCGAACACATCACCTGAAAACTCTACCAAATATTCAGATTTGAGATTGTTCCAAGCTCCTTTCTGTAGTTAGTCAGATCTCAAAGAAGAAGAAATCATCTTGATACCAATTGCCCTTAATGTTTAGTAATGGATGTTATACGGTGGCGTGAGAGGGTATCCTTTCAAACAATGAGCACTAAATAGCAAATATTTAACAATGTCTGGAAATACTTATATATTTATTCTAGTTCTTTGGCATAAAGCTAATTTGACGCTTTGTCTGGGATAATAACATCTGATACAATGACAACATAAGAGTAAGCAAATCTCTCTTTATCAGGATAAAGTCCATAAGGGAAGAGAAATTTTTTCTCTACTTTTCTAGGTTCTGGGCTGGTCTAATAATTTTTTTAAGTTCATTTATTTAATTTGAAAGAGAGAGAGAGCAAGAGAGCGGGGGAGGAGCAAAGAGAGAGAGGGAGAGAAAATCCCAAGCAGGCTCTGCACTGTCAGTACAGAGCCCAACATGGGACTCAGTCTCATGAACCATGAGATCGTGACCTGAGCTGAAATCAAGAGTCGGAAGCTTAACTGATTGAGCCACCCAGCAGCCTCACGGCTGGTGTAATAATTAAATTGACATAAGACAGATTAACAAGAGAAAAACAAATTTAATTACATATGTACAGAAGCCCCATAAAAATATGAGACTCAAGGGCAAGCATATGAGGTTTATATGCCATCCTGAGCTAAGGAATGAGATATGGGCTTCGTCTTTAAGGGAAGGAGGGTAATTCATGAGGCAACAAGAACAGCAGATGTTTGGTAAGTAGATATTTGTTCTGCCATACAGATAGGTCTTTCAGATAAAAGTTATCTCTGATAATAGCTTTCTTTCTGGATTGAGGCCCCTATCTTAATTATTTTGGGGAGTCAAAAGAGAGGAAAAAGTTTTTTTTTAGTTTGGGGATCTCAATTACCTTCAGCTCAAAATAATCTACTTGCCAAAGTGGCATATTTTAAGGTCCCATATTTTGCTCCGCTTCAAGCCAAAAAAATTTTTTTAAATAATGAAGAGGTTTTGCATCACATTAATAGAAAGGTTAAGACAGTTATATAAAAGCAGTTTCCCATGGATAAATCTGTTCTTATATACAGAAGCAAATATTGTGTTCTTTACAAAGTTTTATTTGTTTCCACACTCATTGTTTACATGCCTAAAACTTCTGCACAGTGAAGTTTTTAAATGAAATAAATAAAAACACTTGATTATTACAAAGGAGAGTTTGATTTCACCCTTTCACAAAAAAGGTTAATAGGTGGCACTGATACTTCGAATGCAGTTGAATTTCCCTTCTAAAAATGGGAATTGGAGGCCAAATAAAAAATGAATGCTCATGTATATTTAAAGACGAGTTATTCAAAAACACTGCTTACTTTATCTAGTTTCATATTTAACATACTTTAAACATAGTCAATTCTCTTTCTTATCTCTTAACTATAATTTGTCTATAATAATAAAGCCTAATTCTTTGGAAATAATGCTCCATTAGCATAACTGGCACTATAGAGTGTTAAAGTATGCTACAGAATATTCTGTCACTCGACACTAAACTGAAATTTTAAAGAAAATGATGGAAATAGCTGTAAGGGGGAAAAAGTAGCCTTTTAAATCTAATTTGTTATGCACTGCAGTAGGGTAATGGATGCAATGGAAGTTCTTTTATTGACTTACCATGTCCAAAAGGTATTTAGGTAGCAAAAGATGTTAAGCAGACCCCCTGCAATCTCCTTTTAACTGAAGATAGCAGGAAATAAGGAATATAGGTCTGTGTCCCCCTGATTTTTATTTCCTTAGGAGTACAACTTATGCAAAGGATACCTTAGGCTGCTCCGCAGATCACAAAGGGTGCACTAGACCCCCTTGCTGTCTGCTTAAATAGAGTGATCTAAAGGATGGCTGAAACCATACCGGGAGTTCAATCCTTCAGGTGGGTCTTTTCAAATTCCAATAGTGAGGAGTTACTGGAGAATTGGTAAGGATTTCACTAGGTCCCAGCAGGTTTGAGATCAAAAGCTTTGGTTAAATAGAAGCCTGTTGGGAAATCTTAAAACCTCTTTGTAATGTAACTTTAAAAAGTTAATACAAAGAACCCTTAGACTGAAGCCCGTAACAGCACGAACAAAGAGTATATCAAAACTGATTCCATTAAGAGAAAGTGGACATACAAATTCACTTAATTTAAAGAGCAATCTGTTATATTACTATGTGAGAGAATAGAACTTATATCATACCATCAAGTCCATTTAGAAGATGTGCTTATTTCTTCTTACATACGCCAGACTTCATTCTTTGTCATTCAGATATGCTTTTTAAACAACATATATATTCATTTTCTGAAAAGAGAAAGAGCGATGTGCATTTAAATTCACTCCTAAAGAAGATACTTTTAAAACAAATTAAAATTAAACTTGATGGGGATCCATCAGTCAGTCGGTTATCTCTTTTTCATGGTGTCAAACTGCTAATTGCCCGTTCTCCTTAAAATAATAAACCTTCAATTGATATTGATTGGTAGATCATTAATGAGTGCATTAATTATAATATGATTTTTATAATTAATACCAACCCATTTCTTCACAAGTCACACACTTTTATTAACTGAACTCATCCAATAATGGTTTAGTGGAAATATTTTGCTCGGTCAAACAACCACCCCCAAAAAAATCCTTATTTGGTTTTAATGTCTGAATTTTACAATTAGTTTTGAATCTTTCAAAGCACTTTCATGTACCCAATGTGTCTCATATTAGGCACGTTAGGCATGTGGAATGGGTGGGTTAGGCAGTGTTTTCCTTTTTGTTTGTAATAAATAGGGATACTGAAGCACACCGTTAGGACAAACAATGTTGATTGCACAGCCTTTTTGAGATGGCTTGGACTAGTAGCTTTAGTTCCCAATGTCAAGCTTAGAAATTTTTCAACTGAGCCATGTCTCACAGATCCCAGAAGGTAATTATATAGTAGCTTAAAAGATAAACTGAAGTTTATTAATGTTAAGAGTTTATTTGAGCAACAATCGGTTCAAATAGGGGCAGCATCCCATCTGGCAGATAGAAAGGAGCTCCGAGGAGCTGTACAAAATGAAAGACTTGTATAGGTTGATGGGAGCAGGGGCAGGAAGTTACACTAGACAAAAAAGCAAGCTGGTTATTACTAAGTCATTTCCCTTTAGGGGATAGAAGGGGCCTATCTAGTGCTGATCCCTAACTGACTGTCTTAGGATTCCATTTCTGGAGGTGCCAGAACTATAATTAAAGCTCAGTTTTGGGACACAGGCTTAGTATAAATGACTCCATCCTGGGCCTGTTGTCTTGTTTTTAACACTCAACTCATACACGGCTGTATTTCTCCCAAGAACTCTTTCCCAAGTGTGGCCATTATTGACAGCAAATATCCTAAAATTCTCATATTGGTAGATGGAGAAACTTTGGTTTGTGTACCATATTCAATTTTTTATCTGCATTTTCTCTTGCCTTCTTTCCTCATATCTTCTTTTACTTCCCTGCTTCCACCTCAGTTCTTCTCCCAGTGTGTTGTCTGATTAATGATAGGAAAATGAAAACAGGAGAATGGCAGATTATGTCTCTGGGACTTTCTGTGAAAAGGTATAAAAAGCGTTGGAAAAGGGTCAAGTATTCCTTGAATGAACCATCCCAATGAGGTTTTGTTTTTTGTTTTTTGTTTTTTACCAAGTACCATCAGTCCCTTAAAAAAAAAATATGAAGAAGGATCTCCTTTGGCTCTATTGAAAACAAACAAATTTAGGGACGCCTGGGTGGCTCAGTCGGTTAAGCATCTGACTTCAGCTCAGGTCATGATCTCACAGTTTGTGGGTTTGAGCCCCTCATTGGGCTCTCTGCTGACAGCCGGCTCAGAGCCTGGAGCCTGTTTCAGATTCTCTGTCTCCCTCTGACCCTCCCCTGCTCACACTGTCTCCCTCTCTCTCTCAGAAATAAATAAAAAACATTGAAAAAAACTTTTTTAAAAAAAGAAAACAAACAAATTTACATTTTTGACGATCCTGTATCCTCACAGAGTCACCAGGGAAACTCTGAGCCAGCACCCTACTCTGCACAGGTGAGTCATCAGATACTGGTCCACTTAAAGCTATTCAATGAGCTCGTAACAATGTCTGTCCTGATGGAATGTTGACTCACATAAGTCCTCTACCATGCAAATTGCCATCTGTGATATATAAAAAAATATCAAATCAATAATGAAAGGTGCACATGGACACTAAATCATTGATTCCCAAATATGTGTATATAGGTATGCATTGTGTGAGTATATTTATGTATATATTCTATATGGATGACATATGTGCTTATATCAATATAGTTAACCTGTGAGGTGTTATTAGAGTATACCTATTCTGCTCCAACACTGACTCCATGCTCAGTGGGCACTGTGTGACTAGCTTATCCCAATTGGATACTTTGGATACTTTTATAGACATACTAAGACCTTAATATTCCTGAAGTTATTGCTTATGTCTTTAGTGGGCTTTGAATTTTAAAATCCATTCCAATGCATATTCTAGTATTTGAACACAAGTCTTGAATTTCAAAAGTTCAAAAATCACTACACTAGCAATAAATAAATTGAATGTAAAGGTGTTCTTTGAAACCTTCGCATATCGTTAGCAAGATCTTAGACACCAACAAGATTATTTTATTTTTTAAGGGGCACCTGGGTGGCTTAGTCGGTTAAACGTCCGACTTTCGCTTAGGTCATGATCTCGCGGTTCGTGGGTTCGAGCCCCGCGTCGGGCTCTGTGCTGACTGCCAGCTCAGAGCCTGG